>NC_083416.1:18424105-18752264 GCF_020745735.1 Hemiscyllium ocellatum | reverse complement strand
CCCCCCTCGTTCTCCCCCTCCCCCTCTTCTCCCCCCTCCCTGTTGTCCCCACACTAACCTGCCTACATTCTCTATATCCCCCACACACACCACATTCCTCCCGCCCCCGTCCGCTCCTGTGCCCCTCCCCGCCACATTCCTCGCCAGGTCCCCTCGCTCTCGCACTGTCTCTTCCCTGCAACCCCTCATCTGCATTCCTTCCTGCACATCGACAAGAGCCCACATTTTCCTCCACCCTCCCCTCTCTGCTTCCCCCACCCACCACCCAGACATTCTGTCTCTATCTCTCCCTGTATTGGTCTGTGTTTCTGTTGGAATTAGATTGCCCTGCTCCCAGCCGCTGTCTCTTTCCCGTAGGGAAAATAATGATAAAGTCTGCGGCATTTCGTGCACACACAAGTCACGGGCTTCCTCCACGTGAGCTATCTCCCATGGGTCTGTATGGGTCTCTATCTCCGCCTCTGTCCCCACCCGGGGCTCGATCCTCTCTGCCCTGTTGACTAGTGTGGGATGTGTACCCTTTGTCCGAGCTTGTGTGTGGTGTCCCTCTGGACCTGGCTGGAGTTGTTCCTCCAGCTCACTCTCACTGAGACGTTGGGGTCCTCCCCAAACTGTGTGACCCGCTCCCTGTTCCACCTCGGACAGCACTGCACGGGTTAACGAGGATAAATTCAGAGAACCTATGTGCACACCTCCAATTCAGAGCGAGAGTTATTGGTGCGGGTGGGGATGTGAAAGCTAATGGTGCATGAGGAACGATTAAACCTCCGACCCTGTGTTTATCAACCCTCGCATTGCAGTCCTGGGTCTCCCTTCCCTCGCTGACTGCCCTTCGCTCTGTTCCTGCCTGGGGGGTTTGCAGACTCTCAGCTGTAGTCAACAGTCAGCCAGGAACCACCATCTGTACAAACAGGAACCTCCTTATAAGGTCAGCAGGAATCTCCAGATATGGCTCTTCCTGAGCAGACGGGAACTTCCGCCCGGTCTGGTTAATGGAACAGAGTCATCTGACGGAGCTATTTTTAAAGAGAGGGGTGTGTGTGTTGTTTGGACTGACACACCCAGTCTCCCTCAAGGGACGTGTTGACAGTTCTCTCTAAGAGCGATTGCGAGGCTGTGAGGATTGCTAGAGGAGGAGACAGCGACACAGCGTGGGAGTTATGTCAGCAGCTTATTCCTGCAGCTTTCCTCGCAGGTCACCCCCTTCCCCACCCCCCCCCAACCCCTCCAGGCTGCAATGCTCTAACAGCGAAGCTGTGTTAACGCAGCAGCCGGGGCAACTCACACTCTAACGCGCAGCTTTTTATGAATATTCTGGGAATCACAATCCGTGCTGGAAGCTCCCAGATACGGGCAACCAGGAAGAAGAGTAATCTAAGACAAACCACCAATAACATTTCTTTGCAGGATCGAAAAGCCATTGAATCTCACACAGGCTTGTCCCAGGCCACCACCATTCACACCCGAGAGCCACTCGCCTCCACACCTGACTGTCACACTTTATCCTCAGCCATCATACCTGACTGCCTCCACCATTACTTCAGCCAACCTCTCAGTATTTCACCACTTACACTTGCTAGAAAAACTGATTGGTCTGAAGGTGGATAAGTGTCCTAGACCAGATGAACTGGTGTCCTAGACCATTCCTCATTCCTGATGAAGGGCTTATGCCCGAAACGTCGAATCTCCTGTTCCTTGGACGCTGCCTGACCTGCTGCGCTTTTCCAGCAACACATTTTCAGCAGATGAACTCCACCCCTGGGTTCTAAGGGAGATAGCTGAAGAAATAGTGGAGGCATTACTAGTGATCTTTTAGGAATCGCTAGAATCAGGGAGAGTCCCAGGGTGGCTCGGCGGTTAGCACTGCTGCCGCACAGCACCAGAGGCCCAGGCTTGATTCCAGACTCGGGTGGCTGTCTGTGTGGAGTTTGCACATTCTCCCCATGTTCTGCATGAGTTTCCTCCCACAAGGTGACTTGGCTATGCTAAATTGACCAGAGTATTCAGGGATGTGTAGGTTAGGTGCATTAGTCGGGAGTAAATATAGAGTAATGGGGAATGGGTTTGGTGCGGACTTGTTGGGCTGAAGGGCATGTTTCCACACTGTAGGGAATCTAATTTTACCATGTCCAAGGTTAAGCTCATCAGTCTGTAATTTTTGTTTTGCCGTACTCTCTTTTTAAACGGGGTGCCATGTTCGCGATTTTCCAGTCATAGAATCCCTACAGTGTGGAAACAACCCTCTGAAGAGTAAACCACCCAGACCCTATATTTACCCCTGACTTGGCAAGCATGCCTGACAAATCTGGTAAAATGTTTTGAGGATGCAACAAGCAGGTTAGACCAAGCAGAACCAATGGATGCTATCTAATTAGATTTCAAGAAGGGCTTTGACAAGGTGCCACACAGGAGGCTCCTGAGTAAGATAAGGGCTCATGGTGTTAGAGGCAAGGTGCTAGCATGGATATAAGATTGGCTTTTTGGCAGGAATTAGAGAGTGGGGAATAAAAGGATGGCAGCCAGTGACAAGTGGTGTTTTGCAAGGCTCAGTATTGGGACCACAACTTTTCACTTTATATATTAAAGATCTAGATAAAGAAACTGGGCATTCTCGCCAAGTTTGCAAATGGTACAAACATAGGTAGGGGGACAGGTAGCATTGAGAGGTAAGGAGGCTGCAGAAGGATTTGGACAGGTTAGGAGAGTGGTCAAAGAAGTGGCATTTGGTAAAACTTTAGTAGGAAGAATAAATTCATGGGCTATTTTCTAAATGAGAAAATTCAGAAATCTGAAGTACAAAGAGACTTGGGAGTTGTAGTCCAGGATTCTGTCAAGGTAAACTTGCAGGTTGAGTCAGTGGTTAGGAAGGAAAATGCAATAATGGCATTTAATTTGAGGGGACTTGAATATAAAAGCAGAGATGTATTTCTGAGGCTTTATTAGGCTCTGGTCACATTTGCAGTATTGTGCGCAGTTTTAGGCCCCATATCTCAGGAAGGATGTGCTGGCCTTGGAGCATGTTCAGAGGATGTTCATGAGAATGGTTCCAGCAATGAAAAGCTTAATATATGAGGAACTCTTGAGGACTGTGGATCTATGCTCGATGGAAGTTAGAAGGATGTGGGGGGATCTAATTGAAACATATAGAATACTGATAGGCCTGGACAGAGTAGATGTTGGGAAGATGTTTCCATTAGTAGGAGAGAATAGGACACGAGGACACAAACTTCGAGTAGAGGAAAGACCTTTTAGAACGGAGATAAGGAGATATTTCTTCAGCCAGAGAGTAGTAAATCTATGGAATTCACTGCCATAGAAGGCTGTGGAGGCCAGGTCACTGAGTATATTAAGACTGAGATGGATAGGTTCTTGAGTATCAAGGGCATCCATGGTTCAGGAAGAAAGCCAGAGAATGGAGTTGAGAAATGTGTCAGTCATGATTGAATGGTGGAGCAGACCCGATGGGCTGAATGGCCTAATGTCTGCTCCTATGTCTTATGGTCTTACAATCACAGCACAGTCCTTCACGCCATCCAGATGAATTCCTTTACACTTTCCCATGCCCCATTCCAGATCAGAAATCTCACAGTGGAAGCCCCTGGTCTTCCTTTACCTGTTTTCCGCTCTGTCTACCCTCCTGTATGACCGTCCCTAATACCTACATCTTTCAGCAACTTTCCTAAAATCAGGTGATATGTGTTAGTTTTTATTTGATGACATTCCTGTGAAGCACGAGCATATCTTAAACATTTTGTAGAAATACAGGTTGTCAGTTATTCAATATATTCTCAGTTTAAAATGCCTTTCTAAGTTCATTAGGTAAAAACAAGGACTGCAGCTGCTGGAAACCAGAGTCTAGATTAGAGTGGTGCTGGAAAAACACAGCAATTCAGGCAGCATCCGAGGAGCAGTAAAATTGACGTTTCGGGCAAAAGCCCTTCATCAGGAATACAGGCAAAGAGCCTGAAGGGTGGAGAGATAAGGGAGAGGAGGGTGAGGGTGAGGGTGGGGGTGGGGAAAAAGCAGCATAGAGTACAATAGGTGAGTGGGGGAGGGGATGAAGGTGATAAGTCGGGGGAGGAGGGGGGAGTGGATAGGTGGAAAAGAAGATAGGCAGGTAGGACAAGTCATTGGGGACAGCACTGAGCTGGAAGTTTGGAACTGGGGTGAGGTGGGGGAAGGGAAAATGAGGAAACTGTTGAAGTCCACATTGATGCCCTGGGGTTGAAGTGTTCCAAGGCGGAAGATGAAGCATTCTTCCTCTCTGGGATACCCGCACCAATCAACCATACTGCCCTGTGGCCCAACATTTCAACTCCCCCTCCCACTCTACCGAGGACATGGAGGTCCTGGGCCTCTCACTGCTGCTCCCTCACCACCAGACGCATGGAGGAAGAACGTCTCATTTTCCGCCTTGGAACACTTCAGCCCCAAGGCATCAGTGTGGACTTCAACAGTTTCCTCATTTCCCCTTCCTCCACCTAACCCCAGTTCCAAACTTCCAGCTAAGCACTGTCCCCATGACTTTTCCTGCCTGCCTATCTTCTTTTCCACCCATCTACTCCTCCCCTTGACCTATCACCTTCATCCCCTCCCCCACTCACCTATTGTACTCTATGTTACTTTCTCCCCACCCCCACCCTCCTCTCACTTTTCTCTCCACCCTTCAGGTCCTCTGCCTGTATTCCTGATGAAGGGCTTTTGCCCAAAACGTCGATTTGACTGCTCCTCGGATCCCCTCTTTCTAAATTCATTCCCAGGAGGCGGTTGTTGCTGGATTTATTTCCTATTTGTAGTTGTCCTTGAAAAGATGCAGGTGAGCTGCCTTCTTGAACCACTGCAAAAATTCAATCACTCCACCACTGACTCTCGGTAACAGCAACATGTAGTACCACCAAAATATGCACTGCAGAAATTCACCACATGCCTAAAACAGCACCTCCCAAACCTATGATCACTTCCATCTAGAAGGACACGTGCAGCAAATAAATGGGAATAATTCCACCTTCAAATTCCTCTCCAAGTCACTCACCATCCTGAGTTGGAAATATGCAGCTGTTCCTTCACTGTTGCTGGGTCAAAATCCTGGAAATCCCTCACTATGGGCATTGTGGTTCTACCCATAGCACATGGATTGCAATGATTCAAGAAGGCTGCTTGAATTCCCAAAGTGAGTTAAAAAAGAGAATGTCTGAAGGCCCAGGGTTCAAATCCCATTCTAGAGACAAAACTTGTAAATTAATTAATGCAGTGTTGAGGGTTTATCGCAATGACTTGGAGAGTCAATACTGAGGGAGTGCTACACTGACAGGATCATTACTGACGGAGTCATGCACTATCAGAAAGTAAGTACTGAGGAAGCACGACACTGTCAGAGAGTCTACTGAAAGGTGTGCCACACTATTTGATGGTCAGTACTAATAGGGGAACACTGCACTATCAGAGGTTCAGAACTGAGGGAGTGTTGCGCTATCAGAGCTTCTATACTGAGGGAGTGATGCATTGTTGGAAGGCCAGAATTGAGGGAGTGCTATTTTGTCAGAGTCAGTATGAAGGTCATCATAAAGGTCCCTCTTTTTCAGACTCACCGATGAGGCATGGAGTTCAATTCACCAACAGTTATCCATCTGTAATGAGAGAGCAGGCTTATGGTTCTGTGGGACTACGGGCATTTTATTTACTGAGGGGAAACATTTAAGGGATATATGCATGCAAAGTTCTTTACGCAGAAGTTGGTGGTGCCTGAAACACCTTGCCAGTGGAGGTGGACACGATAGCGTCATTTAAAATGTGCCTAAACAAATACATAAATGGGAGATGCAGAGGGATACAGATCCTGAGAGAATAGGCAACAGGATCTGAATCAGCACAAGCTTGGACAGCCGAAGGGCCTGTTCTTGTGCTGTAATATTTTTTGCTCTTTGAGTGCTCCACTTTTGCTCCACTTGTCCTGAGGGAGTACTCAACTGTCAAAGGGTCAGTACTGACAGAGTATTCCTCTGTCAGAGTCACTCCTAAAGGAGTGCTGGATTTTAAGAAGTTCAGCACTTCTTGATTTGTCAAATTAGCAGTCTTGGAAGGTGACAGAGTGGCTGCCTTTCCATGAGACTGGACTAGTGGATTGCTGCATTCTGAAAGGGAGTACTGATAGACTACCACACTCATAGAGGCAGCACTGAGTGAAGACAAGTAAGAATTTATCTTCATTCAGACTAACATCCCATTAATTTAACTGGGATCTTTTTTTTAAAATGCTAATATAGAAGATAATGTATCAATATCCTGGTGCACTTTATGCAAAATATCATAGGTTCCCAATTTTACTTCAATGGGAATCATATTCCCGTTGAAACATATTACCCCACCTCTCACACCAGCAGAGGTCTATCGTCAAGCCCTATGTTTGAATTGCAATTTTGTTGAAACCAGTAGCTCAATTGTATTGAAAGTGAGTATAAACATAGAAATAGGAAGAAGAGTAGGTCATTCTGCTATTTGGGCCTGATATGCCATCCAGGCTGATCTTTTATCTCATACCATAATATTCCCACTTTCTCTCCGTACCTTATCATGCTTTTAACAGCTACAGATGTATTTATATCCTTCTTGAGTATATTCAGTGACTTATGTTACATAAGTTCACTACACTTTGAGTGAAAATTCCATTTCTTATTGCAATCCTAGATGGTTGACCTTGTATGCTACATTTGCTTACCCTGATCCCCAACCCACAGGAAAACATCCAACACTAAACAAAAAAAAAGCAAAGAACTGGATACTGGAAGTCGTAAACATAAACAGAAATTGTTGGGAAAACTCAACAGTTCCGAAGAAGGGTCACTGGACCCGAAATGTTAACTCTGCTTTCTCTCTGCAGTCACTGCCAGATTTGCTGAGTTTTCCAGAAATTTTGCAGGGAAAGCATGGTCCCTGCATCTTGTCTGTGCAATCTTAGAAATACAGACATTTGAATCAGATCCCTCATCCTTCTAAACTGATGAATGCAGGCACAGTCAAACCAATTTCTCCACATCAGACTATCCCCAGTCTGAGCCTAGTGAAACTTCACTGCACTCCATCTATGGCAAGTATATATTTTCTTAGGTAGTGAAACCAAAACTGCATGCAATGCTTTAGGTGTGGTCCCACCAAAGCCCTGAATAAATGTAGTAAGAGATCCTACTTCTGAATTGAGATCCTCTTGGAATGAAAGCCAATATACTATTGACCTTTCCAATTGTTTGATGTATCTGCCTAGCTATTCTCATTGATGCATATACAAGATTTGTTTGTACATCCACACTCCCCAATAAATCTCTACTTAAAGAATGTTCTTCTGTTACTCATCGACATATGTAAGTCATTATACCTTTAAGGAGTAATGCAACAGTTTGGGAAGTGAGTGCACCTATTGGGGAGTCATGATAAAATGATCGCAAGTCACATTGACCAATGGTGACAGCACAGAAGGAAGCCATTCAGCCCATAATGTTCATAAAATCCCTACAGTGTGAAAACAGACCATTAGGCCCAACAAGTCCACATTGACCAATTCTCCTACACTCTTCCTCCATATTTACCCCTGACTAATGCACCTAGTCTACACATCTCTGAACACTATGGGCAATTTAGCATAGCCATTCACCTAACTTATACATCTTTGGATTGTGTTGGGAAACTGAAGCACTGGAGGAAATCAATGCAAACATGTGCAAACTCCACGCAGTCAGACACCTGAGGCTGGAATTGAACCCAGGTCCCTGGTGCTTTGAAACAGCAGTGCTAGCCACTAAGCCACTGTGTTGTTGCCAATTCTCTGCTAGAGAAACTCAACTAGTCCCATTCCCTTATCTTTTTCTCCTGTAGCTCTGCATTTTTTTCCCTTCAGATAATTTTCCAATTCTCCTTTGAAGACCTCAGTTGAAGCAGCATCCTCTGGATTTTTGGGTGATACAATGAAATTTTAACCACTCATTGCATAAAATGTGTTCCCTACATATCAGTATTGTATTTTTTGGCAATCATCCTAAATGCATGCCCTCTGATTGTGGATCCTTTCATTCTTAAAATTAACTTTTCCCTATCTGTTCTATTCAGATATCTTGTGGTTTGAACATGTCTATCAAATTTCTTACTAATCTCCATGAAGCAACACTGAAACTTCTCCAAATATCTACATAACTGAAGTACCCTATCGCGAGAGCCATTCTTATGAATCTTGCCCAATTTTCAATCCCCAACTAGGAACTCTCAACCAAAATAAACACAACATCTCAATGTTCCCCGAATGTACCAATACGATTCTACCGTCTGTAGCTTTCACTTTAGCATGAATCAGAATCAATGATAATTAAATATGAGTTAACAGTAAATGATATTTCAAATACAAAAGTAAATTTCAATTTAAATGTTTTACACAACCACAAGCACTCTGATAACTCTCCTTAGAAATATGGCACCACATGCAGTTTTAGTTTTCTTTAACTCTGATTCTAGTAAATTGGGTCTCTAAATTTGCTATTCAATTAAGTTAGCCTTTGAGTCACTTTCACCAGCAATTTTGTTGCCTCCAAAGTCCCCAGCAATAGACATTGTTTAAATAGCATACTTCTGCAGAATGTCCCTCGTCAGGTTCATGACAGTCTTGATGGCACAAATCCTGCAGAAATTCCTTTATCTGACCCCATTAAGCACTCTGGACTCCAGCTCTGAAAAAAAATTCAGCAAGAGTAGAATTTCCCAATTCACAATCCATACTCTAACTTACCTTCTGCTTTCTGTCCTGTTTAACTAATTAGTCAGGTACTGATCCTTGTAAATGTGTTTTCTGTTCTCCTTGGTCTGCAGCAATCCATTTTGTTCACTCACTTAGCTTCTGTATCTTAATTTCCTTCATGCTGATAATGCTTCCAGGTAAAATGATCGCAAGTCACATTGACCAATATTTCTTACTATTCTAAGAAAATTGAAATAGAGTTAAGGTTACTGTTGACCTAATCCTAACCATATCCATTTACAAATGATGCAAGCTCTTAAAACGTCTTAAAAATTTCTTTTAAAATTAGAAATTCTTAAATTAATTACAAATTTTTACTACTGTGGTGTTTCTGGGTGTAAGATAATCACTTCTGTACCTTCTCAAATGTCTTCAGATCCTTCTGGATATCATGCCCAGAAATGAACACAATACTCCAATTTGGGCCATTATTTCATAAAAGTTCTTCATAACTTCATGGCTTTTGTATTCCATAGCTCGTTCAAAAAGCCCAGGATATGTTACGCTTTCTTAATTGCTCACTCAATCTGTTCCGCCACTTTAAACAACATATTCTTCTGTACTGAGATATCTGCTCCTGTATCCCCTTTAGAAATGAGCCCTTTATTTTATATTGTCTCAAAATTAATCACTTCACATTTCTTTGCATTGTACTTTGCCTGTCCTTGTAATCTTGAATTTCATCACTGACTTCCACATAGTTCACAACACTTTCAAGTTCCATTTTATTTGCACATTCTGAAATTGTAACTTGTAGGTCAATGTCAATGCCATTTTATATATATATAAGGAACAGCAATGATCTTAACATTGACACTTAGGAAACATCACTATAATTCATTCTCTAGTTCAAAAAACATGTGTTCATCACTACTGTGGTTTCCAGTTAACAATCAATTTTGCATCCAGTTTAGTCTATGACTTCTAATTTCACATGATACTTCATCAAAAATCTTCTGGAAGTTCAGATATACCACATCAATGGCAGTGTCCTGATCAACCTTCTCTGTTATTTCATCAAAGAATTCCAGTAATTTAGTCAACATGATTCACCCTGAACAAATCCATGCTAGCTTTCCTTAATTGAGGCAGTGTCATTGGTAATTCTTTCTCACATTATTATGTCCAGAAGCTTCCTCACTATCAAGATTAAAATGACTGTCCTGCTGTTGCTGGTCTTTTCTTTTATTAGCTCAGGCGTAAGAGTTGTAATTCGATAGTTCTCTGCTAATATTCCCTGTTATGAGGGGGATTTAAAGATAATGGCCAGTGCATCAACTCTGATCTCTGTCATGACAATGGATGTACAATCAGCATTTTTTTGTTACCTTTTAATAAAGTACAGACAATCTGTTTAATATTTCTTTATTTACTTTTGACCCAGCCAGTAACTGAAAGAGCTCCTCTTTCACTTTGACTTGGGAAGCATTTTCCTCCTTGGTAATAGATCTGTGGAGATATAAAGTATTCTTCAATTCCCTAAACTCCGTTTATAAAACCTCTTTTAAGTACCTAATCAATTCCACTTTTCCTTTTACCACTGATACAAGTTCAGCGGAGACCAGTCGCTTTCAAAAAGAAATTCAAATCCTATTTCTGAATGGAAACAAGTACACTATAGGATTGAATATCTTAAATAAAAGCATTTATTGGACATGAGTTAAAGCAAGTGCTATTAATTTAGAGTTACTACTTTTTACAAATACTAAAATGTTAAATAAGAAAATCATAACAGACTATTCCCATTCTAAATTTTATTACCTTACCAGAGTTCCCTTGCAAATTGCAGGATCTTTGCAAGCTTCTTTCATTTCTCCTGGAACCAAACTAAGGTATGCCACAGGTCTTAGGACATCACTTTGATTCTCTTCAGTGGTTCCATTATCCTCTGAGATATGAGATTTTAGGGCCATGCATCAGCATCCAGCTCAGTGAAAGTGCCAACACTCTCCTTCAACATCATGTGATTGTGAAATCCCCAGTTCAACCATGATCCTTCCTGCATTTTTGTTTATTTACTCAAACTCAGGGACACCTCTGGTGCTGATAGACACCTGCTATTGGTTTGAGCTGCTCTGAAGCTCTTGACCCAGACTCCAACTATATCTTTGTGAAAAATCACACAGATAAGACCAAAATCCAAAATTAAACCCTCTCTGAAGTCTTTCCTTGTGGTGTCATGATCTGTATAAATGTCCCAGATAAAATGTTACTTTTATCTTCAAAATGGCTTTTTGATTCTGGGACCCACATGAATGATCTACAGTTCTGATAGGGACAATTGCAATATTACCAGAATGACTGGTCCATTAGACAACAAAGAGAGAGTCACCCAATGTTTATTATTTTCACATCTCAGATTCTGACTCTTGGATTGGCTTTGAATTGTAATTAACTTAGGACTCTTTCAGTTTCTCAAACTCAGGTTTCTCTTTTTTTTCAGTTTTTGGAACTAAACTTTAAATATATGGATTCTAAAATTAGATATCCAAAATATATTTTTTAAAAAATTTATGTTATTCTAAAGACTTTTCATTTTCTTTTATGTTAGCTGCCAGTGCCAGTGTCTTCTCACATTGTCTCTTTGCTTCTTATTTTTTTATTCATTTCCCTACTGAAACTTCAATATCCAGTCTGATTGTCATTCATCCTAGCCACCTGATATCTGTCATATGCATAACTTCAGCCTCATCTCACTCTCCATCTCTTTGAGCATTTATGTATAGTATTGTTTGTCCACCTTTCTCCTTGGTGGGAATACCCCTTGACTCTGTTATCTCCTCTTTAAAGGTGACATATTGTCTTGCTATAATTTTGCTTTCCAATCTTAATTTCAATTAAATTGAATGTTTGTCTGTGAATTGATTGCTTCCATTTGAGGAGTGAAAGTGCTTGTGGAATGCATGCTTCTCCTTGGGGTGTAATTGTATCTGGACATGATTCACTTTCAGAGATTCTGTAGTTTGCACTCTGAATCAGGAGCCAAATACACAAATCAGACATAAATAAGAGATAAATCTTTTGAAGATTTATTTTTTGTTTTTCCTCAAGGATATATTGTACACCAAATATCCAATTGGCAGTAAAGCGCATTCCAATGTGTAAGAAGCGAGAACAGTCAGGCGCTCCGTTTACAAACACTATGTTGAAATGTATCCACCATACAAAACGCATGTTGAGAACATACAAAAAATACACGCCTACTCGGTAGGTAACAATAACATCTGGGCTCTGAATCTATTTACACTTAGATTACAAAAATATACTTTAGATATTTTTTTTGCTTACATTCGAAAGAAATGTTCTTTTGGCATTTCTTCCCTTTTCTCCTTTCTCTCTGATACTCCTTCCATCAGCAAAGTGCCTTCAGTGACCATCTCTCCTCTTTCACCTTTAAGGCTTTAATGCAGTGTATCCACCAACAGACACACGTCAGCAAGCTACACATAGAAGGCACACAGACTTCTTATAGTTTTAAAACCAACTGAGAGACAAAGAAAGTATCTGTCATTTGGCAAGTATTGAGGCGACCTCCACAGAATAACGAACATCTCCTGCACATGCTGGCACCTCATTGCATTCCAGGTACGTTTTTAGTTTCATTGAAAGGAACCGATGATAGCATTTGCACAATAGAAAGGTTTCCCAAATGTCCCTCCAACTCCAAATAATACAGGATGGAATATGCAAACATTCCCCCCAGCCCCCCCCACCCCTTACCCCATTGAACAATCTTCACATGAGTAGCATCTGCAGAATTGTGACGGGGTAATGCCTGGCACACAAGTACACAATAGCTAGGTGAAATTTATTTATATAAAAACAAGTCCAATATTGGAGACCTGAATAATTTCAGATCTCAATTGTCCTTGGTGTTAGAGTGGGTGCAATCTCAGAGGTTGAGGAGGTCACTGATGGGTAACTGTTACTAACGACTGAGGAGTGGTAAGTGTTAGTGACTGGGGATTCATAGGAGGTGCTCACTTCTGCAGAGGGGTAGGTATTAGTGACCGAAGATTCAAAGGAAGTGCTTAGATTTGTAGAGGGGTAAGTGTTAGTGACTGTGGATTCAAAGGAGGTGCTGACAATTGTAGAGGGGTAAGTGTTAGTGATTGGGGATTCAAAGGAACTGCTGACTATTGTAGAGGGGTAAGTGTTAGTGACAGGGGATTCAAAGGAGGTGCTGACTATTGTAGAGGGGTAAGTGTTAGTGACAGGGGATTCAAAGGAGGTGCTGACTATTGTAGCGGGGTAAGTGTTAGAGACAGGGGATTCAAAGGAGGTGCTGACTTCTGCAGAAGGGTAAGTGTTAGTGACAGGGGATTCAAATGAGGTGCTGACTATTGTAGCGGGGTAAGTGTTAGTGACAGGGGATTCAAAGGAACTGCTGACTATTGTAGAGGGGTATGTGTTAGTGACAGGGGATTCAAAGGAACTGCTGACTATTGTCGACAGATAAGTGTTAGTGACGGGGGATTCAAAAGAACTGCTGACTATTGTAGAGGGGTAAGTGTTAGTGACCGGGGAGGGGAAGGAGCTACTGACAATTGTAGAGGGGTAAGTGTTAGTGACAGGGGATTCAAAGGAGGTGCCCACGATTGTGGAGGGGTAAGTGTTAGAGACCGGGGAGGGGAAGGAGATTGCCGGCGGGCTGGAGATACACAGGGCTTTATCGACTTTCTTCTCCTTCTGTCTCAGGTGGATCTTGGTGTGCCTTTTGCGCTCGTCGCTGCGGGCGAATTTCCTGCCGCAGACCTCGCAGGCGAACGGTTTCTCGCCGGTGTGGGTGCGGATGTGGGTGGTGAGGTGGTCGCTCCGGCTGAAGTTCCTCATGCAGATGCGGCACTGGAACGGCTTCTGGCCGGTATGGATGCGGATGTGGCGGGTCAGCTCGTCCGAGCGGGAGAAGCGGCGGTCGCAGGTCTCCACCGGGCAGGCGTACGGCCGCTCGTGTGGAGGGGTCTTGCTGGGTCGATTCGGGTACTTCCTCAGCCTGCAAGGCTTGGTCAACTGCGAGGTGTAAGTGACCGTGTTCTTGGCCTCAGGACCGCTGCTCTGGTCGGCTATGGCTTTGATGGTGGACAGGGGGATGAGAGAGGGCTGGCTTCTGGGTTCCACGCTCTGGAAAGGTTTCTGTTCGGAACTCTCCAGGTTCAGATCGTCCGCCTGCGAGAACAGATAGTCCGGGATCATCGGCAGCTGGAAGCCCTTTGGGTTGGTACAAGCCGGGTACTGGATGGAGCTGGGACCGCTGGGGAAGCCGTCTGACTGTCCCGGGAACATCTCCGAGCCGGAGCCGCCGAAACCGGCCGAGGCGGCGGGGCACATCGCCTCGGAGTCGCTGTCCGGGTTGGCCGGAGGCGGGTTGCTGCCGCTGCCGCCGCCGCTGCTCATACTAACGATGCCGCTGACCAGGCTGAAGAGGGGCTCCGGCCACAGGCTGTTACAGCTGGAAGCCGGCTCCAGGGAGAAGCGGCCCGTGTAGGCGATGGACGGGAGGCGGCAGCTCTGCGCCGAATACGGCGGCTCCATCAGGTTCTTCTCGGCTCCGGGGGAGATGTCTGTGAACGTGTCTGCGGACGAGAAAACAAGAGTTCGTTTAATAAAGGACAACCACAGGGCGTGAGAACCTCTCACAGACACGATCCCCATTCTAACTGTGTTACTTCGGAGGAAAAAAACCGAATTTTTGCACGTGTCTGCTCGGGGCAACTTGTCAGCGACTCTATAGATGTCCCTGTGTGGCTAGTCCAGTGTCTACCTGTGTGTGTGTGTGTCTATGTGTGTATATGTGTGTGTGTCTGTGTCACAGTAAATGTGGATTAATTTTTGCCAATAATTTTGTAAATGCATGCTGGCCACTGTCTGTATCTGTGTCTGTCTACTTCTGTGTATACCTGAGTAATTGTATGTCTGTGTGTGTGTGTGTGTGTGCGTGCGTGTTAGGATTTTCCTGTGCATGTGTGGGAGGGAAGGGTGATTCCCGTGTGTGTGGGCAGCTCCGGTCCGCTCCCTCTCGGTATTCCCTGCTAGGGTGCTCGCTGGCGGCTGGTGTTTCCTGACGCTGTATCCTCATAAATAATGCAGAACACAAGAGATCCCAACGCCCGGTCAATCCCAAAGCCAGAGCGGGTCTGTGGCACATACAAGGCTGTGCTGTCAGCGGACACAGTTAACACCGAAGGGACCGAGCGAATGGGGGGGGGGGGGGGGGAGTAGGCATTCTGGAGACTCCCCTCCGGGGACGGGGGAGAGAGTGGGTGAGGGAGACTCACCTGCTGACAGATGCTCAAACTGCTGCAGGGGTTCCCCGTAAAACGGCTGGTCGGTGGAGGCTGTCACCAAGGTGCCGGTCATCATCACCTCTTCCAGCTTCTGGTAGGTGTCCACCGACTGATAGAGCGGCTCCGTCAACAGGGGAGGCAGGATCTCGGCTTTAGTCACCATCTCAGCGTCCGATAGAGAGAGAGTGAGAGTGTGTGGTAGAGGGGGAGCAGTGAGAGTGCCCAGAGCGGGGGTGTTGGTGGGGCTGGGGGGAGAGAGACACAGAATCCCGGAGTCCCGGGCAGGGTGCAGGGACCTGGCCTGGCTGGAGTTGCGGGGATGCCAGGCTGCTGGTGCGGATTCGCTGTCCGCTGGTGCAGGGGCTGTCCGCGGCGGTGTTGGTGCTGGTGCTGGCAGCCGGGGCCCAGGCTCTGTGCCTGCCTCTGCCTCTGCCTCTCTGCCTCTCTGCCTGTCTCACTGAGTAATTTCCGCGCCGGCACGGGGGAGCGCCTCCTATTTAACAGGTTCCGCTCAGCCCAGCCTCTGACGTACATGCCCATATAAGGAGCTGCGGAAGCCCATGTTTGGGCAGCTCCCCGGCCGGCAATCCGTGACGTCACGGGAGCGGGGGACACCCCTCCCTCTGAAGGCTGGAGAAGGAGGCATTCCCCCCCATCCCCCACACCTCCCCACC
The DNA here is from genome assembly GCF_020745735.1 of Hemiscyllium ocellatum. Lineage (NCBI taxonomy): Eukaryota > Metazoa > Chordata > Chondrichthyes > Orectolobiformes > Hemiscylliidae > Hemiscyllium > Hemiscyllium ocellatum. The sequence goes on along the minus strand of NC_083416.1, from coordinate 18,736,530 downwards.
CCACACACAGGCAGCTACAGGGTAGGGGGCTCACACACTGTATCCCCTACATGGCGGGATTCCTCCCCCCATCCCCGTCCCAGAACGGGGACATCCCGCCCTCCCCTTCCCCCGGAAGATCGCTGGATCGCCACTCCATATTTGGGCACTCTCCACCCCTCCTTCCACTGCCCATGTTTGGGCATCCGCCGGGCAAGGATCGCTGCCCAAATAAGGAGCTTCCGGCGACACGGGGCTGAAAGTGCTGGAGCAGCAGAGCCGAGAGGAGCCGAGCGGGACCGAACACACACACACACGTCCACACACACATAGAGACACACAGGCATACAGACACAGAGACACACACAGACATACACACACGCACACAGACATACACACACACACAGGCATACACACACAGAGACACACACACAGACATACACACACGTCCACACACACACACGCACACAGACATACACACACACAGGCATACACACAGAGACACACACACACAGACATACACACACGTCCACACACACAGAAACACATACACAGACATACACACGCACACAGACATACACATACAGACATACACACACGCACACAGACATACACACAGAAACACACGCACACACATGCATACACAGTCATACACACACACGCACGCACACACACACACAGAGGCACACACACAGGCATACACACAGAAACACACGCACGCACACAGACATACACAGAGACACACACACAGATACACTCAGAGGCACACACACAGGCATACGCACAGACATACATACAGAGATACACACACAGATACACAGACATACACACAGAGACACACACACAGAGGCGCGCGCACACACAGAGGCACACACGCACACAGAAACACACAGATACATACACACAAAGACACACATACACGGACACACAGAGCCAAGTGCTGGTGCGTTTCCTGCAGAAATCTAAAATGTTTCCGATCAGCGTTCGGGGAGGGGACGGGATATTAAGCTGCCAGGGGATCGATCCGGTCTTGAGTAACTCCAATGTGGAGTTTGCACATTATCCCCGTGTCTGTTCTGGGTATGCTCTGGTTTCCTCCCACAGTCCAAAGGTTAGCCATGGGAAATGCGGGGCTACCGGGTTTAAAATGAGGCGAGCCGTCAGAATGCAGACTCGAGAGGGAGCTTTCCGCTCTGTAGGGATTCTGTAATTCCATGTTTGGTTACCATATTCCCCAATACAAATTCATCAATCCACAGCACAGCTGGAATATTTCCCAGTTTAGCTCCCACATCTCTATAAAATTCTCCAGTATATCTCCAATATGCTCTAGCACATTTGTAACATTCCCCAACTCAGCTCCCACATCTCTAACATTCTGGAACACAAATCCAACAATTCACAGCACAGCGGGAACATTCCCCAGTGCAGATCCCACATTTCCCAGCAGGTCCCACAGGTCTCACACTATCCAATACTGCTCCAACATTCACACCATAACTCCCACATTCTCCAGACCACCACTAATGTTCCCCAGCACATTTGCAAGAATCCCCGGCTCAGCTCCCTCAGCTCTAACGTTCCCCAGCACTTCTCTCCAAAATTCCCCAGCACAACTCCAAACTTGTACAGTATGGCTGTCACATTTTCCAGCAAAGTTCCAACATTCCCAGTATAGTTCCAACAATCCCTACACAGGTCCCACATTCACCAGCACAGATCCAACTATCCGTGGGTCCCACATTCCTCAACACAGCTCCAACAATCCCTACACAGCCCCCACATTCCCCAGCACAGCTTCAATTATCCCTACAAAGGTCCCACATGCCCAGCACAGCTCCTACAATCCCTACACAGGTCCCACATTCACCAGCACAGCTCCAACAATCCCAGCAGAGGTCCCACATTCCCCAGCAAAGCCTCAACTATACCTACACAGCTCCCACATTCCCCAGCACAGATCCAACAATCCCAGCACAGGTCCCACATTCACCAGCGCAGCTCCAACAATCCCAGCACAGGTCTCACATTCCCCAGCACAGCTCCAACAATCCCTACAAAGATCTCACATTCCCCAGCACAGCTCCAACAATCCCTACACAACCCCATATTCCCCAGCACAGCTTCAGTTATTCCTACACATGTCCCATTTTCCCCAGCACAATTCCAACTATCCCTACAGAGCTACCATGTTCCTCAACACAGCTCCAACAATCCCTACACAGTCCCCACATTCCCCAGCACAGCTTCAATTATCCCTACACAGTCTCCACCTTCCCCAGCACAGTGCCAACAATCCTTACACAGGTCCCACATTCCCCAGCACAGATCCAACAATCCCTACAAAGGTCCCACATTCCCCAGCACAACTCTGACAATCTTTACACAGGTCCCATGTTCCCCAGCACAGCTCCAACAATCCCAACACAGATCCCACATTCACCAGCACAGCTCCAACAATCCCAACAGAGGTCCCACATTCACCAGCACAGCTCCAACAATTCCTTCACATGTCCCACATTCACGAGCACAGCACCAACTATCCCAACACAGGTCCCACATTCACCAGCACAGCTCCAACAATTCCTACACAGGTCCCACATGCCCAGCACAGCTCCTACAATCCCTACACAGGTCCCACATTCACCAGCACAGCTCCAACAATCCCAACAGAGGTCCCATGTTCCCCAGCACAGCTCCTACAATCCCTACACAGGTACCACATTCACCAGCACAGCTCCAACAATCCCAACAGAGGTCCCACATTCACTAGCACAGCTCCAACAATTCCTACACATGCCCCACATTCATGAGCACAGCACCAACAATCCCAACAGAGGTCCCACATTCCCCAGCAAAGCCTCAACTATACCTACACAGCCCCCACATTCCCCAGCACAGATCCAACAATCGCTACACAGGTCCCACATTCACCAGCACAGCTCCAACAATCCCAGCACAGGTCTCACATTCCCCAGCTCAGATCCAACAATCCCTACACAGGTACCACATTCCCCAGCACAGCTCCAACAATCCCTACAAAGATCTCACATTCCCCAGCACAGCTCCAACAATCCCTACACAACCCCATATTCCCCAGCACAGCTTCAATTATTCCTACACATGTCCCACATTCCCCAGCACAATTCCAACTATCCCTACAGAGCTACCATGTTCCTCAACACAGCTCCAACAATCCCTACACAGTCCCCACATTCCCCAGCACAGCTTCAATTATCCCTACACAGTCTCCACCTTCCCCAGCACAGTGCCAACAATCCTTACACAGGTCCCACATTCCCCAGCACAGATCCAACAATCCCTACAAAGATCCCACATTCCTCAGCACAACTCTGACAATCTTTACACAGGTCCCATGTTCCCCAGCACAGCTCCAACAATCCCAACACAGATCCCACATTCACCAGCACAGCTCCAACAATCCCAACAGAGGTCCCACATTCACCAGCACAGCTCCAACAATTCCTTCACATGTCCCACATTCACCAGCATAGCTCCAACAATCCCAACAGAGGTCCCACATTCCCCAGCACAGCTCCTATAATCCCTACACAGGTCCCACATTCACCAGCACAGCTCCAACAATCCCAACAGAGGTCCCACATTCACCAGCACAGCTCCAACAATTCCTACACATGCCCCACATTCACGAGCACAGCATCAACTATCCCAACACAGGTCCCGCATTCACCAGCACTGCTCCAACAATCTCTACACAGGTCCCACATGCCCAGCACAGCTCCTACAATCCCTACACAGGTACCACATTCCCCAGCACAGCTCCAACAATCCCAACAGAGGTCCCACATTCCCCAGCAAAGCCTCAACTATACCTACACAGCTCCCACATTCACCAGCACAGATCCAACAATCCCTACACAGGTCCCACATTCACCAGCACAGCTCCAACAATCCCAGTACAGGTCTCACATTCACCAGCACAGATCCAACAATCCCTACACAGGTACCACATTCCCCAGCACAGCTCCAACAATCCCTACAAAGATCTCACATTCCCCAGCACAGCTCCAACAATCCCTACACAGCCCCCATTTTCCCCAGCACAGCTTCAATTATTCCTACACATGTCCCACATTCCCCAGCACAAATCCAACTATCCCTACACAGGTACCACATTCCCCAGCACAGCTTCAATTATTCCTACACATGTCCCACATTCCCCAGCACAAATCCAACTATCCCTACACAGGTACCACATTCCCCAGCACAGCTTCAATTATTCCTACACATGTCCCACATTCCCCAGCACAATTCCAACTATCCCTACAGAGCTACCATGTTCCTCAACACAGCTCCAACAATCCCTACACAGTCCCCACATTCCCCAGCACAGCTTCAATTATCCCTACACAGTCTCCACCTTCCCCAGCACAGTGCCAACAATCCTTACACAGGTCCCACATTCCCCAGCACAGATCCAACAATCCCTACAAAGATCCCACATTCCCCAGCACAACTCTGACAATCTTTACACAGGTCCCATGTTCCCCAGCACAGCTCCAACAATCCCAACACAGCTCCCACATTCACCAGCACAGCTCCTACAATCCCTACACAAGTCCCACATTCACCAGCACAGCTCCAACAATCCCAACAGAGGTCCCACATTCCCCAGCACAGCTCCTACAATCCCTACACAGCTCCCACATTCCCCTGCACAGATCCAACAATCCCTACACAGTTCCCACATTCACCAGCACAATCTTAACAATCCCAACACAGGTCCCACATTTCCCAGCAATGATCCAACTATACCTACACAGGTCCCACATTCCACAGCACAGCTTCACCAATCCCTACACAGGTCTAACATTCCCCGGCACAGCTCCAAACATCCCTACACAGTTCCCATGTTCCCCAGCACAACCTCAACTATACCTACACAGGTCCCACATTTCCCAGCACTGCTCCAACAATCCCTACACAGATCCCACCTTTCCCAGCACAGCTCCAACTATCCCTACACAGGTCCCACATTCACCAGCACAACTATACCTACACAGTCCCCACATTCCCCAGCACAACTCCAACTCTACCTACACAGGTCCACACTCCCCAGCACAGATCCAATAATCCCTACACAGGTCCCACATTCACCAGCACAGCTCCAACAATCTCTACACAGGTCCGACATTCCCCAGCACAGCTTCACCAATCCCAACACAGGTCCAACATTCCCCAGCACAGCTTCACCAATCCCTACACAGGCCCCACATTCCCCAGCACAGCTCAACAATCCCTACACAGGCCCCACATTTCCCAGCATAACTCCAGCAATCCCTACATAGGTCCTACATTCCCCAGCAGAGCTCCAACAATCCCTACACAGGTCCCACATTCCCCAGCCCAGCTCAACAATCCCTACACAGGCCCCACATTTCCCAGCATAACTCCAGCAATCCCTACATAGGTCCTACATTCCCCAGCAGAGCTCCAACAATCCCTACACAGGTCCCACATTCCCCAGCCCAGCTCCAACAATCCCTACACATTCCCTGGTGCAGCCCTAGCATTCACCAGCACAGTTCCCACAGCTCCGATACTACACAGCACAGCTGAAAAATTCACTCGCACAGCTCTCACATTCCCCAGCACATTTTCAACATGCTCCAGCTGAGCTCTCATTGGTCCAACACTTCCCAGTACAGCTCTAACATTTAAAAGCACAACTCTAAGACTCCCCAGCACCACTCCAACTAAATAGCGCATCTCCAACTTTCTTCAGCCTTGTTCCAACATTCACCAGCATAGCTTCACAATTTGCCATCTCAACTTCAAGCTCTCCAGCATAACTTCAACATTCCATGTACGGACTGTGTCTTTTTCTATTTGTGTTTTCTCAATTGTGTACTGAACTGAGAAAAGAACATGTCTTGAAACCTGTGTTTATAAGGATTGCAGCATCTTCTTAAACTATGCAACTTGATACCTGAGTACTATTTGTTCTCTTCAGTAAGCCATTTTTTAGAACATAGAACATAGAAAAATACAGCGCCCTCGATGTTGCGCCGATCCAAGCCCACCTAACCTACACTAGCTCACTTTCCTCCATATGCCTATACAATGCCCGTTTAAATGCCCATAAAGAGGGAGAGTCCACCACTGCTACTGGCAGGGCATTCCATGAACTCACGACTCGCTGAGTAAAGAATCTACCCCTAACATCAGTCCTATACCTACCACCCCTTAATTTAAAGCTATGCCCCCTCGTAATAGCTGATTCTATATGTGGAAAAAGGTTCCCATGGTCAACCCTATCTAAACCCCTAATCATCTTGTACACCTCTATCAAGTCACCCCTAAACCTTTTTTTCTCCAATGAAAACAGCCCCAAGTGCCTCAGCCTTTCCTCATACGATCTTCCTACCATACCAGGCAACATCCTGGTAAACCTCCTTTGCACCCATTCCAGTCCCTGCACATCCTTCCTATAGAATGGCGACCAAAACTGCACACAATACTCCAGATGCGGCCGCTCCAGAGTCTTATACAACTGCAACATGACCTCAGGACTCTGGAACTCAATTCCTCTACCAATAAAAGCCAGTACGCTATATGCCTTCTTCACTGCACTATTTACCTGGGTGGCAACTTTCAGAGATCTGTGTACATGGACACCAAGATCCCACTGCTCATCCACACTAGCAAGTATCCGACCATTAGCCCAGTACTCCATCTTCTTGTTACTCTTACCAAAGTGAATCACTTCACACTTAGCTACATTGAACTCCATTTGCCACCTTTCTGCCCAGCTCTGCAGCTTACCTATATCCCGTTGTAACCTGCCATATCTTCCCTCACTGTCAACAACTCCACCGACTTTCGTATCATCTGCAAACTTGCTCACCCAACCTTCTCACCCCTCCTCCAGGTCATTAATAAAAATGACAAACAGTAATGGTCCCAAAACAGATCTTTGCGGAACTCTGCTGGTAACTGCACTCCAAGATGAACCTTTACCATCAACTACTACCCTCTGTCTTCTTCCAGCCAGCCAATTCCTAATCCAAACCTCCAACTCACCCTCAATGCCATACCTCTGTATTTTTTGCAGTAGCCTACCATGGGGAACCTTATCAAACGCCTTACTAAAATCCATATACACCACATGTACTGCTTTACCCTCATCCACCTCCCTAGTCACCTTCTCAAAGAATTCAATAAGGTTTGTGAGGCCGACCTGCCCTTCACAAAACCATGCTGACTATCCTTGATCACATTATTCCTATCCAGATGTTCATAACTCCTATCCCTTAAAATTCTCTCTAAGACTTTGCCCACAACAGAGATAAGACTCACCGGCCTATAGTTACTAGGGTTATCCCTACTCCCCTTCTTGAACAAGGGAACCACATTTGCTATCCTCCAGTCTTCTGGCACTATTCCTGTAGACAACGAGGACATAAAAATCAAGGCCAATGGCTCTGCAATCTCCTCCCTTGCTTCCCAGAGAATCCTAGGATAAATGCCATCAGGCCCAGGGGACTTATCTATATTCACCCTTTCCAGAATTTCCAACACCTCTTCCCTACATATCTCAAAGCCATCCATTCTCATTAATTGTGACTCAATATTCACATCGGCAACAATGTCCTGTTCCTGAGTGAATAGTGATGAAAAGTATTCATTCAGTATCTCCCCAATTTCTTCAGCCTCCACACGCAACTTCCCACTACTATCCTTGACTGGACCTCATCCTACCCTAGTCATTCTTTTATTCCTGACACCTATAGAAAGCCTTTGGGTTTTCTCTAACCCTACCAACCAAGGACTTTTCATATCCCCTCCTTGCTGCTCTTAGCTCTCTCTTTAGATCCTTCCTGGCTACCTTATAACTCTCAATCGCCCCAATTGAACCTTCACGCCTCATCTTTACATTGGCCGCCCTCTTCCCTTTAACAAGGGATTCCAATTCCTTATTAAATCAGAAGAATCTCAGATTATCTTTCGCTCAGCAGTTGCTGTGAGCTCTGAGTTCTAATTAATAAGAAACCTTTCATAAGTGAACGAACCAGCATGTGCCTCTTGCAAACCAATGGAAGCATCCAGAGAAGGATAACTGAGAAGTAGCATTCTGACCAATATGAGGATGATAAGAATCATCTCATTTCAGTAACCCTTGTGAACAGAAACCAGTGAACAGCTTTATCTCCATCCATAACCATGCTTTTTCTTCCCTTTCCATGTCGTGTGCATGTGTAAAAGGGTGCGTATATGATAATTACAATTTTAATTAGTGGTGTCATGTGTCAATCCTTCTGAATTTTACCTGTACCTTGGGTCTAATTACTTGTAATAAGAAGTAATTTTTGCGAAGTGCAGAAGCCTATCTTTATTTTCTGTCAACCTGGGTCAAAAACGCAGGTGAATTGAGGATACTTTGTGTACATTTAAAAATCTTTAACTTTTGTGATGATTTCAGGAATAATGAGCCTTGATTTCCTGTGCACTACCCCAGTAAATTGTAACAATCTTTGGGAGCTTCTCAGGGACTAGATTTGAAACTGAGGCAATGAGAATGTGTTTGTGGTATAGGTGAAGGAAAACACTAGGTCTGTGCTGCATTTAAGACAAGACTTTAGAAATGCCAAAAGTATTTCCTGCAGGTGTCAAAGTTGTCCCTTGCGGTTTTAAGGAAATTTCAAAGACCATGTTGATTGACTTGATGGGTAAATTGGAAGTAGCATTGCTTGACAGAGCTAGAAAGGCAGAGATGATTGAGGGATTAACATAGCACTTATGTTAAAGGAAATTACAAGAGAGGCTGGGTAAGCAGACATGAAACATCAGAACTGGTTGATAATCAGTGACAGTTAAAGTAGCTTGAACATAAAAAGAGAATTTTAAAAACACTTTAAATTGAAATCAGAATATTAGGATTAGAATTGCAAAGAGAAAGTAAAGAAAGAAAACATGAATATAAACTGAAAATGATAGAGAATGAAATAAGGGATGTCAGGTATTGATGCAGGCACCTGGTAGTAGTGGGAGAGCCTGACTCATAATTTGAAGTCTAGTTTAATTTTGCACAGGTCCTATCAAAATTTGGGATAATAATATGGAGGCATTCTTTGTGTGATTTGTAGAAAGTGACTAGGCAAGTGAATTAGGCAAAAGAAGACTGAACATTCTTTATGCAGTGTAAATTGCAAGAAATCAATGCTTTATTGTCAGAAGAGGTTTCTTGAGAATACTATACAGAAGACTATATTGGCTGCATACAATTTAATGCCTGAGGCAAATAGAGAAAGGTCCCAGAATTTGATGAAGCAGTATGGACAAACTTTCATTGGATTCAAAAGATTAAGCAGAGTTGTTTTGGCAGATGGTTATGAACCTTATACAGTGAAAGCATGTCTGAAACTCTTAGGGAGGTTATCCTCTTTCAGGAATTTAAAACAGGCAGGAAAAATGGCTGATGATTATAAACTAATCCACAAAATTAAATCTTTTTTATCACTTTCAGATGTTTGAAAGGGATAGAAATTGAGGAGCAGCATGGTGGCTCAGTGGTTAGCATTGCTGCCCTCACGGTGACAGGGACCTGGATTTGAACCCAGCCTTGAGTGACTGTCTGTGTGGAGTTTGCACATTCTCCCTGTGTCTGTGTGGGTTTCCTCCAGATGCTCCGATTTCCTCCAACAATCCAAAGATGTGCAGGCTAGGTGAATTGGCCATGCTAAATTGCCCATAGCTTTAGGTGAAGGGGTAAATGTAGGGGAATGGGTCAGGGTGGGTTGCGTTTCGGCAGGTCGGTGTGGACTTGTTGGGCTGAAGGGCCTGTTTCCACATTGTAAGTAATTTAATCTAAACTAATCCAAACTAATCTAAATTGCCCATAGTGCCCAGGGATATGTGGGACAAGTGCATTAGTCAGGCTAAGTGTAGAGTAATAGGGTAAGGGAATGGGTCTGGGTGGGTTACTCTTCAGAGGGTTGGTGTGGGCCGAAGGGCTTGTTTTCACACTGTGAGGATTCTATGATTCTATGAAAGTTGGGAATGCCTCAAGATCAAGAAAGAGAAGAACTTAGGGTGGAGGTGAGAATTGGAAGCCAAGGTGTTTTCATTGTAGCAAGGTGGGACACGTTTATTCAGAATACTGAAAGTTGGGAGGGATACGCATGAGACTTAGAAGTTTGTATGAATGAGTCCAAAACGGAAACTCAGAAGGAGAAGACCATTGATCAGATTATAGATTTAACTACAACTAAGAGACCAGAATTAGACACTGCAGTGAGTGCAGAAGAAATACATTGGGTAGATTAGAGTCACAGAAGGGAAGATGAAAGTCACTGAAGGGAAGACAACACCTTTTTTTTCCAAAGGAAGAATAAAAGCCCATAACAGGAGTAAGAGATGTAGGGGTTACTCAAGTTTTCTTTCTGGAGAAGGATTTCTCTTTCCTTCGGAGAGTTAATTGAAAACCAAAGTTTTGACAAATGGACTTGGTAGAGAGTATATCCAGGGTTCCATTGCACAAAGTCCAATTGGAATATAATTTGTTGTCTGGACTCATGGTAGTTGGGTTAATTTAGAAATCACCTGAGGATGGAATTGATTTATTTCTGGCGAATCATGTGGCAGGACTGAAAAATCATAGGTTCACTGATTTTTTACAACAAGACCAGTTGAGATGAAAGACTTGCAATATTTGCAGGATCGGGCTCTGGGTATTTTTCCAACATGTATGGTGACCATCAGAGATCACAGTAATATCACAAGCAGATGTTAAGGTAACTGAAACTCTATTTACAAATAAGGGTAGTTCAAAAGAGGTTAGATTAGATTACTTACAGGTGGAAACAGGCCCTTTGGCCCAACACCGACTCATAACCCACTCATACCCCTATATTTACCCCTTCACCTAACACTATAGGCAATGACGAATTCACATAACCTGCACATCTTTGGACTGTGGGAGTAAACCAGACCACCCGGAGGAAACCCACGCAGACAAGGGGAGAATGTGCAAACAGAGGCGAGAATTGAACCCGGGTCTCTGGTGCTGTGAGGCAGCAGTGCTAACCACCGTGCCACCGTGCCGCCCACTCCCACTACCTCAGTGGTCAGGAAGCAGATCATAAGTTATTGATGTTAGCACTGAGAGATGTGGCTGAAGAGGTTACAGACCTGTGACCAAAGAACAGATAATTGTTCATCAGACAATTGTACTGCACAGATATCAAAAGGAAGTATTGTGAGTTGCATATTCTGTAAAATATGTCAGTTTAGTTAGTTAGTTAGTAGGAAAACCTCAAAAGGTAATCAGATTAGCTTTGAATATGCATCAGTTTGTGAAGAACCATGTTGATTGCCAATAGATTATGTTGGAGTAAAAAGTGAGGTCTGCAGATGCTGGAGATCAGAGCTGAAAATGTGTTGCTGGTTAAAGCGCAGCAGGTCAGGCAGCATCCAAAGAACAGGAAATTCGACGTTTTGGGCCAGAGCCCTTCATCAGGAATGAGGAGAGGGTGCCAGGCAGGCTAAGATAAAAGGTAGGGAGGAGGGACTTGGGGGAGGGGCGATGGAGATGTGATAGGTGGAAGGAGGTCAAGGTGAGGGTGATAGGCCGGAGTGGGGTGGGGGCAGAGAGGTCAGGAAGAGGATTGCAGGTTAGGAGGGCGGTGCTGAGTTCAAGGGAATCGACTGAGACAAGGTGGGGGGAGGGGAAATGAGGAAACTGGAGAAATCCGAGTTCATCCCTTGTGGCTGGAGGGTTCCCAGGCGGAAGATGAGGCGCTCTTCCTCCAACTGTCGTGTTGTTATGTTCTGGCGATGGAGGAGTCCAAGGACCTGCATGTCTTCGGTGGAGTGGGAGGGAGAGTTAAAGTATGGAGCCACGGGGTGGTTGGGTTGGTTGGTTCGGGCATCCCAGAGGTGTTCCCTGAAGCGTTCTGCAAGTAGGCGGCCCGTCTCCCCAATATTGAGGAGGCCACATCGGGTGCAGCGGATGCAATAGATGATGTGAGTGGAGGTGCAGGTGAATTTGTGGTGGATATGGAAGGATCCCTTGGGGCCTTGGAGAGAAGTAAGGGAGGAGGTGTGGGCGCAAGTTTTGCATTTCCTACGGTTGCAGGGGAAGGTGCCGGGAGTGGAGGTTGGGTTGGTGGGGGGTGTGGACCTGACGAGGGAGTCACGAAGGGAGTGGTCTTTGCGGAACACTGATAGGGGAGGGGAGGGAAATATATCCCTGGTGGTGGGGTCCGTTTGGAGTTGGCGGAAATGACGGCGGATGATACGCTGTATACTGAGGTTGGTGGGGTGGTAGGTGAGAACCAGTGGGGTTCTGTCTTGGTGGCGGTTGGAGGGGCGGGGCTCAAGGGCGGAGGAGCGGGAAGTGGAGGAGATGCGGTGGAGGGCATCGTCGATCACGTCTGGGGGGAATCTGCGGTTCTTGAAGAAGGAGGCCATCTGGGCTGTGCGGTGTTGGAATTGGTCCTCCTGGGAGCAGATGCGGCGGAGATGAAGGAATTGGGAATATGGGATGGAGTTTTTACAGGGGGCAGGGTGGGAGGAGGTGTAGTCCAGGTAGCTGTGGGAGTCAGTTGGTTTATAGTAGATGTCTGTGTTGAGTCGGTCGCCCGAGATAGAAATGGAAAGGTCTAGGAAGGGGAGGGAGGAGTCTGAGACAGTCCAGGTGAATTTGAGGTCAGGATGGAAGGTGTTGGTAAAGTTGATGAACTGTTCAACCTCCTCGTGGGAGCACGTGGCAGCGCCGATACAGTCATCGATGTAGCGGAGGAAAAGGTGTGGGGTGGTGCCAGTGTAGTTACGGAAGATGGACTGTTCCACATATCCTACAAAGAGACAGGCATAGCTGGGGCCCATGCGGGTGCCCATGGCAACTCCTTTAGTTTGGAGGAAGTGGGAGGATTGGAAAGAGAAGTTATTCAGGGTGAGGACCAGTTCAGTCAGTCGAAGGAGGGTGTCAGTGGAAGGGTACTGGTTGGTGCGGCGGGAAAGGAAGAAGCGGAGGGCTTTGAGTCCTTCGTGATGGGGGATATCAGTATATATTTAGAATTATGGATAGAACAACCTAATCCCACAAGCTATTCTTTTCATTACAGCGAGGGTTATAGTGAAAACGTTAACTGTTTTCACTTGTTATAGAGTCGTAAAGATGTACAGTATGGAAACAAACTGTTCGGTCCAACCTGTCCATGCCGACCACATATCCTAACCCAATCTAGTTCCACCTGTCAGCACCCGGCCCGTATCCCTCCAAACCCTTCCTATTCATATACCCATCCAAGTGACTCTTAAATGTTGCAGTTGTACCAGCCTCCACCACTTCCTCTGGCAGCTCATTCCATACATGTACCACCCTCTGTGTGAAAAAGTTGCCCCTTAGGTCTCTTTTATATTTTTCGCCTCTCACCCTAAACTATGCCCTCTAATTCTGGATTCCCCGATCCCAGGGAAAAGACTTTGTCTATTTATCCTATCCATGTCCCTCATAATTTTGTAAACCTCTATAAGGTCACCCCTCAGCCTCTGATGCTCCAGGGAAAACAGCCCCAGCCTGTTCAGCCTCTCCCTATAGCTCAAATCCTCCAACTCTGGCAACATCCTTGTAAACCTTTTCTGGACCCTTTCAAGTTTCACAACATCTTTTTGATAGGAAGGAGACCAGAATTGCACGCTATATTCCAACAGTGGCCTAACTAATGTCCTGTATAGCCACAACACGACCTCCCAATTCCTGTACTCAATACTCTGTCCAATAAAGGAAAGCATACCAAAAGCCTTCTTCACTATCCTATCTACCTGCGACTCCACTCTCAAGGAGCTATGAATCTGCACTCCAAGGTCTCTTTGTTCAGCAACACTCCCTAGGACCTTACCATTAAGTGTATAATTCCTGCTAAGATTTGCTTTCCCAAAATGCAGCACCTTTCCATTTATCTGAATTAAACTCCATCTGCCACTTCTCAGCCCATTAGCCCATCTGGTCCAGATTCTGTTGTAACTTGAGGTAATCCTCTTCGCTGTTCACTACACCTCCAATTTTGGTGTCATCTGCAAACTTACTAACTGTACCTCTTATGCTCGCATCCAAATCATTTATGTAAATGACAAAAAGTAGAGGGCCCAGCACCGATCCTTGTGGCACTCTACTGGTCACAGGACACCAGTCTGAAAAACAACCCTCCACTACCACCCTCTGTCTTCTACCTTTGAGCCAGTTCTGTATCCAAATGGCTTGTTCTCCCTGTATTCCATGAAATCTGACCTTGTTAATCAGTCTCCCATGGGGAATCTTGTGGAACACCTTACTGAAGTCCATATAGATCACATCTACTGCTCTGCCTTCATCAATCTTCTTTGTTACTTCTTCATAAAACTCAATCATGGACTATCAATTGATCTACGGTCTGATCAGGGTTCTAATTTTATGTTTAAAGTTTACCAAGAAATCTATAGCATTTTCAGGATAAGCTAATCTGCAGACACAGTGAGGTTTGGAGAGGTACCATCACATTCTGAAAACCCTGATCCAGATTTACTGCAACAAATACTCACAGCATTAGAATAAAGGATGAGATTTCTTATTCAAAACAAAAGCAGAAATTGCTGGAGAAGCTCAGCAGGTCCGGTAGCATCTCTGGAGAGAAAGCAGAGTTAATGTTTCAGGTCCAGTGACCCTTTCTCAGTTCTGACTCAAAATGTTAACTCTAATTTTTCTTCACACATGTTGCCAGACCTGGTGAGCTTTTCCAGTGATTTCTGTCTTTGTTTCTGATTTACAGCATCTGCAGTTCTTACAGTTTTTATTTAGATTTCATATTATTTGTCACGAGCGATTTCATAAATAATCTATTGGGTGACATGGTGGCTCAATGGTTAGCACTGTTGCCTCGTAGCGCCAGGGGCTTGGGTTTAATTCCAGCCTTGAGTGACAGTCTGTGTGGAGCTTGCCTATTCTCCCTGTGTCTGCGTGGGCTTCTTTCGGGTGCTCTAGTTTCCTCTCACAGTCTAAAGATGTCAGGTTAGGTGGATTCGTCATGCTAAATTGCCCGTAGTTTCCAGGGATGCACAGGCTATGTGGATTAGTCACAGGAGATGCAGGGTTACTGGGTGTGATGCTCTTTGAACGATCAATGTGACTTGATGGGCTGAATGGCTTGCTATCACACTGTAGGGATACTACAATTCTATTAAATTTAGCCCATTTGAATTGGTTTACAGTCATGAGATTACAGTTTCTTTAAAACTGATTAAAACCTCAACACCAGTGCCCCCCCAAGAATGCATACTCATCCCCCTATTGTACTCCCTGTACTCTCACAATTGTGTGGCTAAATTTCACCTAAACACCATTAATAAGTTTGCTGCCAACACCACCTTTGTAGGGAGAATATCAAAGCAATGATGAATTAGAATACAGGAAGGAGATAGAATGCTTGGTCTTGTGTTGCAAAGATAACAATCCCATAGCAAGTTGAAAGAACTGATCATTGACTTTAGGAAGAATGGAGGGGAACATGCTCCCCCATCTACATCAACAGAGATGAGGTGGAGAGGGTTGAAAGCATCAAATTCCAAGGGGTGACAATAATCAATAGTCTGTCCTGATGCCCCCCAGTGTAGGTGTGATGGTCAAGAAGGCACAACAACACCTTTTTCTCCTCTGGAGGTTCAGCAAATTTATCATGTTGACCAGGACCCTCACCAACCTTTCCAAATAAACAGAATCAGTTATCACATAAATAATGCTGAAAAGATATGATTGTGGGGAAGAGGGTAAGGAGGAATAGAATAGTCATTTATTGCCACTTGTATTTTTACAAAAAAAGGTGAAGCATCTTTAAATCATCTTACCATGGCACCAATACTAATAATAGAAGGTATAGATAAGAAAAAAATAGAACAAAATTTAGACAAAGTTCATCTTAGTTCAATTCACAGCTACTGGGTTTGGAAAAAGACAGTATAATTGTAAGCGCACCATGCCGGATCACTAGAATACCAGGCTGGAAGTTGCAACCGAAGTAGGCCATCCACGCTGGACCACTGGAATCCTGGGACTGCAAGACTTCACAGAATCCCAAAGCCACCCCAAGGACCAGTCTTGAGAAGGAAGACTTCATAAAAGCCAACCAAAGGAATCCCAGGCCATCAGATGCCAAGCTGAAACCACCTTATTGCCGAAGCTATGGCCAAGCCATCCAATGGAATCCTGGGCCATGCTGCTGAAGACTCCAAAAGCAGACCAACACCCAATGTGGCCACAATGAGGAACCACCATCACCGCTATTAAGCCACTCACAACATCCCTCCTCCACCTTGCCAACGTTGCCTCCACCCAGCCGATACTGGGTAGCCCAAGCTCACCCTTCCACCAGTTGCATTGATAGGGTTGGCAGTGTCTCATTTTTTTCTAACATTTATCTATTGAAGGGCACAAGTAAGTTCCATTAACATAAAAGGTGAAAGATATATCCAGTTTTGTTATATCCAAATGTTGGATTATGCCAATTGAGTTAAAGAAAGTTCCAGCTACATTCCAATGGCTTATGAATTAAATCATAGCTGGAGTTTGTAACCAAGTAGTGTAATTGGATGATGTTTTATTATATATTATATCATTTGGAAAGAACACATGAGACACATCAAAGATCTATTAAAGCAATTAGAGTTCGCTACATAATACATATAGACAAACTTGAATTTGAAATTCACGTGTGACTTACTTGGGACGTATGGTTGAACAAGGGCAGTAAAAGTGAAGACTGATATAGAATTAAAACAAAGAACTGCAGTTGCTGGAAATCTGAAACAAAAACACAAATTACTGGTGAAACTCAGCAGCTGATGAAGGGCTTTTGCCCGAAACGTCGATTTCGCTGCACTTTGGATGCTGCCTGAACTGCTGTGCTCTTCCAGCACCACTGATCCAGAATCTGGTTTCCAGCATCTGCAGTCATTGTTTTTACCTCAGCAGATCAGGCAGCATTTGTGGAGAGAAAGCAGAGGTGATGTTTTGAGTCTGATATGTCTTCATCAGCTTCGTCCCTATATGCAGCCAGATCTTCTGAGTTTCACTAGCAATTTCTGTTATGACTCTAATAGAATTCTGTTCTGAAAAGTAAATGAGAAATCATAAGGTTTTTAGAAATATGTAGATTTTAATGGAAATTTGTGCATAATTTCAGTACAATAGCTGTACCTTTAATAAATTTGTTTTTTTTTAAAAAGTGAAAGTTTTTTGGCCAGCGAAATCCAGGCAGCCTTTGAGAAGCCGAAGGTAACCTTAAGAGCTGAGCCATTGTTGGTTGCCCTTGATATTTTTAAATGGTGATTGTTGTAAGTGACTGAAAGGTGGGTGGTGTCTCGTTACAGGATGAGGAGTTAAGAATAGAGAAGCCAATGGGGCATTTCTCTAAGAAACCAAACTATTATCAGACGTACTTTAGCACAGAAAATGAGACTTTGGGATAGTTGTTAGCTCTTCAACACTCTTGAGGTTTACGTCCGACACAGAAACAAGGAAATACTCGTTTGCACTGATCATAATCCGTGGCCTTCATTGAAAAGTTTAAAAATCAGGATGTGAGGTTATTGAAATGGAGACTGACCTCTTTTCCAAGTTTTATCTCCATTTGTAATTTTTTTTAACCGGTGAGGGGTATTTTAAAGAGCAATGAGCATTTTAATTGGTAATGTTCTCTCCTAATGATTCATAATGGTTTACCTGTAACTGGAGACTTATTATTGTAACTTGTGCTAAGTACAGAAACATTGCCCATGCTTTTGGTCAACCAGTCTAAAAGTGGGGGAATCTTAGAATGCTTAGTTTTTAAAATTTATGTGATGAGATGGGAATAGCAGGACTCGATTTCCGGCTATCTCAGTGAGAACTGACGCCAACGCAGCTCCCAAACCTTCCAGCAGAATTGCAACAATCCCGGGCTGCAGCTCCAACATTTTCCAACACAGCTCCACAATTCTCCAACACAGCTCTAATATTCACCAGCATTGCTCCAGTATTTTTCAACACAGCTCCAATATTCGCCAGCACAGCTCCAACGCTCCCCAGCGCAGTTCCACAATTCGCCAACACAACTCCAATCTTCCCAAACACCACTCCACAACTCCCCAACACAGCTCTAACATTCCCCAGCACCACTCCAACATTATTCATCATTGCTCCTACATCAGCACAGCCCACCAGAACTCTGGCCCTAGATCCTATAACAGCCTCTGGGTTCCAAAATGAGCTGTGGGAGGTTTCCCCAATATTGGAACGGTGTCTCTATTTGAGCTGTAGGCCACAAACTGGACTTGCCATGTCCTTCTGTGAGTTGGTTTGTCAGATTTAACTTGCTGCATGAATGATTTTTATTTGTAAAATAAATTCCTGCCATCACTGTTTGCAGTTTGCAGGCACGTTATGTAATGCTTCCTGTTCCTTGTGCTTTGCAGTGCTCCCTTCCCTTCTCCCCCTCCCTCCCCCCTTCTTTCTGGTCTCCGTCTTGCTATTTCCTGCGAAGATTTCCCTCGCAGCATGTCGCTTTCTCCCAGGAGCCGGGGCTCGGTTTGTTTTCTCCCTGGGCTCACGGCTGCTATTTGCTTGGAGAGTCAGACCGGTGTGTACCGGGGATATGGGGAGGGGAGTGGGGGGTGGGGACAGTGGAAGTTGCTGCAGTGAATGGTGACGCGGGCTGGCTATGAAAGGGAGGGGGGAGCTCCAGACCAACGCTGGGATTTTCAGCAGTGAATCTAACGCCAGCTTCCTACGAACGGGATCCCTGCTGTTGCGGGGGTGTTCTGTTGCAGCTCACAGCCGTGTGATGAAAGCTTGGGCGGGGTTACTGTGTCCTCCATTTCAATCCCAGGGACTGCAGAACTCCGAATTTCACTCAGCATTGTCTAACAGCAACAAAACACAGACCTGTTCCAGAGAGCCTACTCTGCGACTGAGGAAGAAGGGACACACACACATAAGGGAGAGAAGGGTTTGGGGCGCTGTAAGAGGACAGTCCCACTGTTTGAGCTCAGGCAGCCCCCGCGTTTCCCCAGGAAAACTACAAACACCAGTCACTCCCTCAGCTCCAGCCCTCTTCCAGAGAGAATAGGCTGCAGAAAACACAGCTGCCAATCTTAGCAGGCTGGTTCATTGTCAAACTGCCTACTGTAAAAAGCAAGCCTTCATTTCCACACATTGTCTCAGTCATGACATCAAATTCAGCAGAGAATGGGTCCTGTCAATTGGTGACCCAAGCTTTACTCCGATTCTATTTACAATGTACAGTTCATGTCAAGCATTGGTCGCTCTCAGCCTGAGGCGGAAAGGCCTTAGACCTTTCCCCATCGTACCTATACAGTAGTGGCTGCTTCAAGCGTTAGTACATCCCTCGGCATACGATCCTGAACCCACGGCTGTGCCACTCTGTAATAGTTGTTCAAGGTGGACAGACAGGTTTCCGATCTACACCTACAGTAGAAGCAAACTCCTTCCTGCTGTCCCCAACGGACAGCGGCCTCCCAGATTTGATTGTTCATTATAAAAACTGTGGCCAAGAGAGATAGACTGTCCCCCACACCATTGGAGAGAGACTGTCCCCAACGGAGAGAGATTGTTTCCACACCCCCACCCCAGCATAGAGAGACAGTCCTCAATAGAGAGAGAATGACCCCCCCCCCGCCCCACTCTAGTACAGAGAGACTGTCCCCAGTGGGGAGAATATGTTTCTCCCCCCCACCCCCCTAGTACAGAGAGACTGTCCACAGTGGAGAGAGAATGTCCTCCCACCCCACTCCAGGACAGAGAGACTGTCCCCAGTGGAGAGAGAATGTTTCCCCACCCCACTCCAGTACAGAGAGATTGTCCCCAGGTTTTTTTTAGATTAGATTACTTACAGTGTGGAAACATGTCCTTCAGCCCAACAAGTCCACACCAACCCACCGAAGCACAACCCACCCATACCCCTACATTTACCCCTTATCTAACACTAGGGCAATTTAGCATGGCCAATTCACCTGACCTGCACATTTTTTGGACTGTGGGAAGAAACCGGAGCACCCGGAGGAGACCCACGCAGACACAGGGAGAATGTGCAAACTCCACACAGTCAGTCGCCTGAGTTGGGAAATGAACCTGGGTCTCTGGCACTGTGAGAATTCCCCTCCCCACCCGCCCCAGTACAGAGAGACTGCCCCCAGTGGAGAGAGAATGTCCCTCCCAGCACAGAGAGACTGTCCCCAGTGGAGAGTGGATCCCCCCCAGCACAGAGAGACTGTCCCCAGTGGAGATAGAATATTCCACCACCCCCACCCAATACCGAGAGACTGTCCCCAGTACTGTGGTGGTGGGGGGACATTCTGTCTCCACTGGGACAGTCTCTCTGTGCTGTGGGGGGGGGGGGGAAGACATTCTCTCTCCACTGGGGACAGTCTCTCTATACTGGGGTGGGGTGGGGACACTCTCTGTCCACTGGAGACAGTCTCTCGGTATTGGGTGGGGGGGTGGAGCATTCTCTGTCCACTGGGGACAGTCTCTCTGTGCTGGGGGGGGGGTGGATGGACCCGCTCTCATCTGGGGACAGTCATTCAGTACTGGGAGGGGGGAGCATTCTCTCTCTATTGGGGACAGTCTCTCTGTACTGGGGGGGAGGGGGGGAGGTGAACATTCTCTCTCCACTGGGGACAGTCTTTCTGTACTGGGGTTGTGGCATTTTCTTTCCAGTGGAGGCAATCTCCTTGTACTGGAGGGGGTCAATCTTTCTCCACTGGGTCAGTCTTTCTCTGCTGAGGAGGGAGGGGAAGCATTCTCTCTCCACTGGGGACAGTTTCTCTGTGCTGGGGTGGGGGGGGACAACATTCTCTCTCCACTGAAGACAGTCTCTCTGTGCTGGGGTGGGGGGGGACAACATTCTCTCTCCACTGAAGACAGTCTCTCTGTGCTGGGGGGAGGACGTTCTCTCTCCACTGGGGACAGTCTCTCTATACTGGGGTGGGGTGGGGCCATTCTCTTTCCACTGGGTCAGTCTCTCGATATTGGGTGGGGATGTGGAACATTCTCTCTCCACTGGTGACAGTCCCTCTGTGTGGGGTTGGGGGGGGGCATTCTCTCTCCACTGGCGACAGTCTCTCTGTGCTGGGGGGAGGACGTTCTCTCTCCTCTGGGGACAGTCTCTCTGTACTGGGGGGGGGGGAGGCATACTCTCTCCACTGGGGACAGTCTATCTCTATTGGGGTGGGTGGGGTGGGGGGTGAAACATTCTCTCTCCACTGGGGACAATCTCTCTGTATGGGGCGGGGAGGGGCATTCTCTCTCCATTGGGAACAGTCTCTCTGTACTGGGGGAGGGGGGGGAACATTCTCTCTCCACTGGGGCAGTCTCCCTGTGCTATGGTGGGGGGTGGGGGTAATATTCTCTCTCCACTGGGGACAGTCTCTCTCTACTAGTGGTGGGGGGAACGTTCTCTCTCCACTGGGGTCAGTTTCTCTATACTGGGGGAGAGGGACTGTCTCCAGTGGAGAGAGAATGTCCCCCCCCACTCCCTCCCAGCACAGAGAGACTGTCCCCAGTGGAGAGAGAATGTTCCCCCTCCCACCCCTCGCCCAGTGGAACGAGAATGTCCCCCACTCCCAGTACAAATAGACTGTCTCCAGTGCAGAGAGAATGTCCCCCACAGCACAGAGAGACTGTCCCCAGTGGAGAGCGGATACCCCCCCAACCCGAGTACAGAGAGAGTGTTCCCAGTGGAGAGAGAATGCCCCTCCCCCGCCCCGTACAGAGAGACTGTCCCCAGTGGAGAGAGAATTCCCCACCCACTCCAGTATAGAGAGACTATCCCCATAGAGAGAGAATAGTACAGAGAGACTGTCCCCAGTAGACAGAGAATATTACCCCACGCCCCAAACCTACCACTGAGAGAATGTTCCGCCGCTCCCCCAGTACAGAGAGACTGTCCCAGTGGAGAGAGAATGTCTCCCCCCGCACCCAATCCGAGAGACTGTCACCAATGGGGGGAGAATGTTCCACACCCAACCCCAGTGCAGATAGACTGTCCCCAATGGAGAGAGATTGTTCCCCCCCACAGTACAGAGAGACTGTCCCCAGTAGAGAGAGAATGTCCCCTCCCCACCCCACTTCAGTACAGAGAGACTGTCCCCAATGGAGAGAGAATGTTCCCCCCCACTCCAGTACAGAGAGACTGTCCCAAGTGGAGAGAGAATGTCCCCCCCCCAGTACAGAGTGTCTGTCCCCAGTGGAGAGCGGATGCCCTCCCCCAGCACAGAGAGACTGTCCCCAGTGGAGGGAGATGTTCCCCCCCAGCATAGAAAGACTGTCTCCAGTGGAGAGACAATGCCCCAACCCCCCACCCCCACCCTGTACAGAGAGACTATCTCCAGTGGAGAAAGAATGTCCCCCCCCTGTACAGAGAGACCGTCCCCAGTGGAGAGAGAATGTTGCGCCCCCCCCCAGCACAGAGAGAACTGTCTCCAGTGGAGAGAGAATTCCCCACCCACTCCAGTATAGAGAGACTATCCCCATAGAGAGAGAATAGTACAGAGAGACTGTCCCCAGTAGACAGAGAATATTACCCCATGCCTCAACCCTAGCACTGAGAGAATGTTCCGCCGCTCCCCCAGTACAGAGAGACTGTCCCAGTGGAGAGAGAATGCCCCTCCCCCGCCCCGTACAGAGAGACTGTCCCCAGTGGAGGGAGATGTTCCCCCCCAGCACAGAAAGACTGACTCCAGTGGAGAGAGAATGCCCCAACCCCCCCCCCCCGCCTTGTACATAGAGACTGTCGCCAGTGGAGAGACAATGACCCCCCCAAGCACAGAGAGACTATCTCCAGTGGAGAAAGAATGTCCCCCCCAGTACAGAGAGACTGTCCCCAGTGGAGAGAGAATGTTTCCCCGCCCCCCCCCCTCAGTCACCTCCCCAGTCCAGGGAGACTGTCCCCAATAGAGAGAGAATGTTTCACTCCCCAGTCCCCTCCCCAGTGGAGAGTGGATTCCCCCCAACCCTGAGTACAGAGAGACTGTTCCCAGTGGAGAGAGAATGCCCCTCCCTCACCCCTTAACAGAGAGACTGTCCCCAGTGGAGAGAGAATGTCCCCCCCCAGCACAGAGAGACTGTCTCCAGTGAAGAGAGAATTACCCCCCCCGCCCCATTCCAGAATAGAGAGACTATCCCCATGGAGAGAGAAAAGTACAGGGAGACTGTCCCCAGTAGAGAGAGAATATTACCCCACGCCCCAACCCTAGCACAGAGAGAATGTTCCGCCGCTCCCCCAGTACAGAGAGACTGGTCCCAGTGGAGACAGAATGCCCTTCCCCCACCCCGTACAGAGAGAGACAGTCCCCAATGGAGAGACAATGACCCCTCCACCCCACCCTCACAACCCAATATGGATATACTGTATACTGTCTCCAGTGGAGAGATAATGTCTCCACCCCACACAATACCGAGAGACTGTTGCCAGTGGGGAGAGAATGTTCCACCCACAACCCCAGTACAGATAGACCGTCCCAAATGGAGAGAGATTGCTCCCCCACCCCCAATACAGAGAGACTGTCCCCAATGGAGGGAGAATGTTCCCCCCCCCACCCCAGTACAGAGAGACTGTCCCAAGTGGAGAGAGAATGTCCCCCTCAGTACAGAGTGACTGTCCCCAGTGGAGAGCGGATTCCCCCCCACACTGAGTACAGAGAAACTGTTCCCAGTGGAGAAGGAATTCTCCATCATCCCCCCCCCCTCCACTCCAGTATAGAGAGACTATCCCCATGGAGAGAGAAAAGTACAGATAGACTGTCCCCAGTAGAGAGAGAATATTACCCCACGCCCCAACCCTAGCACAGAGAGAATGTTCCGCCGCTCCCCCAGTGCGGAGAGACTGTTCCCAGTGGAGAGAGAGTGCCCCTACCCCGCCCGGTACAAAGAGACTGTCCCCAGTGGAGAGACAATGACCACCACCCCCCCCAGCACAGAGAGACTGTCTCCAGTGGAGAATGTTCCCCCCCCCCCCAGTCCAGAGAGATTGTCCCCAATGGAGAGAGAATGTTTCACTCCCCAGTCCCCTCCCCAGCACAGAGAGACTGTCCCCATTGCAGAGAGAATGTTCCCCCCCCCCCCCCGCAGCACAGAGAGACTGTCCCCAGTGAAGAGGGAATGTCTCCCACAGCACAGAGAGACTGTCCCCAGTGGAGAGCGGATTCCCCCTCCCCACCCCGAGTACAAAGAGACTGTCCCCAGTCGAGAGAGAATGTTCCC
The DNA here is from genome assembly GCF_020745735.1 of Hemiscyllium ocellatum. Classification (NCBI taxonomy): domain Eukaryota; kingdom Metazoa; phylum Chordata; class Chondrichthyes; order Orectolobiformes; family Hemiscylliidae; genus Hemiscyllium; species Hemiscyllium ocellatum. The sequence continues at coordinate 18,712,277 of NC_083416.1, read as the reverse complement.
CCCCAGCACAGAGAGACTGTCTCCAGTGAAGAGAGAATTCGCCCCCCGCCCCACTCCAATATAGAGAGACTATCCCCATGAAGAGAAAAAAGTACAGAGAGACTGTCCCCAGTGGAGAGAGAATATTACCCCATGCCCCAACCCTAGCACAGAGAGAATGTTCCCCCGCTCCCCCAGTACAGAAGACTGTCCCAAGTGGAGAGAGAATGTACCCCCCCAGTACAGAGTATCTGTCCCCAGTGGAGAGCGGATGCTCCCCCCCGTACAGAGAGACTGTCCCCAGTGGAGGGAGAATGTCCCCCACCCTCGCACAGTACAGAGAGACTGTCCCCAGTGGAGAGAGAATATTACCCCACGCCCCAACCCTAGCACAGAGTGACTGTCCCCAGTGGAGAGCGGATGCTCCCCCCCCCCGTACAGAGAGACTGTCTCCAGTGCAGAGAGAATTTTGCCCCCCTCCCCAGTACAGAGAGACTGTCCCAAGTAGAGAGAGAATGTCCCCCTCCAGTACAGAGTGTCTGTCCCCAGTGGAGAGCGGATGCTCCCCCCAGCACAGAGAGACTGTCCCCAGTGGAGGGAGAATGCCCCCCACCCTCGCACAGTACAGAGAGACTGTCTCCAGTGAAGAGAGAATTCGCCCCCCGCCCCACTCCAACATAGAGAGACTATCCCCATGAAGAGAAAAAAGTACAGAGAGACTGTCCCCAGTGGAGAGAGAATATTACCCCATGCCACAACCCTAGCACAGAGAGAATGTTCCCCCGCTCCCCCAGTACAGAAGACTGTCCCAAGTAGAGAGAGAATGTCCCCTTCCAGTACAGAGTGTCTGTCCCCAGTGGAGGGAGATGCTCCCCTCCAGCACAGAGAGACTGTCTCCAGTGGAGAGAGAATGCCCCCCACCCTCGCCCCATACAGAGAGACTGTCTCCAGTGGAGAGAGAATGCCCCCCACCCTCGCCCAGTACAGAGAGACTGTCTCCAGTGGAGAGAGAATGCTGTCCCTCTCCCAGTAGAGACAGACTGCCCCCAGTGGAGAAAGAATGTCCCCCACAGCACAGAGAGACTGTTCCCAGTGGAGAGAGAATTCACCCCACCCCTCCCCCTCCACTCCAATATAGAGAGACTATCCCCATGGAGAGAGAAAAGTACAGATAGACTGTCCCCAGTGGAGAGAGAATATTACCCCACGCCCCAACCCTAGCACAGAGAGAATGTTCCCCCGCTCCCCCAGTACAGAGAGACTGTTCCCAGTGGAGAGAGAATGCCCTTCCCCCACCCCGTACAGAGAGAGACTGTCCCCAATGGAGAGACAATGACCCCCCCCCCACCCCACCCCCACAACCCAGTATGGATATACTGTATACTGTCTCCAGTGGAGAGATAATGTCTCCACCCCACACAATACCGAGAGACTGTTGCCAGTGGGGAGAGAATGTTCCACCCACAACCCCAGTACAGATAGACCGTCCCCAATGGAGAGAGATTGCTCCCCCACCCCCAATACAGAGAGACTGTCCCCAATGGAGGGAGAATGTTCCCCCCCACCCCAGTACAAAGAGACTGTCCCACGTGGAGAGAGAATGTCCCCCTCAGTACAGAGTGACTGTCCCCAGTGGAGAGCGGATCCCCCCCCACCCTGAGTACAGAGAAACTGTTCCCAGTGGAGAAGGAATTCTCCATCACCCCCCCCCCCCGCCCCCACTCCAGTATAGAGAGACTATCCCCATGGAGAGAGAAAAGTACAGATAGACTGTCCCCAGTAGAGAGAGAATATTACCCCACGCCCCAACCCTAGCACAGAATGTTCCGCCGCTCCCCCAGTGCGGAGAGACTGTTCCCAGTGGAGAGAGAATGACCCCCCCCCCCCAGCACAGAGAGACTGTCTCCAGTGGAGAATGTTTTCCCCCCCTCCAGTCCAGAGAGACTGTCCCCATTGGAGAGAGAATGTCCCCCCCCCCCGCAGCACAGAGAGACTGTCCCCATTGGAGAGAGAATGTTCCCCCCCCCACCCCGAGTACAAAGAGACTGTGCCCAGTCGAGAGAGAATGTTCCCCCCAAGCACAGACTGTCTCCAGTGAAGAGAGAATTCGCCCCCCGCCCCACTCCAATATAGAGAGACTATCCCCATGAAGAGAAAAAAGTACAGAGAGACTGTCCCCAGTGGAGAGAGAATATTACCCCATGCCCCAACCCTAGCACAGAGAGAATGTTCCCCCGCTCCCCCAGTACAGAAGACTGTCCCAAGTGGAGAGAGAATGTACCCCCCCAGTACAGAGTATCTGTCCCCAGTGGAGAGCGGATGCTCCCCCCCGTACAGAGAGACTGTCCCCAGTGGAGGGAGAATGTCCCCCACCCTCGCACAGTAGAGAGACTGTCCCCAGTGGAGAGAGAATATTACCCCACGCCCCAACCCTAGCACAGAGTGACTGTCCCCAGTGGAGAGCGGATGCTCCCCCCCCCCCGTACAGAGAGACTGTCTCCAGTGCAGAGAGAATTTTGCCCCCCTCCCCAGTACAGAGAGACTGTCCCAAGTAGAGAGAGAATGTCCCCCTCCAGTACAGAGTGTCTGTCCCCAGTGGAGAGCGGATGCTCCCCCCAGCACAGAGAGACTGTCCCCAGTGGAGGGAGAATGCCCCCCACCCTCGCACAGTACAGAGAGACTGTCTCCAGTGGAGAGAGAATGCTGTCCCCCTCCCAGTAGAGACAGACTGCCCCCAGTGGAGAAAGAATGTCCCCCACGGCACAGAGAGACTGTTCCCAGTGGAGAGAGAATTCCCCCCCCCCCCACTCCAATATAGAGAGACTATCCCTATGGAGAGAGAAAAGTACAGAGAGACTGTCCCCAGTGGAGAGAGAATATTACCCCACGCCCCCAACCCTAGCACAGAGAGACTGTTCCCACTGGAGAATGTTCCACCCCCAACCCCAGTACGAAGAGACTGTCCCCAATGGAGACAGATTGTTCCCCACCCCTCCTCCACCGCCCCCCAGCACAGAGAATCTGTCCCCAGTGGAGAGCGGATGCCCCCTCCCCCAGTACGTAGAGACTGTCCCCGGTGGAGAGAGAATGTCCCCCCACTCCCCCCTCATTACAGAGAGACTGTCCCCGGTGGAGAGATGGAGATTATTAGAAAGTCACTGTCCCCAGCAGTTGAGTGTGTGAGAGAGAGAGAGCGACGCCCAGGTACTGAAAGATCGTTCGAAGAACTGACAGACTGTTCCCAGATGGAGAGAGATTCCCCCAGTCCGGAGAGGCTTGTCCCTGTGCTGACAGGTTAGATTTACACTACCCCTCCTCCGACACTCTCCCTGTTCTGGGCTGATTGCCAGCTCGGGCATGTTCAGACGCAGTCAGATTGCAGTGCGGATGCGCGGCCCAGCCTCAAGCTTCAGCTCTTTGCTGCGATATACATTCAAATTTGCAGTTTTGCGTCATTCTGTTTAAGGCAGGGTCTCCCAAAGAGGATGCTCCCCCCTCCCCCTCTCTGCAGAACCAGCTCTGCATCCAGCTCTAGCAATTATTGACGCACACACAAGAATGGCCCATTAGCACAGCCAAAAACAAGGCATCCCCAATCACAGAGAATCCTCAACAAGTCAAAACAACCGACCAGTATTATTGACAGGAACAGAAGCTGGGTGAGAGTGAGAAGCAGCCAAACACTGCATCAAGTTCTCAGAGTATCTGTATGTAACATGCACCACGCTGTCGCAATAATTAATATTTATGTAAAGGTACCTCTCTGAGAATGTGCTAACACGCACCACAGGAGATTTCTACATCATAATATCACACTGAGTCATATACTATTTCAAATAACCCAAAGGTTAAAAGGTAGGTTTTGAAGATTTTGTAAAGGATAAAAATTACAAGAGATAGAGAATTTGTGGGAGAGAATTCCATATCTCAGGACCTGGGGGAACTGAAGACACAGTCGTCAATGGTGGAGCAATTAAAATCGAGAGGACAGAGTTCAACAGGCAGAGATAACTCCGAGGGGTGTTTGCTTGAAAGATGTTACACAGATAGGGAATCAGTGGACCAGTAATCCAGAAACTCAGACTATTGTTCTGGGGTTGTAGGCTCAAGTCCAGCCCTGGCAGATGACAACATTTGAATTAAGTTAAAAAAATGTAGAATTAAAAGCTAGCCAAATGGCAACTATGAAAGTAGTCAATTGTAGTAAAAATAAATCTATCTGGTTCATTAATGCTCTTTAGGGAATTAAATCTGCTGTCCTTATCTAGTCTGACCTTCAGAACCTCAGCAATATGGTCAACTCTGTGCAATTATGGTGAATGTTGGCTGATCCAGCAACACCCACATCTCACCAAAGTGAGACTGTGAAAGGGTTAGCAAACGATGATGAGGATTTTAAAATCAAACACAGCTTGTCTCTGAGCCAGTTAAGGTTAGTGAGCACTGGGGTGAGAGGGGAATGGGACTGGCTGTGACTTTGAACATGGGGGAGGGGGGCAATGAGTTTTGGTAATGTCAAGTTTGTGTGGAGTGGAATATGGGAGAGCAGGAGGTTTGGAGGTAACAAAGGCATGGATGAGAGTTTTAGCAACCCGTAAGCTGAGACAGTGATGAAATTGGGTGATATTCTCAAGGTGGGAATGGTGATGGTCTAAAATGAAATCCAAGTTCATTTCAGTGTCAAGTGTTACAGCATCTGTGGAGAGAGAAACAGAATTAACCGTTCAAATCCAGTATGAGTCAGAACAATTCTGAGGAAGAGTCATTCAGGACTGAAAATGTTAACTCTATTTCTCTCTCTACAAATACAGCCAGACCTGCTGAGTTTCTCCAGCATTCTGTATGGTTGATTCAGACTTTCAGCATCTGCTGTATTTTGCTTTTATTTCAATCAGACTGAATTTTCCAGCCTCTGATTGACATGGACAATGGCAAATTGGGAAAATGTAGCGTGATCAGAAAAATTAGATTCTTGATATCAAAGAAAAAAGTCAATTTCTGCAGCTCTGCAAGAACAACAAGTTACTAAGTGGCAAGATGCCTATTTGGGTTCATTTGCATGCATTTACATGTTATTCGTACTGAATCATGCCTTATTGATTCTCTCATGCTGGAGAGAAACTAAGAGCATCAGTTCCTGTTCAGAAAGTCAGAGTCGGTCTCTGGTGACTCCAGTTCACCACTTGCTCATCCAGGACTCCGTCTTGCTCAGCAGTCACCAATGTCTCAGAGCATGCTCTGTGGGTAGTGACTGCCCACATCTATTGTCCATGGAGATTGACATCAAGCAAATACAAACCTCTCACACACACAACCACATCTCTGCCCCACTTACAATACAGTTGAGAGTGTGGTGCTAGAAAAGCCCAGCAGACCAGGCAGCATCCGATGTGCAGGAGAATTGCATAAGCCCTTCCGTCATTTCTTCGGCTCCTCAGATGCTGCCTGACCTGCGATATTTTTCCCATATTTTCTCCACTTAGAATATAGTTCTGCACTTCAATACTGCACTCTGTAGCACACCAACATCTGTACAACATACATATGACAATCAAGCCTGCTGTGCCATCCAGTAAGATCAAGGCTGATCTGAGTTTAACCTTAGATCCACATTCCCACCTACCTCTGATAATCTTTTACATCCTCAAAACTAACCCTCCTAACCCTGTACCTTGCTCAACAAGAATTTATCTACCATGTCGATATGGACAAGTTGGACCAAAGGGTCTGTTCCCATGCTGTATATCTCTATGACACTATGACTTTATGGCTCCAGCTTATGAATAATCAAAAGCTCTGCTTTTATCACTTTCACAGCAAGGTTTCCAAAGACTAAATGCTTTGCTTTGCTTTAAATAGGTGACCGCTGATTTTTAAACAGTGACACCCGCCCCACCCCCCAGTTCTACATTCTCCCACAGGGGGAAACATCCTTTCCACATTTTCTGTATCAAGCTCCCTCAGGATTTTATATGTCATAATCAAGTTGCATGTTACTTGCTTGTATATCTTTTCCTCATGAGATAAACTGCCCATTCCAGGTATTTAAAACCTTCTTTAAAGTGCCTCTAATGCATTTGCATCTTTCTGTAAGTACAATGATGAGTACTGTACACAGTGATGTGCTCTCACCAATGCTCTGTATACTTGAAGCATAACCTTCCTAACCTTCCATTCAATTCACCTTGCAATGAAACATTACATGCTATGAGCTTTCCTAATGACTTGTTGTATCTGCCTTTTCCAATTCATGCAATGGGACACTCAGATTTCTCTGCATCTCAGAGCTCGAAAACCTTTCACTATTTAAAAATCACACAACACCAGGTTATAGTCCAACAGGTTTATTTGGAAGTACCAGTTTTCAGAGTGCTGCTCCTTCATCATCTCACATTTAGGATTTTTTTTATTCTTCCTGTCAAAATGGACAATTTTACATTTTCCTACATTATACATCATTCTCCGGAATTTTGTCCACTCACATAACCTACCTATATCCCTTTGTAGATCTCTGTGTTCTCCATACAACTTACATTCCCACCATCTTTATATCATCAGCAAATCTGGGGACTGTTTCTTCCCTCTTGTCATCCAAACCCTTTATATAAACTGCAAAGTGTTGAGGATCCTGCACTGATCCCTGTGGCACACCACCCATGATATTGTGCCAGTCTGAAAAAGACCTATTTATTCCTACCCTCTGCTTCCTCTTCAGCAGCCAATCTTCTAACATGCCAAAATGTTAACACCAACACTATGGTCTTTTAGTTTCCACAATAGCCTTTGATGTGTTACTTTATCAAATACCTTCTGGAAATCTAAAAACAATATTCGTTGGTTTCTCTTCTGTCTACAGCACAAGTTACTTCTTCAAACAACTGCAATATATTGCTCAAACAAGTGGATAAGGTGGTAAAGAAGGCATACAGCACGTTAGCCTTCATCGGTCAGGGCTTTGAGTGTAAAAGTTGGCAAGTCATGTCTGTGTATGACTTTGTTCAGGCCACATTTGGAGTACAGTGTGCATTTCTGGTCACCATGCTATAGGAAGGATGGGGAGACTTTGAAAAGACTGCAGAAGAGGTTTAGCAGGATATTGTCTGGATTGGAGATAGTTATAAGGGGAGTTTGGACAAACTTGGATTGTTTTCGCTAGAGAGTCAGAGAATGAGGTAAAGGTATATAAAATAATGAGGGCATGGATAGGGTGAATATAAATCAATCAGAGAATCCCTACAGTGTAGAAACAGATCCTTTAGCCCAACAAGTCCATACCAACCATCCCACCCAGAACCATTCCCCTATATTTACCCCTGACTAATGTACCTAACCTACACATCCATGAATGCTATGGGCAATTTAGTATGGCTAATTCACCTAACTTGCACATCTTTGGACTGTGGGAGGAAAACTCACACAGACATGTGGAGAATGTGTAAACTCCAAGCAGACAGTCGCCCGAGGCTAGAATCAAACCCGGGTCCCTGGCACTGTGTGACAGCAGCGCTAACCACTGAGCCACCGATTTGGAATCTCTTACCCAGGATGAAAATGTCAAATATTGGAAGAGCATAAGTTTAAGGTGAGAGGAGAAAAGTTCAAAGGAGATATGTGGAGAGTTCGTTTATGCAGAGGGGAGTAGGTGCCAGGGAGCTGGTAGATGCAAATACAATAGTTTAAGACTCGTTCAGACAAACTCATGAACAGGCAGAGAATAGAGGGATACAGAGTATGTGCAGAGAGATAGGATTAGTTTAGAATACCATCATGGTTGGTATGCAGAAGGGCCTATTCCTAAGCTGTAATGTTCTATGTTCTAAACATGATTTAATTTCCTTTCACAAAACTATGTTCACTCTGCTTGATTATTGTGAACTTATCTATATGTGTGATACAAATCTTAAATAATAAGTTTGAATATTTTACTTACGATAGATGTTAAGCCAACTGCCCAGTAGTTTCCTGGCTTTTATCTTCCTCCATTTTTGAGTAAAAGAATTACATTTGTCATCTCCCAATCTAATGAGACCATCTCGAAGTCAAGGGAGCTATGGAAAATTACAACCAATGCATTGACTATCTCACTAGCTGTATTAAGAATCGAGGGTGAAATTCATCAAGATTCAGGCACTTGTCAGACCACAGCTCCAACAGATGACTCAGTATCACTTCTCTAGAGATTGAGATTTTCCTGAGTTCCTCCCTCCCTCCCTTCCATGTCATGATTTATCGCTACACCTGAGATGTTACTTCTATCTGCTAGAGGTGAAGACTGATGCAAAACACCTGTTCAATTCACCTGCCATATGCTTATTTTCCTGAATTAATTCTTCAATCTCACTTTCTAGACTACCAATTCTTACTTTGTTAACTATTTCCTTCTTTATGCATTTTTACAAACTCTTCATAGCTCTTCATAAAGACAGCCAACTTTCTTTGGTACTCCAATTATTCCCTTTTCGTTTTGTTTTGTTTTTCTTTGCATTCATTTACATCGGTACAATATTCTGACCTGCCACTTGCCTTTATGCAAATCTATGCTTTTTCTTTTAGGTTGGTATTTTCTTTAACATCGTTGAGTTGAAAAGTGTGGAAAAGCACAGCAGGTCACGCAGCATTCAAGGACCAGGAGAATGGACGTTCATCAGGAATGTGGGCTGGGGGGGGGGAAGGGGACTGAGAGATAAATAGGAGGGTGGGGTGGGGCTGGGGGAAGGTAGCTGGGATGGTGATAGGTAGATGCAGGTGGGGGGGGGGGGTGATTGTCATAGGTCAGAGGGGAGGGTGGAGTGGATTGGTGGGAACGAAAATGGACAGATAGGAGTGCTTTGCTTTTCCAGCACCACACTTTTAGACTCTGATCTCCAACATGTGCAGTCCTCACTTTCTCCATTACCTTTAACTTTTCTAGTGAACCACAGGTCGTGAGTCTGCCCCTTAGAAGTCTTCTTGCTCATTGAAATTTATCTATCTTGTGTAAGAGTCATTTAGTCATGGAGTCCTACAGCACAGAGACAGGCCCTTAAGCCCAAACTGGTCCATGCCAACCAAAATGTCCACCCACGCTAACCCCATTTCCCATATCCTTTTAATCCTTTCCTGTCCATGTATTTGTCCCAATGCCTTTTAAATGTTGTTAATGTGCCCACCTCAACCACTTCCACTGGCAGCTCATTTCATGTGTGTACCACGCTTTGTGTAAAAACGTTGGCTGTCAGGTTCTCTTTTATTCTTTCCCCTCTATGGAAAGTTTAAGTAAACTGACGCCTCCAGTCCTCGATTCACCAACCCTGGGAAAAAGACTGAGTGAGTTCACCCTATCCACACTTCTATAAGATTCCCCCCACCCCCTCAGTCTCCTATGCTCTCAAGAAAAAAGTCCTAGCTTGTCCAACCTCTCCTTATAACTCAGACCTGAGGTTGAGTCCTGGCAACAGGACTCTTCTGCACTCTCTCCAGGTTAATAACATCCTTCCTATAGCAAGGTGACCAAAACTGAACACAATACTCCAAGTGCAGCCTCACCAATGTCTTGTACAACTGCAACATAATTTCCCAACTTCTACATTTAATGCCCTGAGTATTGAAGGCCAGTGTGCTAAAAGCCTTCTTCACTGGCCTATCAACCTGTGACTTCACTTTCAGAGAACCGTGCACCTGAACTCCAAGTTCGGTCTGTTTCACACACTCCTCAAGGCCTTATCATTCACCATGAAACTCTTACCTTGATTTGAGTTTCCAAAACGCAAGACCTTACACTTGCTGCATTAAACTCCATTTGCCATTTCTTGGCCCACTTCCCCAGCTGATCAAGGTCCTGCTGCAATTTCTGATAACTTTCCTTACTGTCCATGATACTGCCTATTTCAGTGTCATTAGCTAACTTATTAATCATACCTTGTACATTCTCATCTAAGTCAATGATATAGATCAGTGGGTGGCACGGTGGCACAGTGGTTAGCACTGCTGCCTCACAGCGCCTGAGACCCGGGTTCAATTCCCGCCTCAGGCGACTGACTGTGTGGAGTTTACACGTTCGCTCCGTGTCTGCGTGGGTTTCCTCCGGGTGCTCCGGTTTCCTCCCACAGTCCAAAGATGTGCAGGTCAGGTGAATTGGCCATGCTAAACTGCCTGTAGTGTGAGGTAAGGGGTAAATGTAGGGGTATGGGTAGGTTGTGCTTCGGCTGGTCGGTGTGGACTGGTTGGGCCGAAGGGCCTGTTTCCACACTGTAAGTAATCTAATCTAATAACTAAAAGCAATGGAATGGGCCCAGCACCAACCCCTGAGATATACCACTAATCACAGGCCTCCAGTCTGACAAGCATCCTTCCAATATTACCCTCTGCCAGCAAGCCAATTGTATATCCAATTTGCCAGCTCGCCTTGGATTCCTGCGATCTAACCATCCAGAGCAGCATACCATGTGGAACTTTATCAAAGGCCTTATTGAAATCCATATAGACTACATCTACCGCCCTGTCCTCATCAACCTTCCTGGTCACTTCATCAAAGAATTGCATCTCTATTGATCTATCCTTTAGCCTAATTTCCTAATGAATGATAGCTAGATCTGCTGTAATGCCTTCATAATTGCCCTTAATTAAACTTTTAAAAAAAAAGTCTAGAACCTACTCCTCTCTCAGGTCTCTGCTACCGAGGTGTGCTTTCACTCTGAGCCCATTAATAAATTGATTCACTCTCTAATTCTAGCATAGCCTGCTGTCTGCTCTGTGACCATAAACCTAATTTTAACTGTAATACTATGTTAATGATTAATAAACATAGCTGCACTTGTCCAAACATCACTCCTATATCACAAAAACTCAACAAATAACTTACGTCCACTACTTTTGGTCCTGAACAGTGCCTCATCTACTTCGGGTTACCGGAAAGGGAACAAGACTTGAAAGTTTGAACAACAGGCTGTCTCACTTTAATACTGTCCAGTAAACCACAAATGATTTTGCCTCCCACACAAATGAATCATATGATACATGAGTTACAGTGCTGGTGTGAGGCTGGTTTTATAGGCTGCATATCCCAAATGACTAGTGGACTATATCGATTTATATGTCCCATTAACCATTCACAGTGGCAGCTTGCTGGATTGTGTTCAACCAGTTTCTGCTTTTAAGCCTCTGAACACCATGTCCAACATTAGACATGATTTTGCTCCTGGAGAAAATTTGCTAAATAAAACTGTACCAAGAACTACACTGGAAATCAAATTTAAGATTCAGTTAGACCCGCAATGTGAAACATTTGTCTGGGATACAGGCTCCATATGTTTTGTTGAGGTAAAACCAATTCACACATCCATTGTAGCTTTTTAGTTGAGTTAGCAAATGGTCACTGAGATTGCTGTATTCCCATGGAAACATCCTGACCAATCAGAATCTACCTGCTTGTTCTGAGACTGAAGATTGACAGAACTTTAGCAGCCTCTTCTCATTCTGCATAAAGTTGTGTCTTTTTAGTCAAGTCTGTTTCTTGTGTCCTAGTTCTGAAGAGAGCAAGATGAAAAGATTCAATTTCTAGTCTCCTTTTACCAAGGTTTCAGAATACAGGATTAGTAAGAGGACAGAAGAAAAAGTGTTAAAATAAATGGGACAATTTCAAATGGATAGACTGGGCCCTTCGAGTAGTACAAAGGGAGTGGTCTAGTATCTGACCTTTTTACAATTCAATGTTCAGTTCTTAATCATTAATGATGGTGATTGATTGTCATCTCCCTGAGCTTGCTTATGAAGCATTTGTTTCACTTATTCATTTTTTTTGTGGGATGTGGGATTCACCGGCTGTGCCGAGCATTTAATGCCTGTCCCTAGTTGCCCCTTGAGAGGGTGAGCTGCCTTCCTAAACAGCTGTGGGTTGTTCCACAATTCCGTGAGGGAGGGAGTGCCAGGATTTTGACCCAGCAGTAGTGAAGGAACAATGATATGTCTCCAAGTAAGTGTAGCTTGGAGCGGCAATCAAAGGTGGTGGTGTTCCCATATATCTGCTACCCTTGTCCTTCTAGATGGAAATTGTCGTAGGTTTGCAAGGTGCTGTCACAGAATCTTTGGTAAATTTCTACAGTGTATCTTGTAGATAGTACACATTGTTGCTACTGAGTGTTGTTGACGGAGGAAATGGATGCTTATAGATGTAGTGCCAATCGAGCAGGCTGCTTTGTCCTGCATGGTGTCAAGCTTCTTGAGGGTTGCTGGGTCTGCACCCATTCAGGCAAGTGGGGGAGTGTTCCATCACACTCCTGACTTGTGCCGTGTAGGTGGTGGATAGGCTTTGGGGAGTCAGGAGGTGCGGTGTCCTAGCCTCTGACTTGCTCTTGTGGCTATAGCATTTATGTGGTGACTCCTTTTGTGTTTGTAATCAATGATATCTTCCCCCGCCCTCCCCAGGATGTTGATCGTGGGGGTTTCAGTGATGATAACACAATTGAATGTCAAGGGTCTTTGGTTGATTGTATGTTATTGGTGATGGTAATAGCCTGGCATTTCTGTGGCATAAATGTTACTTGCCACTTGTCAGCCCAAGCCTGGATATTGTCCAGACCTTGTTACATTTGAACATGGACTGCTTCAGTATCGGAGGAGTTCTGAATGGTGCTGAACATGGTGCAATCATCGGCAAACAGCCCCGCTTTTGACCTTATGATTGGGGGGGGGGGGGGGGGGGGCGGGGAAGGTCATTGATGAAGCAGCTGAAGATATTTAGGCCCAGTACACTACCCTGAGAGCTCCTTATAGAGATGGCCTGCAGCTGAGATGACTGACCTCCAAGAATCATGACCATCTTCTCACATGTCAGGTATGACTCCAATCAGCAGAGAGTTTGTCCCCAACAACCAAAGATTCAAGTTTTGCTTGGGTTCCTTGATGCCACGCTCAGGTGAATGCAGCTTTCATGTCAAGGGCTGTCACTCTCATCCCACTTCACCTCTGGAATTCCACTCTTTTATCCATGTTTGAACCTGGACTGAGGTCAGGAGCTGAATGGCTCTGGTGGAATGCAAACTGGGTGTCACTGAGCAGGCTATTGCTGAGCAGGTGCTGTCTGATAGCACTGCTGATGATACCATCCACCACTTTATTGAGCGTAGACTAATGGGTCGGTAATTCACTGGTTTGGATTTGTCCTGCTTTTGATGTATAGCTGAAAATGTGTTGCTGGAAAAGCGCAGCAGGTCAGGCAACATTCAAGGAGCAGGAGAATCGACATATCGGGCATGAGCCCTTCTTCAGGAATGCAGCATCCAAGGAGCAGGAGAATCGATGTTTTGGGCATGCCCGAAATGTCGATTCTCCTGCTCCTTGGATGCTGCCTGACTTGTGCTTTTCCAGCAACACATTTTCAGTGCTGATCTCCAGCATCTACAGTTCTCACTTTCTTCTAGAAGATTTTGATGTATAGGACATACCTGGGCAACTTTCCATATTGTTGGGTAGTCGCCAGTGTTGTAACTGTATTGGAACAGCTTGGCAAGGAGAGCAGCAATTTTTGGAGCACTAGTCTTCAGTACTATTTCCAGAATGTTGCCAGGGCCCATTGCCTTTGCAGTATCCAGTGCCTCCAGCCATTTATTGATATCACATGGAGTGAATTGAATTGGCTGAAGACTGGTATCTGTAATGCTGGGGACCACTGAAGGAGGCCAAGATGGGTCATCCATTCAGCACGTCTGGTTGGAGATTGCTGCAAAAGCTTTAGCCTTATCTTTTGAACTGATGTGCTGGGCTCTTCCATCATTGAGGATCGGGATATTTGTGGAGCCTCCTCCTCCAATAAGTTGTTTAATTGTCATTCACGACTAGATGTGGCAGGACTGCAGAGCTTAAATCTGATCCGTTGGTTGTGGGATCACTTAGCTCTGTCTATCACTCACTGCTTATGCTGTTTGGCATGTAAGGAGTCCTGTTTGGTGGCTTCACCAGGTTGACACCTAATTTTCAGGTATGCCTAGTGCTGCTCCTGGCATGCCCTCCTGCACTCTCCATTGAATCAGGACTTAATGCTAATTGTTGAGTGGCGGCTGTGCTGGGCCATGAGGTTGCAGATTGTGCACTTTTACTGGTGTTAATGGCCCACAGCGCCTCATGGATGCCCAGTCTTGAGTTGCTAGATCTGAATGAAGTTTGTCCTATTTACTGCGGTGAATATGAATATGTGGGAAAATAAAGTGTGAGGGGGTTATGCAAAGAGATATATAGAGGAGTACATACATGCTGGATCATTTGACAAGATTGGAATATAATGCAGGGAAGTGTAAAGCTATACATTTAGGGACAGAATGCAAGATTCTCAGACAACTTGGCAGAGTAGATGGAAGAGGTTGTTTCCCCTTGTGGGTGAGTCTCAGACCAGAGGGCAACATCCCAGAATAAGACGTCACCCATTGAAGACAGATAGGAGGAGGAATTTCGGAGGGCAGTGAATCCATAAATTTCTTCACAGCAGATGGCAGTAGAGACTGGGTCACTAAGTATGTTCAAGACTGTGATAAATAGGTTTTTAGTAACTAAAGGAATTGAGACTTATGGGGAAAAAGCAGGAGAGTAGAGTTGAGGTATGTCAGATCAGTCTTGATCTCATTGAATAGTGGAGCAGACTCAATGGGGCTGAATGGCTTAGTTCTGCTCAAATGTCTGTGGTTTTATGAAAAATAAAGCAGCAGAATCATTTTTGATTGTTGAGAAACAGAGAATTCATTCAGATGGTTCTGGGTGTCATAGAGTCATAGCCATACAGCATGGGAACAGATCCTAGTCCCACTTGCTTGTGCTTGGCCATATCTATTTGTCCTTCCTATTCTTGAACTTATCCAAATGTCTTTTAAACATTGTAACTATACCTGCATCCACCACTTTCCCTGGCAGTTCATTCTACACACAAAGTACTCTGTGTAAAGAATGTTGCCTTTCATGTCCTTTTTAAATCTTTCTCCTCTCATCTTAAAAATATGACCCCTAGATTTGAATTCCCTTACCCTAGGAAAAAAAAACCCATGTCATTCATCTGAGAAAGTTGACATATAGGTACAGAAGATCACTATAAAGAAAATGGGCAGTTAGTTTTTGTTATAAATGGACTGGAGTATAAAAGCGAAGAAGTCTGTACAATTAAACAGGCCACTGAGGGTCTCCTCACTCAAGTATTGGCTCTGTTCAGAGCAGAAATATTAACAGTCAGCAGTAGCACAGATGCTCCTCAGCAGCAACACCCCCTGGGTTAGCGCTTTAGCTGATGATGAAATCCCTGCTCCACAGCACATCAGTGGATGAAGAACTTGCCCCAATCTCTCTCTGAAACCACTGGGCATTGATCCTGCTGCTGCTCCACAGCGCCACACCCGGCCATTCCCAGGAAGGGACTTCGACTGGTCGTGGTTAATAGCGCCACCCGATGACCAAGGCGGGAACGGCAGCAGCGTAGGCAGAGTGAGCAGCATTGACTTGCATTCCCACTGTACGACAGTATACACAGCCGCCAGACAGCGTTCTGAAACATTGCTTTATCGCTGATGAATTACTTTTGAACGTTAGTCACTGCTGTAATGTTGTAACAATAACAGCTAACATGTGTACAGCAACATTCCATAGTTTGTGATATTGACTGAGGCTGAATAATGTCCAGGACTGCTGGAATAACTCCCCTGTTCCTATTGGATATGGTGCCTTGGGAGCTTTTTGTATTGACCTAGGAGCAGGCAAATGTCTAGTCTGAAACATCTCTGACAGTGTAGCACTTTCTTGCAAAGTGATAGAGATCAACAATATAGAGAAAGGCTCTTCAGCCCATCATGTCAAAACCAACTACTAACTATTCAAAGCAAAAGTGAGGACTGCAGATGCTGGAGATTAGAGTCAAGCCTAGAGTGGTGCTGGAAAACCACAGCAGGTCAGGCAGCATCCAAGGAGCAGGAAAATCACCGTTTCAGGCAAGAGCCCTAATAATCCCATTTTCGAGCTCTGTCTGCCTTGGCATGTTATGAGGGTTTCTGCTTCTTCCACATTTATATGCAGTGAATTCCAAATTCCTACCATCCTCTGGGTTAAAATGCTTTTTCTCACATCAGAAAAGATTTACAATGATGTTGTCAGGATTGGAGTGTTTGAGCTATAGGGAGATGCTGAATAGGCTGGGGCTGTTTTCTCTGGAAGGTTGGAGGCTGAGGGGTGATCTTATAGAGGTTTATAAAATTATGAGGGGCATGGATAGTGGTGGAGGTTGGTACAATTGTGACATTTAAAAGGATGGCTATATGAATAGGAAGGGTTTAAAGGGACACAGGCCAAGTGCTGGCAAATGGGACTAGATTAGTTAAGAATACCTGGTTGGGCATGGACGAGTTGGACCGGAAGGTCTGTTTCAGTGCTGTATATCTCTGTGACTATGATAAAGCCAATTATCCCATATGTCTCTTAACCACATGTTCTGAAATCTTAAGGTACTAGAGTATGTGCTCACCAAGGCCCCTTGATCCTTGATGCCTTCCAGGGTCCTACCATCATCGTGTAATCTTTGTCTTGGTGTCCTGCCCAAGTATATCACCTCACATTCATCCAGATTGAATTCCATTTGTCACTGATCAGCCCATCTGACCAGCCCATTTACAGTATATCCTCTTGTCGTCTAAGGCTATCATCCTCACTGTTTACCATTCTACCAATTTTCATATCATCTGTGAACTTACTGATCACCCCTGTTCATTCAAGTCTAAATCATTTCTATAAACCACCAACAGCAAAGGTCCCAACACTGATCCCTGTGGGACCCCACTGGGCACAGCCTTCCATTTGGAAAACACCGCTCAATCATTATTCTCAGACTTCCATCACTCAGCCAATTCTGGACCCAATCTGCCCAATATCCATTGATGTCCTGGGTTCTCACCTTCGCTATCAGTCTCCCATGTGAGACCTTATCAAAAACCTTGCTGAAGTCTAAGTAAATTATATCAAAAGCATTGCCCTCATCTACAAATTGGTCAGACTTGACCTCCTCTTAACAAAACCATGCTGACTATTCTAATTAATTCCTGCCTCTCCAAATACAGATTAATTTTGTCCCACAGAACTGCTCACAAACTTTTCCCAGCACTGAAGTTAGACTGATTGGCCTGTAATTTTCGGATTTATTCCTTGCTCCATTTCTGAATAATGGTACCACACTGGCTTCCCTTCTGTGACCAGAGAGGAATTGAACATTTTTGCAAGGCCTCTGTTATTTCCTCCCTTGGCGCACTCGACAACCTGGGATATATTCATCCAGCCCTGGCAATTTATCTTGTTTTAAACCTGGCAGGCCACTCAGAACCTCCTCTATGTCTATGCTAACTTCTTTAATTGTTCAAAATCACACAACACCAAGTTATAGTCCAACAGGTTTATTTGGAAGCACTAGCTTTTGGAGTGGGGCTGCTCCTTTATCAGATGGTGTGGAGTACATCCTTCTCCCTGATTTCTTTACCCATATCATCTCTCTCATAGAGTCATAGAGATGTACAGCATGGAAACAGACACTTCGGTCCAACTTGTCCATGCCGACTAAATATCTGAAATTAATCCATAGAATCCCTATAGTGTGGAAACAGGCCTTTTGGACTAACAAGTCCACACTGACCCTCTGAAAAGTATTCCACCCAAACCTATTCCCCTAATTTATTACTCTACATTTACCCCTGACTAATGCACTTAACTTACACATTCCTGAACTCTATGGGCAATTTAGCACGGCCAATTCACCTGACCTGCACATCTTTGGATTGTGGGAGGAAACCGGAGCACCCAGAGGAAACCCACACAGACACGGGGAGAATGTGCAAACTCCAGACAGTCGCATGAGGATGGAATCCAACCTGGGTCTCTGGCGCTGTGAGGCAGCAGTGCTAACCACTGAGCCACAGTGCCTCCCCTAAATCTCGTCCCATTTTCCAGCATTTGGCCCATATCCCTTTCACATACCATCCAGATGCCTTTTAAATGTTGTAATTGTTCCAGCCTCCACCACTTCTTCGGACAGCTCATTCCATACACGTACACCTTCTGTGTGGACAGGCTGCCCCTTAGGTCCCTTTTAAAATTTTCCCATCTCACCCTAACCTTGTGTTCTCTAGTTTTGGACTCCCCCACCCCAGGGAAAAGACCTTGTCTATATACCTTAGCCATGTACCTCATGATTTTATAAACGTCTAACACCGACTCAAAGCATTCTTTAGAACCTCATCTACATCCTCTGGTTCCACACACAAATTGCTGCTGTTGTCTTTAATGGGCCCTATTTTTTCCCTCATTACCTTTTTGTCCTTAATGTACCTGTAAAACAATGTAGGATTTTCTTTATTTTATCTACTAGTATCCTTTCATATCCTCCTTTGGTTCTCCTAATCTCACTTTTAAGTTCCATCTTCTAGGGTTTCTGCTGCATTGAGGCTGTTAACTGTCAATAGCCTCCCTTTCTCCTTCCATCCAATCCTGTATATCCCTTGGTGTACAGTGTTCACAGGGTTTAAAGTCATAGAGTCATAGAGATGTACAGCATGGAAACAGACCCTTCAGTCCAACCTGTCCATGCTGACCAGATATCCCAACCCAAACTAGTCCCACCTGCCCATATCCCTCCAAACCCTTCCTATTCATTTACCCATCCAAATGCCTCTTAAATGTTGCAATTGTACCAGCCTCCACCACTTCCTCTGGCAGCTCATTCCATACACATACCACCCTCTGCGTGAAAAAGTTGCCCCTTTGGTCTCTTTTATATCTTTCTCCTCTCACCCTAAACCTATGCCCTCTAGTTCTGGACTCCCCGACTCCAGGGAAAAGACTTTGTCTATTTACCCTATCCATGCCCCTCATAATTTTGTAAACCTCTATAAGGTCACTCCTCAGCCTCCGACGGTCCGACGGAAAACAGCCCTAGCCTGTTCAACCTCTCCCTATAGCTCAAATCCTCCAACCCTGGCAACATCCTTGTAAATCTTTTCTGAACCCTTTCAAGTTTCACAACATCTTTCGGATAGAAAGGAGACCAGAAGTGCACACAATATTTCAACAGTGGCTGAACCAATGTCCTATACAGCCGCAACATGACCTCCCAACTCCTGTACTCTGACCAATAAAAGAAAACATACCAAACAGCTTCTTCACTATCCTATCTACCTGCGACTCCACTTTCAAGGAGCTATGAACCTGCTCTCCAAGGTCTCTTTGTTCACCAACACTTCCCAGGACCTTACCATTAAGTGTATAAGTCCTGCCTTTCCAAAACTGCAGCACCTCACACATTTATCTAAATTAACCTTTTCCATAACAATCTTGTATCTAATGGATTTATGATTGCTGTCTGCAAAATGCTGCCCTGCCCACTGATTCTTCAACACCTACCTTCATTACCAAAAATTAAGCCCAGGAGCACACTTTCTCTTGTAGGACCTTCCAACATATTGGCTTAAAAGCTATCTTGGATGCATTTTAAAAATTCTGATTCCTTGAAACATTTCACACTATGATTATCCCCCAGTTCATGTTGGGGAAGTTGAAATCCCCTACTATCAAGACTGTATTACATTTACACTTCCCTGAAATATGCCTATATTATTGCTCTTCTAGTTCTCTTGCACTGTTCAGGAACCTATAGTCCACTCCCAGCAATGTCCTGGAGGCAGCTCTTTGTGCTAAAGCCTGTGTTTGAGATTTAAACCAAGAACCTTGTTGCTCAGAGGTGATGATGTTATAAGTCAAGCCCACGGGAGGCAATTGAGGGGGAGATTTAAGAGGTTTAAAGTAACCTTATTTCCATAGACAAAAGATATCGCAAAGGCCAAATCTAGAGACTCCTTAACGTGAAAGAGTTTGCAAGGTAAAGCTTGAGTCCAAACTCAAGAGGAATATAGAAGGTGTAGGGATGGAAATAAAAGAGGAGATTAAGAAAAGCAAAGGAGGGGATGAAAGAGTATTGGAAAGTAACATCAAAGCGAAATAATGTTTTGATGTATTATGAGTAAGACAATAAATATGAGAAGAGCAGGAGCTAAAAAAGAGCACAAAGGTCACATATATGCAGAGGCAGGAGATGGGGGTCTGGTCCTGAATGCAAACATTAGAATATCATAGCACTGAAGGAGGCCATACCGGTTCCTGAACCAGCTAGCCACATTCTCCAGCCCTATCTCCATAGCTCTCTAAATTCATCACTTTCAAGTTAATGGCCTAATTTTTCACGTTATAGTTAATGAGGAGTATTGTGAAGTATTGGATTTGTGATAAGCATGGGGAGTATTAGTGGGATTAGCATCCCTGATAGCGGATAAATCCCGAGGGCCAGATATAGATGTATTAATTGAGGGAAGATTGTGCCCATGTAATTGAATGTTAAATAGATTTTAGCAAAGCTTTTGACAAAGCTCAGTAAGACTGATGACTGTAAAATATAAAAGTCCATGGGATCCAGAGAAATAGGGCAAGCTGGATACAGTGACAGGAAACAAAGAGGAATTGATGATGGGTGTTTTTGCAAATGGAAAGCTGTGTCCAATGGAGTTCAGGGCACAGTACTAGGTTCCCGACTTTTTATGGTACAGATTATTGATTATAACACAAGAACTGGCTGCATAAACAGGAATTGCTGGAACAGTTCAGCAGGTCTGGTAGCATAGATCATAGAACATTATAGCTCAGTACAGGCCCTTCAGCCCTCGATGTTTATTCCTTTGTCTGGTTCGACCTCCACACCAGGTTGAATTCCATTTACTACTTTTCGGCCCACTTGGCCAGTTAATTGATATGAGCCTGTAGCCCAGAGCTATCCATCTCACTATCAACAACACGGCCAATTCTTGTAAAAATCAGAACTGTGGGTGCTGTAAATCAAAACCAAAAAAAAACAGGAATTGCTGGAAAAGCTCGGCAGGTCTGGTAACATCTGTGAAGAGAAATTAGAGTTGACATTTTGGGTCCAGTGACCCTTCCTCAGAACTGTGGAAGTTTTAAGAAAGGGTCAGTGGACCCGAAACATTAACTCTTATTTCTCTCCACAGATCGGTAGACAAACAGACACAGAATGGTAGATAGAGAGACTTTGAGAGGGCGATAGGTAGACAGACAGACAGAGAGCAATAGGTTGACAACTAGGTACAGAGAGAATGTTGACATAAAGACAGACTGGCAGAGAGGGGGATGGACAGAGAACGACAGAAAGAGAGAGAGAGAGAGAGATTAACAGGGAGAGATCGACAGGCAGGCAGACAGATACAGAAAGATAGTGACGGACAGGTATGATTTGGAGATGCTGGTGTTAGACTGGAGTGTACAAAGTTAAAAATCACACAACACAAGGTTTATTTGGAAGCACTAGTTTTCAGAGCGCTGCTCCTTCATCAGGTGGTTGTGGAGTACACAGTTGTAAGACACAGGAATCCACAACCACCTGATGAAGGAGCAGCACCCAAAACATCAACTCTTCTGCTCCTCAGATGCTGTCTGACCTGCTGTGATTTTCCAGTGCCACACTTTTCGACTGACTTTCTGCAGTTCACACTGTCTCCCAGACAGGGAGACTGTAAGAGAACAGCAGGTCGAAGAGAGAGAGAGAGAGAGAGAGAGAGAGAGATCAGAAGGTGAACAGACAGACAGACAGATACAGGCAGGGATATAGAATAGAATAGCCTTTTTTGTCATATATACTCAATGGGTTTTGTGAAAAGCTTATATGCTGCCAATTATAGTCCCGATTTAGATACAAAAGTACCTAGGCACAGCTTCTTTAGTTAAAGATTTAGGCAGTACAGAAATAAAATGTCAGGCATTGCAGAAATAGAAGTTCAGTACAGCAGACCACGTTGGCATCTAACTTCCAGTCTGTGCCAGTGACATACCAGGTTGGGAGTTCACCACACCAATGCTGGGAAATCTCATAGGAGGAAGCCACTGCGACAGGCTGGGGGATTGCAAAGGGAGGCCAGGAGGATGCCACAACAGCCTAAAGGACGCTGCTCCAAATGGGTGACTGCTATTGGAGACTGCTGCACCAGGCCTGGAGGCTGCTACTGGAGGCCGCTGCACCAGGCTGGGAGGCTGCTATTGTAGGCCACTGTTCCAGGCCGGGAGGCTGCTACTGGAGGCCTCTGCAGCAGGCCGGGAGGCTGCGATTGGAGGCTGCTGCACCAGGCCAGGAGGCTGCTATTGTAGTCCACTGCATCAGGCCAGGAGGCTGCTATTGGAGGCCTCTGCTCCAGGCCGGGAATCTGCTATTGGAGGCCGCTGCTCCAGGCTGGGAATCTGCTATTGTAGTCCACTGCACCAGGCCAGGAGGCTGCTGTTGGAGGCCTCTGCTCCAGGCTGGCAGGCTGCTATTGGAGGCCTCTGCTCCAGGCTGGCAGGCTGCTATTGTAATCCACTGCATCAGGCCGGGAGGCTGCTATTGGTGGCCACTGTTCCAGGCTGGGAGGCTGCTATTGTAGTCCACTGCACCAGGCCAGGAGGCTGCTATTGTAGTCCACTGCATCAGGCCAGGAGGCTGCTGTTGGAGGCCTTTGCGCCAGGCCGGGAGGCTGATATTGGAGGCCACTGCACCAGGCCAGGAGGCTGCTGTTGGAGGGCACTGCTCCAGGCTGGGAGGCTCCTATTGGAGGCCTCTGCTCCAGTCTGGGAGGCTGCTGTTGGAGGCCTCTGCTCCAGGCTGTGAGGCTGCTATCGGAGGCCTCTGCTCCAGGCCGGGAGGCTGCTATTTGAGGCCATTGCTCCAGGCCAGGAGGCTGCTTAGATTTAGATTACTTACAGTGTGGAAACAGGCCCTTCAGCCCAACAAGTCCATACCGACCCGCCGAAGCGCAACCCACCCATACCGCTAAACTAACACTACGGGCAATTTAGCATAGCCAATCCACCTGACCCGCAACATCTTTGGACTGTGGGAGGAAATCGGAGCACCTGGAGGAAACCCAGGTGAATGTGCAAACTCCACAAAGTCAGTCACCTGAGGTGGGAATTGAACCCAGGTCTCTGGCGCTGTGAGGCAGCAGTGCTAACCACTGTGCCACCGTGTCGCCCACGAGGGAGGCCTATTGGAGGCCTATTGGAGGCCTCTGCTCCAGGCTGTGTGGCTGCTATCGGAGGCCTCTGCTCCAGGCCGGGAGGCTGCTATTTGAGGCCATTGCTCCAGGCCAGGAGGCTGCTTAGATTTAGATTACTTACAGTGTGGAAACAGGCCCTTCAGCCCAACAAGTCCATACCGACCCGCCGAAGCGCAACCCACCCATACCGCTAAACTAACACTACGGGCAATTTAGCATAGCCAATCCACCTGACCCGCAACATCTTTGGACTGTGGGAGGAAATCGGAGCACCTGGAGGAAACCCAGGTGAATGTGCAAACTCCACAAAGTCAGTCACCTGAGGTGGGAATTGAACCCGGGTCTCTGGCGCTGTGAGGCTGCAGTGCTAATCACTGTGCCACCGTGTCGCCCACGAGGGAGGCCTATTGGAGGCCTATTGGAGGCCTCTGCTCCAGGCTGGGAGGTTGCTATTGGAGGCCGCTGCACTCGGCCAGGAGACAATAGACAATAGACAATAGGTGCAGGAGTAGGCCACTCTGCCCTTCGAGCCTGTACCACCATTCAATATGATCATGGCTGATCATCCTCAATCAGTATCCTGTTCCTGCCTTATCTCCATAACCCTTGATTCCACTATCCTTGAGAGCTCTATCCAACTCTTTCTTAAATGAATCCAGAGATTGGGCCTCCACTGCCCTCTGGGGCAGAGCATTCCACACAGCCACCACTCTCTGGGTGAAGAAGTTTCTCCTCATCTCTGTCCTAAATGGTCTATCCCGTATTTTTAAGCTGTGTCCTCTGGTTCGGCACTCACCTATCAGTGGAAACATGTTTCCTGCCTCCAGAATGTCCAATCCTTTAATAATCTTATATGTCTCAATCAGATCCCCTCTCAGTCTTCTAAACTCAAGGGCATACAAGCCCAGTCGCTCCAGTCTTTCAGCGTAAGGTAGTCCCGCCATTCCAGGAATTGACTTCGTGAACCTACGCTGCACTCCCTCAATAGCCAGAATGTCTTTCCTCAAATTTGGAGACCAGAACTGCACACGATACACCAGGTGTGGTCTCACCAGGGCCCTGTACAGCTGCAGAAGCACCTCTTTGCTTCTATACTCAATCCCTCTTGTTATGAAGGCTAGCATGCTATTAGCCTTCTTCACTACCTGCTGTACCTGCATGCTTACCTTCATTGACTGGTGTGCAAGAACACCCAGATCTCTTTGTACTGCCCCTTTACCTAAATTGATTCCATTTAGGTAGTAATCTGCCTTCCTGTTCTAGCCACCAAAGTGGATAACCATACATTTATCCACATTAAACTGCATCTGCCATGCATCTGACCACTCACCTAACCTGTCCAGGCCACCCTGTAATCTCCTAACATCCTCATCACTTTTCACCCTGCCACCCAGCTTAGTATAATCAGCAAGTTCGCTAATGTTATTACTTATAACATTTTCTATATCATTAATATATATTGTAAAAAGCTGCAGTCCCAGCACTGATCCCTGCGGTACCCCACTGGTCACCGCCTGCCATTCAGAAAGGGAGCCGTTTATCACTACTCTTTGTTTCCTGTCAGCCAACCAACTTTCAATCCAAGTTAGTACTTTGCCCCCAATACCATGCGCCCTAATTTTGCTCACTAACCTGCTATGTGGGACTTTATCAAAAGCTTTCTGAAAGTCCAGGTACACTACATCTACTGGATCTCCCTTGTCCATCTTCAAAGTTATATCCTCAAAAAATTCCAGAAGATTAGTCAAGCATGATTTCCCCTTCATAAATCCATGCTGACTCTGGACCTATCCTGTTACTACTATCCAGATGTGTCGTAATTTCATCCTTTATAATAGACTCCAGCATCTTTCCCATCACTGAGGTCAGACTAACTGGTCCATAATTTCCTGCTTTCTCTCTCCCACCTTTCTTAAAAAGTAGTATAACATTAGCCACCCTCCAATCCGCAGGAACTGATCCCAAATCTATTGAACTCTGGAAAATAATCACCAACGCATCCACGATTTCTCGAGCCACCTCCTTCATTCCCTGGGATGTAGACCATCAGGCCCCGGGACTTATCAACTTTCAGACCTAACAGTCTCTCCAACACCAATTCCTGGCAAATGTAAATTCCCTTAAGTGCCCTTCAGCCACTGTTACCTCAGACAGGCTGCGATTGGAGGCCGCTGCTCCAGGCCGGGAGGCTGCTATTGGAGACCTCTGCTCCAGGCCAGCAGGCTGTGATTGGAGGCCTCTACTCCAGGCCAGCAGGCTGCTATTGGAGGCTTCTGCTCCAGGCTGGCAGGCTGTTATTGGAGGCCTCTGCTCCAGGCTGGCAGGCTGTTATTGTTGGGTGCTGCTCCAAGCTGGGAGTCTGCTACTGGAGGCCTCTGCACCAGGCCAGGAGGCTGCGATTGGAGGCTGCTGCACCAGGCCGGGAAGCTGCTACTGGAGGCCGCTGCATCAGGTCGGGAGTCTGCGATTGGAGGCTTCTGCACCAGCCCGGCAGGCTGTTATTGGAGGCCGCTGCTCCAGGTCGGGAGGCTTCTATTGTAGGCCACTGTTCCAGGCCAGGAGGCTGCTAATGGAGGCCACTGCACCAGGCCGGGAGGCTGCTATTGGAGTCCTTTGCACCAGGTCGGGAGGCTGCAATTAGAGGCTGCTGTACCAGTGGGGACAGGGAATCATCGCTGGAAGCTGGGAATTGTCACTTGCTGAAGACTGGGAAATGATGCTGAAGGCTGGGAGTCGAAGAGAAGAGAAAAAAGGATAAGCAAAGGAAAGGAAGGAAAAGGGAGGATAAAGAAGAAAAGAAGAATGAGTGGAGAGGACAAGCTCTGCCTGGAATGTGCTACTCTGTCGCCATCTTGGGCTTGACAGAGACAGAATGACAGAAACATAGACAGATAGATTGTCAGAGAATGATGGTGAGGCAGAATGAGAGAGATAGTGAGGGAGAGAGTGAGGTAGAGGCAAAAAGACAGGGGGGCGAGAGAGAGAGAGGGACAGGCTGAGAGAGAGAGCAGCAGGTAGAAGGGAAGTGAGAGGCAGGGAGCGAGAGAGAGAGAGAGAGACAGGGACAGGCAGAGAGAGAGAAGGATGGAGAAAGAGGGAAGACAGAGGTAGAAGGACGGAAGCAGAGAGACGGTGAGGGGCAGACAGAAAGAAAGAGGATCAGAGAGGGAGAGAGAGAGAGGGAGAGAGAGAGAGGCAGTGAGAGGGAGATAGACAGACAAGCTGACAGACAGGGATACAAAGAGCAGCAGACAGAGAGATTGACAGGTAGACAGATGGCCAGAGAGACAGGGTGGGAGATATAGATTGGGGGATAGACAGACAGACAGAAAGAGAAATACACACACACACACACACACAGACACACACACACACACACACAGACACACACACACACACACACACACAAAATGTCAGGGAGGGAAAGAATGACAGACAGAAAATGTGCAATTGACAGATAGACAGAGGCAGAGAGAGAGAGAGAGAGAGAGAAAAAGACAGTGTTAGAACCTTTGTTAATGTTTCATTATTTCTAGTATTATTCTTTTTGGATTACAGTTTGTAACTGTGAATTGCAAGCTGAAGATGACTTGTGGTAATTGGGAAATTGCCTTTTTAAAAGTAGAGACTATTAAGGTTTTGTTTGTTTTTGGATCCAAGTCTGGATCTTAATTGCAGGCTAATTCGTGATTCAAAGAGTTCCTACTGATGCAGTGCCCCTGGGTGAAGCACTGTGTTTAATCAAATGACAGACATTTTGTACTAATCAGGTCAGTACTGAGGAATTGGTTCCAGCAAGTCTGGAAGAGACCCTATATTCAAGCATATGGCAGATGTTAAATGGTAATTGAGGCCTCAGTAGAAAGTGGTCAGTCTGTCAGGGTGGAACCTTACTTGAGGTTATTTTATTTTAATTGTATTTTCTAGGGAGATGTGCTTGATTGCTAGTGTCACAGCATAAAGATTCGAAAGGTTTCTGCTTAACCTCCTTCATCAGCGCAGAGTGTAGAAAGCTGTGTTAGAAGTATTATACCTATACCTGTGTGAACTGGAAAAAAGGTGACCCCAATCTACACTTTCAGAAGAACAACCAAGGACTCTGGAACAAGAGGGCATAAGTTTCAGGAGAGGAAAAATATTAAAGGGACCTAAAGGGCAACTTTTTCACACAGAGGGTGGTGCATGCATGGAATGAGCTGCCAGAGGAAGTGGTGGAGGCTGGTACACTTACGACATTTAACAGGCATCCGGAAGGGTACATGTATGCCCCATTTTTCGAACGTTCACTTTACACAATTTTGCTTTTACAAAAGACCTATATTAGTACCTGTTTTCCCAAATCTGAAGAAAATTTTCGCTTTTGCGAAAAGTGGCACTACCTTTTTCCCATATAAATCACGCATTTTCGCTTTATGCAATTTCCGGCTTATGAAAGGTTTCCTGGGAGCACTTTACTTTTGAAACCAGGGGCTACCTGAATCTGGATCTGAAGGGTTTAGAGGGAGATGAGCCAAGTGCTGGCAAATGGGAATAAATTAATTTAGGATATCTGGTTGGCATGGACGAGTTGGACCTAAGTGTCTGTTTCTATACATCTGTACATCTCAATGAGTCTATCTTTACCTAATGAACAATGCATTCTGAAAACCATGTAAGTGATCTGGCCAATGTATCATTGTTTTTATTTATCCGTTAATCGTGCTTGTTTGCCTATCTGGTTTTTGTGTAAAAGGAAACTGAAAACAAATGCTTTGGGTTAAAGCATAGCAATTAACAAAATCACCTCAGTGTTTAATTCTCTCTTTTCTAAAGGTTAAAAATCACACCTGATGAAGGAGCGACACTCCGAAAGCTAGTGTGTTTCCAATTAAACCTGTTGGACTATAACCTGGTGTTGTGTGATTTTTTATTTTGTACACCCCAGTCCAACGCCTGCATCTCCAAATCAGGACTCTTTGCTAAAGTTATTGTGTTTTTAATAGATCAGTAAGTCCAAGGTAAAAGACCTGTGTCTGGAATTATTTATTTGTAAAGTCTGAGATTGGTTATTGAAAAGTCTGGTTTGGAACCACTAGTGTAAATATTGAGTGTCTTTGAAGGTTTTAATTTGACTGTATTGTGAGGACAGAGGGAGAAAAGCTGATTTGGTTCGGCTGTCTGTCTCTGTGTGGTAACAGAATTGGGGATTGGATCCTGACAGATGGATTGAGTAATTTATAAAATTATGGCTTGGAACCTGCAATAAAAATCTTGCCTAACGATGACTCTGATTAGTTGTAAAACCTACCTGCTTCTTTACAAAAGGAAATCTGCCTTCAGGTCTGACAAAGTAAATCAAACAGCTCCTAGGAGTGCGAGGGCTTTGCAGGACCTTTGTTCTAATTTTCAGCATGCTGGTAGTTGCCTGGTGTAGAGAAAGCAGCTTTGGAGAATCTGAGAGTTATTCTGGTGACTGAAGCACTGCTGGCAGACCTGACTTTGGGAAAATATTCACAGTCACTGCAGCCCGTGATCAAGGAGCACCATGTCCCAGGCAGTGAGTCTGGAATCGAGTGTCCTACGGCTATTTCTCAAAAAGGAACCCCACTCATTCTCCCCTCAGTAAAGGTGTCCCACTGTGGAGGAGGGAACCTTTGCTCCCCTCCGAGCTCTCCAGCATTTTGAAATTGATGTCCACCACAGGTACCAGGAGCCTGATCACTGAGCTTTTGGGAAAAATTCAAAACCACTAACATGTAGCCAGAAAGAGCCACCTTGACGTTAGCTTGCTCTCTCTCCAAAGATGCTGCCTGACCCACCGTGATTTCCAACATGTTGTGTTTCCTTTATTTTCACATTTTTGTCAAGATTGAAGGCCAGGGACATGAAGAGAAATGATAAAAGAAGGATGGATTCTCTTCTTTATTTTCCTGTTTAAATTCTGCTTCTTTTAGAAACGGACAATTTTTAAAACTACCAGAGCTGGAAACAGCTGGACTCATAAGATAGTTAAAGCTGGTGTATGATCATACTTCCAGAATCTTGAATAAACATTTCAGTTAAAGCTGACTCAAAGGATTTGGACAGCCATCTCTGGGCAGAGGAATGTGTCAGGATGTTAAGATTGTTGCTCATGCTTCTATAGCTATTACTTCGCCTTGTAATGGACATTGTAATGGGGGAGGGAAAATAACCCTGTTACCCTAATGACCTTCCAATTAGGCCACTGAGATGGGACATCCTTCCTATAATGTGGAGTCCAGAATTGCATAGAATACTCGAGCTGGGGCCTAACCAACATTTTATACAATACCAGCATCGCCTCCTTGCTCTTGAACTGAAATGTCTGTTTATTTTATCATATGACTGAATTTGGAGCTTGTTGAATTAAATCCAGAAATTCTGAGTGAGTCACTGTCTGACTTCCAGAAGGAGAACAAACCTCCAGGCAGAGATGGTAGCTCATCCAGAACCTTCCATCTCTGTCTCCAACTTGCTGGCTTCAAAGATTTTGTTTGCAAGAAGGAAAGCTGCTGGCCCCAACACACTGATGAAGCTAACATTGGATGCTGACCTCTGGGAAGTTGTAACAAACGCGAACTGATTTTTCATACTTCCATATTGACAACTTTTGGAACTTATAACATCATCTCCTCTCCTGTCCCAGCTTCCTTACTCTCCTGTCCCAGCTTCCTTACTCTCCTGTCCCAGCTTCCTTACTCTCCTGAGTACCTGTATGTGTGGATGGAGGAGCAAAGCAATTCGTCAACGTTTTCAATGTTTTGTTTGCAAATCCCAACTTTTGCTGTGAGTTTATTAAAATATTGGAATCGAGAAAAACAACATTGTGGAAAATGCTTTTGGCCCACTTCTGAAAGGAGGGATATAAAAAGGGAAGAGATAAAGTAAACAATACATCACTGTCTCAGGTAAAAGAGAAGGGAACCAATCCAATTTAATTTCCCTCCCATTCCCTCTTTGCCGAAAATAGCAGTCAATGCAAAGTTCGGATCAGCATGACTCTACTCTTGGAACGAGGGACTTGGAAGACCGGGAAGGAATAATGAAGAATGAAGGCGTGTTTGAGAAAACGTTGGATTGTTAAGTTTCTATTATTTAATCCAATCATATAAATAGTTTTCTTGAGTTGCCCATTCATGCTGCTGCATTTTTGTCTTTTCAGTTACTTATTCATAGAGGGAAGGGCAGGAATTGATGAGGATTAATGGGGGAATGAGTAAATTTGATGGGTAATTGGATACAGAATATTGGAGATGGGACAGTGCCCATTGGATATGGTGACATTGGTCCCATGGTGGTGACGAACTGCATCTTTCAGCTGCACAGGAATTCCTGTTTCCCAGGAAGCAGTGCGAATGGCTGGTTTTGTATTATAGTCATCATTACCTCCCCTCTCCTCCTTGTCATTCCCATCATTATCCTCTCTGCCTTCTCTTTATAAATGGTTTGGATCCTGGAATGTGGAATAAAATTACAAACTTGGAGTGGTGGCAGACTTAGTCATAAAGTCAACTGAGTCATAGAGATCTTGAACAGTTTGGATACAGAACTGGCTGGAAGGTAGAAGACAGGGTGGTGTGGAAGGTTGCTTTTCAGACCGGAGGCCTGTGACCAGTGGAGTGCCACAAGGATCGGTGCTGGGTCCACTGCTTTACGTCATTTATATAAATGATTTGGATGTGAACATAGGAGGTATAGTTCGTAAGTTTCCAGATGACACCAAAATTGGAAGTGGACAGTGAAAAAGGTTACCTCAGAATACAATGGGATCTTGATCAGATGGGCCAATGGGCTGAGGAATGGCAGATGGAGTTTAATTTAGATAAATGTGAGGTGCTGCATTTTGGGAAAGCAAATCAGAGCAAGACCTATAAACTTAATGGTAAGGTCCTAGGGAGTGTTGCTGAACAAAGAGACCTTGGAGTGTAGGTTCATAGCTCCTTGAAAGTAGAATCACATGTAGATAGGATAGTGAAGAAGGCATTCAGTATGCTTTCCTTTGTTGGTCAGAGTATTGAAAGGGTTCAGAAAAGATTTCCAGGGATGTTGCCAGGGTTGGCGGGTTTGAGCTATAGGGAGAGGCTGAATAGGCTGGGGCTGTTTTCCCTGGAGCGTCGGAGGCTGAGAAGTGACCCTATAGAGGATTATAAAATCATGAACGGCATGGATAGGATAAATAAACCAAGTCTCTTCCCCAGGGTGGGGGAGTCCAGAACTAGAGGGCATAGATTTAGGGTGAGGGGGAAAAATATAAAAGGGACCTAAGGGGCAACATCTTCATACAGAGGGTGGAATGAGCTGTCAGAGAGGTGTTGGAAACTAGTACAATTACAGCATTTAAAAGGTATCTGGATGGGTACATGAATAGGAAGGGTGAAGAAGGATATGGGCCAAGTGCTGGCAAATGGGACTAGATTAAGTTGGAAGATGTGGACGCATGGATGAGTTGGACCAAAGTGTCTGTTTCTGTGCTGTACATCTCCATGACTCTATAAAAAGGCCCTTCAGCCCATTATGTTTGCACCAGTCAAAAACAATCTCTAACTATTCTAATCCCATCTTCCAGCACTTGGACAATAGTCTTGTGTGCTTTGGCATCGCAAGTTCACATCTAAATATTTCTTCAATGTTCAGGGGGTTTCTGCCTCTGTCACCCTTACAGGCAGTGAGTTTCAGATTCCCACTACTCTCTGGATAAAACTATTTCTCCTTACCTCTCCTCTGAACCTTCCACCCCTTATCTTAAATCAATAACTCCTGGTCATTGATCTCTCCATCAAGGGGAGACGTTTCTTTCTGTCTACTCCATTTCTGCTCCTCGTCTTAATCATGACCCCCCTCAATCTTCTCTGCTGTAGGAAAATGACCTCAGACTGTACCATCTCTCCTCATAACTGTGTGATGATGCTGTCACTTTAAAAAGGTTATTTTATCCTGAGTTTTCTGAACAGCAGTTGTAAAGGCAAAGGTTGAGTATAGATTTTGTCCCTGAGAATCTTTAATAATTTCCCTACAACTGACATGAGGCTCACAGACCTGTAATTTCCTGGATTATCTGTGCTACCCTTCTTAAACAATGGGACAACATTGTCTATTCTCCAGTCTTCTGGGAGCTCATCTGTGACACGGGGGTGTTTGTACATTGATTTTTGAAGCTGGTGCAGGATATATTGAGAGAGAGAGAGTTGAGAATGAAGCATATTGTGCAGTGCATTACAACAAACATGTTGATACAGAGACAGCAGCCATTACTATCTAACCTCCCTTTACACAAGCCTATCAGAGAGTGTGATCAAACTTATCCCAGGGACAATATCATTCAGTCCATTCATTACATGACAAAAGATCCAGCTAGTACAAAAAGGGTGAGAGTCAGCTCGAAATTCCTGCCTTCTCCAATCGCACCAACATATTATCCCAGTGAAACATCCAGAACATTCCCAGGTCATTCAAGAAGGGAGAAAACAACAAGATTTGTTGGATAAAGGAATATAGAAGTGGCCATATCACAGCTCCATCTTAACGTCCATAAAATGAGTCCAATCAGTTTGTGCCACTCACCATTTCTACTGGATTTTGCTTCGGGATAAAACTGGTCGATCTGACCTTGGGAACCAAGGCTAGGGAAATGGAAGCACTGAGGTACAGAGAATTGTGAAAACTGACTGGAAGCGATATTGTCCACAAACAAACTGGCTTCAGCCAGTTATCCAGCATTCCATAGCTCAGTTTTAATGTTTTTATTCACTCAGGGGATGGAAACCAGCATCTATTGCACATCCCTAGTTGCCCTTGAGAAGATGGTAGTGAACCGCTGCAGTCCATGTGCTGTGGGTAGACCCAAAATGTCCTGAGAGAGGGAATTCCAAGATTTTGATACAGTAACACTGAAGGAATGACATTGTATTTCCAAGTCAGGATGGTGAGGGGCTTGTTGGGGAACTTGAAGGTGGTGGTGTTCTTATGGGTCTCCTCCCCTTGTCCTTCCAAATAGAAGTGGTCATGGGCTTGGAAGGTGCTGTCAAAGGAAATTTGGTGGCATGTATTGCAGTGCACCTTGTAGATAGTACACATTACTGCTGCTGAGTGTCACTGGTAAAGGGATGGATGCTTGTGAATGTGTTGCTAATTGAATGGGCTACTTTGTGCTGGCTGCTGTAAATGTCTTGAGTTTGGAACTGCACTCATCCAGGCAATTCAAGCATAATCTATCACACTTCTGACTTGTGCCTTGTAGATGGTGCAACAGGCTTTGGAGAGTCAGGAGGTGAGTTACTTGCGGCTGCATTCTTCGCCTTTGACCTGCTCTTAGAGTCCTACAGGCCCTTTGGCCCAAACTGGTCCATGCCGACCAAAATGTCAGTGCACGCTAATCCCACTTCTCTGCACTTAGCCCGTATCCTTCTAATCCTTTCCTGCCCATGCATTTGTCCAAATGCCTTTCAAATGTTGTTAATGTACACACCTTAACCACTACCAATGGCAGCTCGTTCCATATGCGTACCATCCTCTGTGTAAAAATGTTGCCCGTCAGGTTCCCTTTTATTCTTTCCCCTCTGACCTTAAAGTGATGGCCTCCAGTCATCGATTCACCAACCCTGGGAAAAAGACTGAATGCGTTCACCCTATCCATGCCTCTCATGACCTTACACACCTCTATAAGATCCCCTGTCAGTCTCCTATGCCCTAAAGGGAAAAGTCTTAGCTTGTCCAACCTCTCCTTATAATTCAGATCATTGAGTCCAGGCAACATCCTTGTAAATGTCTTCTGCACTCTTTCTAGTTTAATAATATCCTACCTATAACCAGGTGACCAAAACTGAACACAATACTCTAAGTGCAGCCTCACCAATGTCCTGTACAACTGCAACATATCTTTCCAACTTCTACACTCAATGCCCTGACTGATGAAGTGTTGGAGTTAGGAAGTCTGCCAAAAGCCCGCTTCACTTTCCTGTTTACCTGTTACTCCACTTTCAGAGAATGGTGCACCTGAACTCCAAGGTCCCTCTGTTCAACCACACTCCTTCAGGCTCAACCATTCACCATGTAGCACCTACATTGATTTGACTTTCCAAAATTAAAGACCTCACACTTATCTATATTAAACTCCATTTGCCATTTCTTGGCCCACTTCCCCAGCTGACGAATGCCCTGCTGTACTTTCTCACTGTCCATGATACCATCTATTTTAGAGTCATCATCTAACTTACTAATCATGCCTTTACATTCTCATCCAAATCAGTGATACAGACAACAAACCGTAATGGGCCCAGCACCAACCCCTGAGACACTCCACTAGTCACAGGCCTCCAGTCCGACAAGCATTCTTCCACAATTACCCTCTGCTTCCAACCATCAAGGTAATTTTGTACCGAATTTGCCACCTCGCCATGGATTCCATGTGATCTAACCTTCCAGAGCAGCCTAGCATGTGGAACCTTATCAGAGGTCTTACCGAAATCCATGTAGACTACGTTTACTACTCTGCCCTCGTCAATCTTCCTGGTCACTTCATCAAAGAACTCTTCACAAATTTGTGAGGTATGATCTCCCACATCAAAGCCATGCTGACTACTCCTAATCAAACCCTGACTTTCCAAATACATGTCTATCTTAACTTTCAGAATCTTCTCAAGTAACTTACCCACCACAGATGTTAGGCTTATTGGTCTGTATTTCCTGGGCTTTTCTTTTCGCAGCCTTCCTTGAGTAATGCCACATTTGCTACCATCCAGTCTTCTGGAATCTCAGAGCTGAAAATGTGTTGCTGGAAAAGCACAGCAGGTCAGGCAGCATCCAAGGAGCAGGAGAATCGATGTTTTGGGCATGAGCCTTTCTTCAGGAATGAGGAGAGTGTGCCAAGGAGGCTAAGCCTGCTTGGCACATGCTCCTCATTCTTGAAGAAGGGCTCATGCCCGAAATGTCGATTCTCCTGCTCCTTGGATGCTGCCTGACCTGCTGCGCTTTTCCAGCAACACATTTTCAGCTCTGATCTCCAGCATCTGCAGTCCTCACTTTCTCCTTCTGGAACCTCACCTTGGCTCACAATGATGCAAAACTGTCTGCCAGGGCCCTTGCAATTTCCTCTTTAGCCTCTTGCAGTGTTCTTGGATATACCTGGTCGGGACCAGGAGATTTATTCACCTTCATATATTCTAATATATCCAACACCTCCTCTGCTGTGATATGGACTGTCCCTAAGATATCACCACTAAGTTCCCCAAGTTCCCAAGTCTTCATGTCTTTCTCCACGGTAAACACAGGAGAAGTATTCATTGAGGAACTCACCCATCTCCCGCAGTTCTACATGTACATGTCCAGTTTGATCCTTGAGGGGGCCCAATTCTCTCTCTAGTTATTTTTTTTTCCTTTAATATAATTGAAGTACCTCTTTGGATTCATTGTAATCTTCTCAGCCTAGGCTATCTTTACACCCTCCTGATTTCCTTGTTCAGTAAACTCCTGTATTCACAGTATACCTCCAGGGATTCCCTTGATCATAGCTGCCTGTACCTGAGCCATACCGCCTTCTTTTTCTCGTCAAAGCCTCAATATCTTTGGTCATCCAGGGTTTCCTATTCCTGCCAACCTTGCCCTTGACCCTCACAGAAACATATAGACTTTGGACTCTAGCTATCTCACTTTTAAAGGTCTCCCACTTGTCAGCTATCCCATTGCTTGTAAACAAACTATTCCAATCAGCCCCTGCAAGCTCGGGTCTAATTCCATCAAAATTCACCTTGCACCAACTTAGAACTTGGACATAGCCTTGTGTTTAGGTGGCAAATTCAGTGCTGTTTCTGGACCATTGTAACCCCTCTTTGTGATAGCGGAAGATTCAGTGATGGCAGTGTTACAACACGGGGTAAACCCTTCTGCTTAATTTAAACCAGCAACACAGAAAAGATTTGTCCCATACAGTAATTGGTGAAAATTCGAGAAGCCAAGAACTAGTTAAAGTAAAAATTAACAACTCTTATTTCTTAAAGTATAATAGTTAACAGAGAATAATTAACTAACAACTATTTACAGCTTCTTCCTCTAACCTATCTTTTGTTTTCCCATCTGTAATATTAGTCTGATAAAACCCCAGATTAAGATTCACCAAAAAAATTCCAATTTCGAAACCAGCCAGCTGCCGTATCTTCCTCTATAGATTGCTCTCCAGGTCGGTGCTGATGTTTTTCTCTGTGCAAACTCCTTCTCTAGACATGTACCTCTCTGAGAGTTCTTACTAGCAGCCACATCTGTTGGTCTTTTGGCAGTTCTCCCACAACTGTTCAATTTTCCCTGGTTTTATACCCCCAAGCACCGGATTGCATCATTGGCTTTCAATATTGTCAGTATAATCAATTAAAACTGGATTGGAGTCTGTTTTTATTGCGGGGATATAATTTAAGCTGATTAGCTGAATTCAAATTTGTTTTTGTCTTCAGGCAACCAGCTACTCTCGCTGCTGGACCACATGATCAGAACAGTTGGTGCTGTCGAGTAGTTCCGCTAGCGTTTAACTCTCTTAAAGATACAGTACACCCACATCTTCAAAACAGCAGTACCAGTAAAAGTCAAGGGGCAATGGTTACATTGTCTCTTACTGGAGATGGCCATTGTTTGCCATGTGTGTGGCGAGAATGTCATCTGGCACTACTTTAGTATCTGAGGAGTTGCGATTGATGCTGAACATTGTGCAATTAACAGTCAACTTCTGACATAATGGAGGGAAGGTTGTTGATGAAACAGCTGCTGTTGAGGGTGGTTGAGCTTAGGACATGTCCCTGGGGAATACCTGCAGAAATGTTATGGAGCTTAGATGATCGACCTCCAACAACCGTGGAGCAGCGTGGTGGCTCAGCAGTTAGCATTGCTACCTCACAGCGCCAAGGACCTGGGCTTGATGCCACCCTCAGACGACTGTTTGCATGTAGTTGGCACTTTCTCCTCATGTCTGCACGGATTTCCTCTAGGTCGTTCGGTTTCCTCCCACAGTCCAAAGGTTGGGTTAGGTGGATTGGCCATGCTAAATTGCTCACAGTGTCAGGGTTGTGTAAGTTAGGTGGATTAGCCATGGGGAATATGGGGTGACAGGGATAGGTGAGTGGGATGCTCTTGTGGACTCAATGGGCCAAATGGCCTGCTTCCTACATGCCAGGTACGCCTCCAACCAGTGGAGAGTTTGCCTCCTGATTCCAGTTTTGCCTGGGCTCCTTGAGGCCACACTCGGTTTAATATCAAGGGCTGTCACTCTCACTTCACCTCTGGAATTCAGCTCTTCAGTCCATGTTTGAACCAAGGCTGTAATGAGGTCAGGAGCTGGGAAGCCTTGGCGAAACCCAACTGGACATCACTGAGCAAATTATTACAGAGCAGGCACTGTTGATTACACCTTCCTTCACTTTACAGATGGTTGAGAGTAGACAGATTGAATGTAATTGGCCCAGTTGGATTTGTCCTGCATTTTGCATACAGGACATAACTGGGCAAGTTTCAACGTTGTCTGCTGGATGCTAGTCTTGTAGTTGCACTAGAACAGCTTGTTCACGAATGCAGAGCTGGGAGCCAGAGGAAAATATGGATCTTCTCGAAGAAACTACCCAAATTATTGATATTTGGAACCACTTCTCTACCCCACTATGGGAAGACAACATTCCTGACCTTTCTTACAATCTGGAACGAGGAAAGTGGACCAAGCAGGGTAAGATAAAAGGTAGGGAGGAGGGACTTGGGGGATGGGGCGTTGGAAATGCGATAGGTGGAAGGAGGTTAAGGTGAGGGTGATAGGCCGGAGTGGGGGTGGGGGCGGAGAGGTCAGGAAGAAGATTGCAGGTTAGGAAGGTGGTGCTGAGTTTGAGGGTTGGGACTGAGACAAGGTGGGGGGGAGGGGAAATGAGGAAACTGGAGAAATCTGAGTTTATCCTTTGTGGTTGGAGGAACCTAGGAACCCTCCTTCTGCCTAGGAACCCTTTGAGGCCAGGGAATATAGGGCACATTGACTCTGGAGCTCTGAAACTTGCCTGTATGCAAATCTCAGGCAAGTTGAACAGGGTGGAGTAGTGGTGTGGTGATATTCCTGGGCTAGTATCCAGAGACATAGATTAATGTCTGCGCACAAATTGGTTCAAATCCCTTCATGGCAGATGCTGAGATTTAAATTCAATAAAAAAAGTCTAGAATGAAAATTTAGCTTATGATGAGGATGAAAGCAATGTTGTAAAAACCACTTTGAAATCTGCCATCAGTTAGGCCCAGACGTGACATCAATGTGGTTCACTAACTTTGAGATGGCCAAGCAATTAGGGATGGAAATAAATGTCCACATCGCATTAAGAGAAGTAAAAAGAATTTGGGAACTGTGTGTGTAAAATTGTCATGCAGCACTCAAGTCTCTGAGAGCAGGCACTGTCTCTGTTCTGAGGAAAGGTCAGTTGACCTGAAACATTAGCTCTAATTTCTCTCCATAGATGCAGGTGTAGGCTATTCGGCCCTTCTAGTCTGCCCCAGCATTTAATATGATCATGGCAATCCCTGTATCACATTCTGACCCTCCCCAATTCAAAAGATTGAGGGGGGATCTTACAGAACCATGTAAAATTATGAAGGGAATAGATAAGGTAGAAGTAGAGAGGATGTTTCCACTGGGAGGTGAAGCTATGCCAAGAGGACATCGCCTCAAGATCAGAGGGAGCAGATTTAGAATGGAATTGAGAAGGAACTTCTTTGCCCAGAGGGTATGGAATTCATTGCCCAGTGGAGTAGTTGATGCTACTTCAGGAAATGTTTTTAAAGCTAAGGGAGATTTTTTTTGAACAATAAAGGAATTAAGGGTTATGGTGAGAACATAGGTCAGTGAATATGAGTCGATGAAAAGATCAGCCATGATTGTATTGAGTGGCGGAGCAGGCTCGATGGGCTGAATGGCCTACTCCTACTCCTAGCTCTTATGCTCTTACTGAGAGGAGTGGAGGAAATGAGAGACTTGGAGTGCAATTTCACGAATGATAGGTCAGGTAGATAAGGCAGTAAAGAAGGCACAAGGAATGCTTTCCTTCAGTGCATGAGGGGGCGGTGATGGACAGTTCTCCGGTGGTGGGGAAGTTTGAGTGGGCAGTGGGAGCAGGAGGAGGAGGAATGGCCATTCCTGTATGGTTCAGGAATGATTTGAAAGGTCTGGCTAACACCCAACCCAGCCCTTGCCTTGGCCCTAATGACATGAATGATCCTAATGCAATGATGTGAGTTGTATAGAAAATTACTTCATGAAAAGTTTTCAACTCTAATTGTTTCCAAACGTAAAAGGACTGAAACGCCAGAAAGATACTATTTGAACAGAACATGTCATACTCAGAGCTGTCAGAATTGTGGGGAATGGGCTGGACCAGGGAATTCACAGCTGCCTGTCAGTGTTTAGTGTGGAATGAGCACAGGTACCATCCAAAGCAACTTTGCTCTCACTCTATCTCCAAGAAAGGCTCCGAGAATTTATTCATTTAATGACATATAATACTAACAACGAATGACACGACAGAGCATATTTGACATCTTACATTCAGCGAAATATCACAGCTGTTAGAGTCCACGCCAATCTCCACCCGTTGCTTTGCAGCGTGTATACAAAACAATAATTCACAATTGCATTGGCTATTTTGCTTATTTTTCTGGGTATGAGAAGGCAGATTTATAAAAAGTGCTCAATCTGACAAATCCAGGTCCCAGAAACAGAAACTGAACTTCAGGTAGTTGATGACATCTTGAAGATGAAAAAATGCAATATGGAGAACCGTGAGCTACTAGAGTCCAGACAAAGGAGGACTGGTAGAGAAAATGGAAGGGACACAGAAAAGGGGAGAGAAACAAAGCAAGTTTGGCAGAAAGGGAGAGAGACAGAGAGAGAATGGGAAAGAAACAAGCAATTAAAAGGGGGAACAAGAAAGAAACAAGGGCAGAATTGAGGACTGAGGGGGAGCAGACAGTGAAGGATGGACAGAGACAATAAAAGCAACAGATAATAAGAAATAAGCAACACAATTGTAGGAGAAGAAGTGAAAAATGAGGCAGGGACGAAGGAACAAGAAACAAAGGAAAGGAGTAAAGAAAAATGGAAAGGAATAAAGATAAATAGAATGTAGGGAGCAGTTCTAGACTTGTGCTCTGAGTCTGATTGGATAGCAGTCAGATTAATACACCAGCTGTGGAAATAATCTCTGATTCCCATTTACACACCTCGACATTGGATCATGCTTTCATCAAAAATGGCTTGTTAAAAGTTCTTTGCACATTTATGGGCTTTTTGTTGTAGAAAATCAATGTGTCAGAATCTCTTTCTGGTTAGACACTACTCCAGCAGGAAACATGCATAAACAGAAGAAATGTCCAGGCAGAACCCCTCTCTCAAACTGTCTGATGAATATCCCACTGTCTGGAAGCTCCTTCTGGGTGGCTACATCACGTTTTCAAAGAGTTGTAAAGATCTCATGATATTTTCATCCTGAAAAAAGGAAGAAACAGAGTGTTCCAAATGATTAAACTTTAAAAGACAAACAGATTGGGACCACCCTCTGTGACCAGCCGATACTGAGTGAAACTGTCTTATTCACTGCAACCTATAAAATTCAGAAAAGGCTGAGGCTCCACCACAGTCTGAACTGTTTTTGACATATTTGTTTCCCTGTTTCTCTGACTTTCTACATCAAAACATTCCCTCAGACCAGTTTTGATGATCCCCAGCCTTGTAAACCCTACTAAATCAGTGACTATGCCTAATCTTCATTTCTTGTGTCTAAGAATTGAACTCTACTAAAAATGTAATCTTTGAACAAACTCTCCCCTCCGTTCTTTCTCATGCTCAATTCCTACTTTTGTAGTGAGAGTGGAAATTGCATTGGTAAACCTGTCATACTGTAATGCTACCCTCCCACCTCAGGGGGGAGCACTGCTGCTGGTCTGTGGTGTATTTATAATGAAACGTGTTGACAGCAGCTCAAAACTAAGAACAGTTTGCCCAGAGAGAGATGGGAGACAGAGATGGGATAGGCAAACAAAGAGATTGCTGATGACGAGCTGAGAGCAGATAAACTGGGTGGGGTGTGAACAAGAGTTGAAAATGGATTGGCTGTGCTGGGAGCAATTATACAAAACAGTACTTGGGTTTGAGGGCGTAGGCAGTGGACATCGAGGAGGATATTCACATACTAAAATTGTTAAACTTGATATAAGGTCCTGAAGGCTGTAAGTACCCTTGGTGGAAGAACCCTCTAGTTTACGTTGAACTTCACTGGAGCACTGCAGCAGGCCTGAGACTGAAATGTTGGCTAGGGAATATGGTGATGTATTGAAGTGGCAGGTAACTTGAAACTTGGGGTCAATTTACAGACAGAATCACAAAGCAGTCACTTAGTCTGCATGTCATCTCTCTAATGTAGAGGAGAGTTCTGAAGAAGAGTCACTGGATCCGAAGTGTTAACTCCACTTTCTCTCTGCACATCCCGCCAGACTTGTTGAGTTTCTCCAGCAATTTATGTATTTTTGGAGGAGACCATACTATGAGCAGTGAATAAAGTGGAGAAGATATGGTGTTGGACTATAGTGGACGAGGTCAGAAATCACAGAGATTATAGTCCAACAGGTTTATTTGAAATCACAAACTTTCAGAGCACTGCTCCTTCATCAGGTGCAGAGAGGCACATAGGCACAAAATTTGTAACAGATCAAAAGATCATATGAATGGTGAGAGTGGAATGTCCGCAGATCGAATAATAAGTCTCTGCAGGTGATCGAAGTGTCAGACAGTGTAAGTAAAGTGGGAGAAAGTGAGGACTGGAGATCAGAGTCGAGAGTGTGGCGCTGGAAAAGCACAGCTGGTCAGGCAGCATCCGAGGGGCAGGAGAGTCAATGTTTCAAGCATAAGCTCTTTATCAGGAATGAGGGGGTAGCCCAAGGGGGCTGAGAAATAAATGGGAGGAGGTGGTGCTGGGGGGGGAAGCTAGCTGAGAATGCGATAGGTAGATGAAGGTGGGAGAGAAGGTGATAGGTTGCAGAGGAGGGTGGAGCGGATGGGGGGGAAGGAATAGGGACAGGTAAGGCAGGTCATGAGGGCGGTGCTGAGTTGGAGAGCTGGATCTGGGATAAGGTGGGGGGGAGGGGAAATGAGGAAATTGGTGAAATCCACATTGATCCCATGTGTTTGAAGGGTCCCAAGGAGGAAGATGAGGTATTCTTCCTCCAGGCGTCGGGTGGTAAGGGTTTAGTGGTGGAGAAGACCCAGAACCTGCATGCCATTGGCAGAGTAGGAGGCTTCCACATCCATCAGAGATTTACCTGCACTTCCACGCACATCATCTACTGTATCTTCGAACTGCCACAAGGACAGAACTCCCTTGGTCCTCACCTTTCAGCCCACAACCTCTGTAAGTGTCACGCCATCCTCAGCCAGTTCTGCCATCTACAGTCAAACCCCACCACCCGGGATAAACTTCCCTCCCTATCACTATTGGTGTTCCGTAAAGACCATTCCCTCTTGTTAGGTCCACGTCCCCCACCAACCCACCCTCCACTCCTGGCACCTTCCCTTGTCACCCCACAAACTGCAAAACCTGCGCCCATACCTCCCTTCTTATCTGCATCCAAGGCCCCAAGGAGCCTTCCACATCCATCAGAGATTTACCTGCACTTCCACACACATCATCTATTATATCTGTAGCTCCTGATAAGGTCTCCTCTACTTTGGGGAGACAAGATGCCTACTTGCAGAATGCTTCGGAGCACATTTCCAGGATACACACATGAGACAACCCTACCACCCCGTCGATGAACACTTTAACTCCCCCTCCCACTCTGCCAAGGACATGCAGGACCTGGGCCTCCTCCATTGCCAAACCCTAACCACCTGACGCTTGGAGGAAGAATGCCTCATCTTCTGCAATGTGACCCTCCAACCACACAGGATCAATGTGGATTTCACTGGTTTCCTCATTTCCCTCCCTCCACCTTATCCCAGATCCAACCTTCCAACTCGGCACCGCCATCTTGACCTGTCCATCTTCCTTCCCACCTATCTACTCCACTCTATCACCTTCACCCCCAAATTCATCGACCAATGGAATTCTCAGCTACCTTCCCCCCCCAGCCCGCCCCCTCCCATTTACCTCTCAGCCCCCTTGGGCCACCCTCATTCTTAATGAAGAGCTTATGCTTGAAACGTCGACCCTCCTGCTCCTCAGAAGCTGCCTGTCTGGTTGTGCTTTTCCAGCACCACATTCTTCAAACCCATAATCTGATTAAATGAGGCAGAAATATAATTTTAAACAAATTAAAAATAAAGTGAGTCAAACTAGATGACTGGAATAACATGATAGGTCTATTGAGGACTGTTGAGGCTGTCTTCATGGGTACAGAATGTGGCTATCAGATTTTGCTCAGCGA
This sequence comes from Hemiscyllium ocellatum, assembly GCF_020745735.1. Taxonomy (NCBI): domain Eukaryota; kingdom Metazoa; phylum Chordata; class Chondrichthyes; order Orectolobiformes; family Hemiscylliidae; genus Hemiscyllium; species Hemiscyllium ocellatum. Next base: position 18,668,808 of record NC_083416.1, on the reverse strand, counting down.
TTCTGTGTTGTGTATCTTGAAGGCTGCCTTGGAAGATGTTTATCCAAAGATCGGAGGCTGAATGTCCTTTACTGCTGAAGTGTTCCTGGATCGGGAGGGAACACCCCTGTTTGCTGATTGTTGCATGGTGTTCATTCATCTACTGGTCTTGCCAATATATCATGCCTCAGGGCATCCTTGTCTGCAGCGTATGAGAGAGACAATTTTGGGCAAGTCAGCTGAGTATCTGCTGGGTATGTGGTGGATGGTGTTCCCATGTGCGATGGTAGTATCCATGTTGATGATCTGACATGTCCTGCAGAGGTTGCCGTGGCAGGGTTGTGAGGTTTTTTTGTCAATGTTGTCCTGAAGGTTGGGTAGTTTGCTCTGAATGATGGTCTGTTTAAGGTTTGGTAGTTGTTTGAAGGCAAGAACTGGAGGCATAGGGATAATCTTGGTGAGATGGTCATCGTCATCGATGACATGTTGAAGGCTGCGGAAAACATGGTGCAGTGTCTCTCTGGGGAAGCACTGGACAATGAAGAGGACTCTATCGGTCGTGACCTGTGTTTGTCTTCTGAGGAGGTCATTACATTTTTCACTCTGGCATGCGTGAACTGGTAATCAATGAGTTGACCATGTTCTTCAAATCTTCAGGTCTCCATTGCATTCCTCCTTATCGGAGCAGATTCTGTGTAGGGGATGGCTCCTTGAACATGTTCAGCGTGGAAGCTAAAGAAGTGCAGCATCATGAGGTTATCCATGGGCTTGCAGTAGAGTGAGATACTGAGGTGTCTGCCCAAGATGGAAATGCATGTATCCAAGAATGAGACTGCTTCTGAAGAGTAGTCCATGGTAAGTCTGATGATGGGATGAATTGTTGATATCATTGATGTTGTTGTGTAGTTGTTTCAGTGATTCCTTGCTGTGAGTCCAAAGGAACATATAGTTGAGAAGATTCAGTGAAGTGTAGGTAAATCACTGCTTCACCTGGAAAGTCTGTCTGAGGCCTTGGATAGTGAGGAGGGAGGAAGCAAATGGGCAGATGTTACAAGGGGAGGTGATAGCCTAGTGGTATTATCACTCGACTTAATCCAGAGACCCAGGTAATGTTCTGGGGACATGAGTTCAAATCCCACCATGGCAGATAGTGGAATTTGAATCCAATGAAAAAGAATCTGGAATTCAGATTCTAGAGATGATCATGACCTCATTGTCAATTGTCTGAAAAACCCATCTGGTTCAGCAGAGGACTGCGAGGACCAGCAGAAAACTGTGACGATGCTGAATGGCAGTCTAGGTGAAGATTTGCATCAGCATGGTCATCACTACCAGAAGGAGGACCTCAGCAAAACACCCTCTGAGTTCAAGTGAAGACAAGTGTCCAACAGATGACTGCAATGATATTAATTGGCTGTAGGGTGAAGATTTACATCGGTGTAACGTTTGCCTGCCAAAGAAGAACAGGGGGCCCACTCAGTAAGTGGGCTCCGCTGAAGCCTCAGCTAAATATATGGATGGTAAATGTAAGACCTGTATATATGAATGATTAATTCCGATCTCTTGGGGCGGTGCGACGTGTACAAATTGGGCAGGTTACATATGGGCAGGACTGCGACTGATGTCCTCGGGAGAGTGTTTGCTAGAGCGGTTGGGGAGAGATTAAACTCCTTTGTTCAACATTCTGTAGTTTATTAGTTCAAGACAGTTAGGGCAAACCCCATTTGTTAGCTTTACCAGAGAGAAAAAAAATGTTATAGGATTGGCGGGTAGGATCAAGGATAACCCCAAGGCCTTTTATGCATATATGAGAAACATGAGAATGACGAGAACGAGGGTAGGTCCAATCAAGGACAGTAGTGGGAGACTGTGTATTGAGTCGGAAGAGATAGGAGAGGTCTTGAATGAGTACTTTTCTTCAGTATTTACAAATGGGAGGGACCGTATTGTTGAAGACGAGAGTATGAAACAGACTGGTAAGCTAGAGGAGATACTTGTTAGGAAGGAAGATGTGTTGGGGATTTTGAAAAACTTGAGGATACACAAGTCCCCTGGGCCTGACGGGATATATCCTAGGATTATGTGGGAAGCAAGAGAGGAAATTGCAGAACTGTTGGCAATGATCTTTTCGTCTTCACTGTCAATGGGGGTGGTACCAGGGGACTAGAGAGTGGCGAATGTTGTGCCCCTGTTCAAAAAAAAGGAATAGGGATAACCTCGGGAATTACAGGCCAGTTAGTCTTACTTCGGTGGTAGGCAAAGTAATGGAAAGGGTACTGAGGGATAGGATTTATGAGTATCTGGAAAGACACTGCTTGATTAGAGACAGCCAGCACGGATTTGTAAGGGGTAGGTCTTGTCTTACAAGTCTTATTGAATTCTTTGAGGAGGTGACCAAGCATGTGGATGAGGGTAGAGCAGTGGATGTAGTGTACATGGATTTTAGTAAGGCATTTGATAAGGTTCCCCATGGTAGGCTTATGCGGAAAGTCAGGAGGCATGGGATAGTGAGAAGTTTGGCCAGTTGGATAGAGAACTGGCTAACCGGTTGAAGTCAGAGAATCGTGGTAGATGGTAAATATTCAGTCTGGAGCCCAGCTACAAGTGGAGTTCAGCAGGGATCAGTTCTGGGTCTTCTGCTGTTTGTAATTTTTATTCATGACTTGAAAGAGGGAGTCAAAGGGTGGGTCAGTAAATTTGCAGACGATATGAAGATCGGTGGAGTTGTGGATGAGTGAGGAGGGCTGTTGTCAGCTGCAAAGGGACTTAGATATGATGCAGAGCTGGGCTGAGAAGTGGCAGATGGAGTTCAATCCTGTCAAGTGTGAGGTTGTCCATTTTGGAGGGACAAATAAGAATGCGGAATACAGGGTTAAAGGTATGGTTCTTAGTAAGATAGAAGAGCAGCGGGATCTTGGGGTCTATGTTCATAGATCTTTGAAAGTTGCCACTCAGGTGGATAGAGCTTGTAAGAAGGCCTATGGTGTATTAGCGTTCATTAGCAGAGGGAGTGAATTCAAGGGTCGTGAGGTGATGTTGCAGCTGTATAGGACCTTGGTAAGGCCACATTTGGAGTACTGTGTACAGTTCTGGTCGCCTTATTTTAGGAAAGATGTGGAAGCTTTGGAGAGGGTGCAGAGGAGATTTACCAGGATGTTGCCTGGAATGGAGAATAGGTCGTACGAGGATAGGTTGAGAGTGCTAGGCCTTTTCTCATTGGAACGGCGAAGGATGAGGGGTGACTTGATAGAGGTTTATAAGATGATCAGGGGAATAGATAGAGTAGACAGTCAGAGACTTTTTTCCCCGGGTACAACAGAGTGTTACAAGGGGACATAAATTTAAGGTGAAGGGTGGAAGGTATAGGGAGGATGTCAGGGGTAGGTTCTTTACCCAGAGAATGGTGGGGGCATGGAATGCGCTGCCTGTGCGAGTGGCAGAGTCAGAATCATTTAAGCGGTAATTGGATAGGTACATGGATAGGTGCTTAAGCTAGGACAAATGTTCGGCACAACATCGTGGGCTGAAGGGATTTCTGTGCTGTATTGTTCTATGTTCTATGTGATTCCTGATGAAGGGCTGATGCCCGAAACGTCGAATTTCCTGTTCCTTGCATGCTGCCTGACCTGCTGTGCTTTAACCAGCAACACATTTTCAGCTCTGATCTCCAGCATCTGCAGACCTCAATTTTTCCTCTAAACTAATATGCCAAGGGATAAGAACCTATGTACATAGTCAGAGAAGGAGACAGCAGGGACAAAAACAAAAGGAGACAGAACTAAGGAAAGTGATAGGCAGAGAAACTAAGCACAAAATTGGGCTATTGAGAAAAAATATTGGGAACGAGACAAACAATGTTAAAAAGACTAGCTTCAAAGGCCTTGTGCCTTAATGTGCGGTGCATTTGCAATAATGTGGATGAACTAATTGTGCAGATAGATTAAGCAGGTACGATATAATTGGGATTATGAAGACAGAGTTGCAGGGTGACCAGGGTTGGGAACTGAATGCCCCCAGGGGTATTCGGTATTTAGGAAGGACATTCAAAAAGGGAAAGGTGGTAAAGTAGCATTGCTGGTTAAAGTGAAAATTAACACAATAGTGAGAAAGGATATTAGCTCTGACAATGTGGAGTCTGTATGGGGAGAGCTGAGAAATACCAAGGGGCAAAAAACATATCATTTATAGACCCTAAACTGCAGTGGTGATGTTGAGAATGGCATTAAATGGGAAATTAGAGAAGCATGTTATAAGGGAATATCAATGATCATGGGTAATTTTAATCTGCGCACAGACTGGGAAAGTCATATAAGCCACAATGTCATAGAGGAGGAATTCCTGGAGTGCATACGGGATGGTTTTCTTGAACAATATGTGGAAGAACCAACTGGAGAGTTGGCCATCTTAGACTGGGTACTGTATAGTGAGAAGGGAATCATTGCCATTCTAACTGTGTGAGACCTCTAGGGGATGAGCGACCATAACATGATAGAATTTTTTAAAATCAAGCTGGAGACTACGGAGTTGATATGGAGTTGATATGGAGGCTCGGGTGCTGAATCTTAATAAAGGACATTAAGAAGATATGAGGCATGATTTGTCCTTGATAGATTGGGGAGAGTTAGGTAAAGTTAGGTAATTAGGGTGGATAGGCAATGGCAAACTTTCAAGGCGTGTATGAGGGAACTGCAACAGCTGGTTATTTCTGTCTGGCACAAAATCAAAATGTGTACTAGGGTCAATCAATGGCTTACAAAAGAGGATCTAAAGAAGAAACACACCGATTGGCCAAGAAAAATTATAGGTCTGGGAATTGGGGATAGTTTAGAATTCAGCAAAGAAAGATCAAGGGATTGATTAAGAAGGTGAAAATACAGTATGAAAGTAAACTTGCAGGGAATATAAAGACTGACACAAAGAGTGAAGAGGAAGAGATTGGTGAAGACAAACATAGGTCCTCTACAGATGGAAATGGGGGAAGATATAACAGGGGACAAAGAAACGGCTGAGCAACTGAATACATACTTTGGTTCTGTCTTCACTAATCAGATACCAGAAGAGATTGCAAAATTTAGTGAGAAAGAAGAATTGAGGGGGATCAATATTAATAGAGAAATGGTGCTGGGAAAATTGAGGGAATTGAAAGCTGATAAATTCCCAGGACCTGATAATCTACATTCCTAGAGTACTTAGGGAAGTGGCTCCAGAAATAGCAGATGCATTGGTGGTCACTTTCCAAGATTTTATACACTCTGGTGCATTCGCTGCAGATTGCAGGGTAGCTAATGTAATTCCAATATTCAAAAAGGGAGATAGAGAGGGAATTATAGACCAGTAAGCCAAACATTGACTGCAGGAAAGAATTCTCAAATCCATTATCAAGGAATTTATAGTAGAGCATTTAGAAAGTAGTGGCAGGATCAGACAGAGTCAGAATGGATTTGTGAAGGGGAAATCATGCGAGACAAATCTGTTGGAATTTTATGAAGGTGTAACTAAAAGAATTGACAATGGGGAGCCAGTTGATGTGGTATATCTGGACTTTCAAATGTGCAAGATTAAAGTGCATGGGATTGCAGAAAGTGTATTGAGATGGATAGGAAACTGGTTAACAGAAAGGGAACAAAGATTAAGAATTAATGGGTCCTTTTCAAATTAGCAGACATGAACTAGTGGGGTGTCACAGGGATCAGTGCTGGGACTCCAGCAGTATTCACAATAATATTTATGATTTGGATGAGGGAACGAAACGTAACATCTCAAAATTTGCAGATGACACCAAGTTGGATGGGAGGGAGAACTGACAAGGATGCAGAGATCCTTCAGCATGATCTGGACAAAACAATGCCAGATGCAATATAAGTTTGATAAATGTGAGTTTGTTCACTTTGGAAGCAAAAGCTACCTGAATGGCTGTAAATTGGGAGTGGGGGAGTGTGCAGTGGGACCTGGGTTCCTTATGCACAGTTGCTGAAGGTCCGGCAGGTGGTAAAGAGGGAAAATGGTATGTGGGCCTTAACTGCTCGAGGTTTCGAGTACAGGAGCAAGGATATATTGTTGCAATTATATACAAGCTTGGTGAGGCCACACCTAGAATATTGTGTGCAGTTTTGGTCTCCTTTTCTGAGGAAGGATGCTTGTGCTCTGGAGGGAGAGCAGTGAAGGTTTACCAGGCTGATTCCGGGGATGGTGGGACTAATGGAAAAGGATAGACCAGATCTAAAAGTTGAAGTTCTAATTTGGAGAAAGGCCAATTTTGACGGTATTAGCAAGAACTTTTGAAAGCTGATTAGAGGCAGATGTTTGCAGGTAAAGGGACGGCTGGAAAATTGGGGAGCATTCAGGAATGAGATAACAAAAATCCAGAGAAAGTATATTCCTATTAGGGTGAAAGGAAAGGCTGGTAGGTATAGGGAATGCTGGATGACTAAAGAAATTGAGGGTTTGGTTAAGAAAAAGAAGGAAGGATATTTAAGTTATAGACAGGATAGATCGGGTGAATCCTTAGAAGAGTATAAAGGCAGTAGGAGTATACTTAAGAGGGAAATCAGGAGGGCAAAAAGGGGACATTTGCTTTGGCAAATAAAATTAAGGAGAATCCAAAGGGTTTTAACAAATACATTAAGGACAAAAGGGTAACTAGGGAGCGAATAGTGCCCCTCAAAGATCAGCAAGGCGGCCTTTGTGTGGAGCCATAGAAAATGGGGGAGATATCAGTATTTACTGTGGGTCATTGTAGACTGGTTGGGCTGAAAGGCCTGTTTCCACACTGTAGGGAATCTAATCTAATCTAAAAGGATATGGAAGATATAGAATGTAGGGAAATAGATGGTGACACCATGCAAATTGTCCATATTACAGAGGAGGTAAAAACAATGACTGCAGAAGCTGAAACCAGATTCTGGATTAGTGGTGCTGGAAGAGCACAGCAGATCAGGCAGCATCCAAAGTGCAGCGAAATCGACATTTTGGGCAAAAGCCCTTCATCAGGAATAAAGCTTTATTCCTGATGAAGGGCTTTTGCCCGAAACGTCGATTTCGCCATATTACAAGGAGGAAGTGCTAGATGTCTTGAAATGCATAAAGGTGGATACATTCCTAGGACCCGATCATGTGTACCCAAGAACTCTGTGGGAAGCTAAAGAAGTGATTGCTGGGGCTCTTGCTGAGATATTTGTATCATCGATAGTCACAGGTGAGGTGCCAGAAGACGAAGGTTGGCTAACGTGGTGCCATTGTTTCAGAAGGGTGGTAAGGACAAGCCAGGGAACTATAGACCAGTGAGCCTGACGTCGGTGGTGGGCAAGTTGTTGGAGGGAATCCTGAGGGACAGGATGTACATGTATTTGGAAAGGCAAGGACTGATTAGGGATAGTCAACATGGCTTTGTGCATGGGAAATCATGTCTCACAAACTTGATTGAGTTTTTTGAAGAAGTAACAAAGAGGATTGATGAAGGCAGAGCGGTAGATGTGATCTATATGGACTTCGACAAGGTTCCCCACGGAAGACTGATTAACAAGGTTAGATCTCACGGAATACAAGGAAAACTAGCCATTTGGATACAGAACTGGCTCAAAGATAGAAGACAGAGGGTGGTGGTGGAGGGTTGTTTTTCAGACTGGAGGCCTGTGACCAGTGGAGTGGCACAAGGATCGGTGCTGGGTCCTTTACTTTTTGTCATTTACATAAATGATTTGGATGAGAGCATAAGAGGTAGAGTTAATAAATTTGCAAATGACACCAAAATTGGAGGTGTAGTGGACAGCGAAGAAGGCTACCTCGGATTACAACAGGACCTTGACCAGATAGGTTAATGGGCTGAGAAGTGGCAAATGGAGTTTAATTCAGATAAATGCGAGGTGTTGCATTTTGGGAAAGCAAAACTTATCAGGACTTATACACTTAACGGTAAGGTCCGAGGGAGTGTTGCTGAACAAAGAGAACTTGGAGTGCAGGTTCATAGCTGCTTGAAAGTGGAGTCGCAGATAGATTGGATAGTGAAGAAGGCATTTGGTATGCTTTCCTTTATTGTATTGAGTACAGGAGTTGGGAGGTCATGTTGTGGCTGGACAGGACACTGTTGGAATATTGCGTGTGATTCTGGTCTCCTTCCTATCGGAAAGATGTTGTGAAACTTGAAAGGGTTCAGAAAAGAGTTACAAGAATGTTGCCAGGATTGGAGTATTTGAGCTACAGGGAGAAGCCGAACAGGCTGGGGCTGTTTTCACTGGAGCGTCAGAGGCTGAGGAGTGACCTTATAGAGGTTTACAAAATCATGAGGGACATGGTTAGGGTAAATAGACAAAGTCTTTTCCCTGGAGTCGGGGAGTCCAGAACTAGAGGACATAGATTTAGGGTGAGAGGGGAAAGATAAAAAAAACCTAAGGGACAACTTTTTCACACAGAGGGTGGTGCGTATATGGAATGAGATGCCAGAGGAAGTGGTGGTGGCTAGTCAATTGCAACATTTAAGAGGCATTTGGATGGGTATATGAATAGGAAGGGTTTGGAGGGATATGGGCCGGGTGCTGGCAGGTGGGACTAGATTGGGTTGGGATATCTGGTCGGCATGGATGGGTTGGACGGAAGGGTTTGTTTCCATACTGTACATCTCTATGACTCTATGAATATGGAAGCTTCTGGGGTGGAAAGTGAGGACAAGGGGGAATCTATCGCTGTTGTAAGGGGAGGGCCAGAAGTGTGGGAAATGGGTCAGATATGGCTGATGACTCTGTCAACCACAAATGCTAGCAGATCTGCTGAGTTTCTCCAGCATTTTGTTTTTGTTTCAGATCTCCATTGTCTGCAGTTCTTTATTTTTATTCTACCTGTTCCAGGATTGTGTGAAGTTTTCACCCACTGCAGTAAGTGGTCATGGAGCTCAGTCGCTGAATTGTCAAGTAGGAATTGGGCTATATTCGCAGGCTGTGATCGAACACCCCTCATTTCACCTAAAGTTTGGTGTTGACTCCAGTGTGCAGTGCATAAGTTACAAATTGTGGGTCACTCCCAAGTGTCACACTCAAAGTGAAGGAGTTAGTGTATGGGTAGGACTGTCAGTAAACCTTCACATATTGGTGGGAGTGTAAGTCCAATTACACATATAGGTGTGACTGCCAGTGCAATTAAACATGTTGGCATGATGGTTAGTACAATTACACACTTACATACAATTACACATCTAAATGTGACTGTAATTACACATGAAGTGTGATTGTTCATTTAACCTAAGTTGATATTTTCCTTCTGTGATTATTCAATTAGGGGATATTGAAAATGGCATTGTTGAAAATGTGGGTGTTGAGCAACTGAGCAGTTTAGAGATAGATAAAGTACAGATGTTAAAAAGGCAGGCAATATTCCAGGGAGAGAAGTTGCAAGGTCTGAATGGGATGCATCCCAGATTGCTGGGGTAAGTAAAGAAGCAAATAGTGGAGCCGTTGACAGAAATCGTCCTGACATATCTGAACACAGGATTAGTCCCAGGTTACCGGAGGATTGTAAGTATGACACAGTAATTTAAGGAAGGGATAAGGATAACCCAGGAAATTACAGACCTCTCAGCTTGACATCAATAGTGGGAGAATGGATAGAGATCACAATACAGGAGAAGATAAATACAGACACAGAGAAAAATATGTTATTACTGTACAGTTAACATGACTTTGTCAAGGGCAGGTCAAGTCATAAAACATAGAACACAAACAACAGAACATTGAACATACAACAATATAGGACAGGAACGGGCCAATTGGTCTATGATATTGGACTGAACATGATACCAAATTAAACTTAGCCCTTCGGCCTGACCTTAGGTTATATCCCTCCATTCCTTGCATATTTGTATGTCTATCTAAAAGCCCTTTAAATGGTCCCAGCGTATCAGCCTCCACCACCAGTATGTTCCAGACTCCTACCGATCTCTGTGTAAAACACTTGCCCCTCACATCTCCTTTGAATTTTCCCTCACTCACCTTAAATGCATGCTCCCTAGTATTAGATTAGAGCTGACTGTCAGCTCTATCTGTGCATCTCATAATTTTATAGACTTCTATCCAGTCTCCCCTCAACCTCCACTGCTCCAGAGAAAACAACCCGAGTTTTTCTCGCCTTTCCTTATACCGTCTAAGCCAGGCAGCACCCTGGTAAACCTCTTCTGCACCCTCTCCAAAGCTTTCACATCCTTCCTATAATGTGGTGACCAGAATTGAATGCAATACTCTAAGTGTGGCCGAACCAAAGTCTTATAAAGCTGCAACATGACATCCTGACTCTTGTACCAATGCTCTGATCAATAAAGGCTTACTTGCCTTTGTTACACCCCATCTACTTGCATGGCCACTGTCAGGGACCTATGGACTTGAACCATAACACTCCAACCATAATCTACCATTGGAGTAGATTACTTTTCCTTAACATTCGATCTCCCAAACAGCAGCACCTCACACTTGCCCGGATTAAACTCTTATCTGCCCGTTTCTCTGCCTGTATCTGCAACTGACCTATATCCTGCTGTATCCTTTGACAACCTTCTACACTATCCACAGCTCCACCAATCTTTATGTTATCTGCAAACTTACTAACTCACCATCTACATTTTCATCAAAATTATTTAGATATTTCACAAACAGCAGAGATCCCAGTATGGATCCCTGTGGAACAGTACTAGTCACTGACCTCCAGGCTGAAAAACATCCTTCCACCGCTACCCTCTGCCTTCTATGAGTAAGCCAGTTCTGAATCCAAATGGCTAAGTCACTGAGGATCCCATGCATCTTAATCTTCTAGATGAGCCTACCGCGAGGGACCTGGTCGAAAGCCTTACTAAAATCCATGTAAACAGCATCCACTGCTCTTCCCTCATCAAGCACCTTCGTCACTTCCTCCAAAGATTCAATCAAGTTAGTAAGACATGACCTGCCCTGCATAAAGCCATACTGACTATCCCTAAGTGAGTCATGCCTTTCCAAGTGAATTTAAATCCTATCACTCAGAATTCTCTCTAATAACTTCCCAATCACCGATGTGAGACTCACCGGTTTATTGTTTCCTGGATTGTCCCTATTTCCCTTCTTGAACAGAGGAACAACATTAGCTACTCATCAGTCCTCAGGGACCTCTCCAGTCACTAGTGTGGATAAAGAGATCTTGGTCAAAGCCCCATCAATCTCATCTCTTGTCTCTCTCAATAACCTGGGGTAGATACCATCAGGCCCTAGGGACCTACCCACCTTAATGCTCTTCAGGACACCAAACATCACATTGCTTCATCTCAAAACGCCCGAGCATATTAGCATACTCCACACCAATCTCACTATCTTCCATATCCTTCTCCTGGGTGAATACCAACATAAAATATTCATTTAGAATCTCGACTACATCCTCTGCCTATAATCACAAGTTCCCTCCTTTATCCTTGAGTGATCCTACCTTCTCCCTAGTTATTGTTTTGGTTTTTATATATAGATAGAATACCTTGGGATTCTCTTTAACTTTACTTGCCAAGGTCATTTCATGACCCCTCCTTGCCTTCCTAATTCCCTGCTTGAGTTCTTTCCTGCTTTCTTTATATTCCACATAGGCCGTGTCTGACTTTAGCTTCCTTAACCTTCATATGCTTCATTTTTCCTTTTGACTAAATTTATAATCCCACTCGTTATCCATGAGTCCTTTACCTTACCATCCTTGTCCTTCCTCCTTGCTGGAAGGTGCCAGTTCTGAACTCTCCCAGCAGGTCTTTAAATAATTGCCACATAACAGCTCTTCCCAATTAACACTCCTTAGTTCCTGCCTAATACTAATGTAATCTGCCCTCCCTAATTTACTACCTTCCCACAAGGTCCTGACATATCCTTATTCATAGCTATTTCAAAACATAAAGAATTGTGATCACTGTTTCCAAATTGTTCTTCCATGAAAGCTCGGTCACCTGACCAGACTCATTAGCCAATATAAGTCCAGTGTGGCCCCCATTCTGCCCCATTTAAGCCTCTTGCCCTAAGGAAATCTCAGTCAATATTGGGATGATAAAGTCACCCACTATCACAACCCTGTTCTTGTGGCATCTTTCCATAATCTGCCAATATATTTGTTCCTCAATATCTAGGTGACTGTTTGGGGGTCTATAGTATATTCCTATCAGAGAGATTGCACCCATCTTATTTTTTGAGGTCTACCTATATTGCCTCAGTGGATGAACTCTCCAGTACATCCTCTCTGAGTGCATTCTCCCTGTTTAGAAAGTCATTCCTCCACCTGTTTCACCTTGCTCTCTACCTCGCTTAAATCAAAGAAACCCTGGAACCTTGAGCAGTCAGTCCTGTCCCACTCTCAACCCAAGTCTCTCCCCCTGGTTTCCATCCTCCTGCCACTCTTGTGTAAGCCCTCCTCAGTAGCACCCGTGAACCTCCCTCCAAGGACATTGGTTTCCCTTCAGTTTAAGTACATTTCATCCCTCTTGTACAGGTCACACCTGCCCCAGAAGAGACCCTATGATCCAAGAACCTGAAACCCTTTCCCCGCTCCAGTTCCTTAGCCAAACATTCATCTGTCTGATCCTTCTATTCCTCGCCTCACTAGCATGTGGCACTGGTAGTAACTCAGAGATTACTAGCCACAAGGTCCTGTTTTCCAGCCTCTTTCCTCACTCCACAGAACCTCATCCCTGTTTCAACCAATGTCATTGGTACCAATGTGCACAACGACCTCTGGCTGCTCACTCTCCTCCTTAAGAATTTCATGCAATTGCTCAGAGACATCCTTGACCTTGGCATCTTGGAGTCGGACAAATTTGATTGAGTTCTTTGATTAGGTGACACAGGCAGTGGATGAGGGTAATACTGTAGATAAGACCACAAGACATAGGAGCAGAAATTAGGCCATTCGGCCCATTGAGTCTGCTCCACCACTCAATCACGGCCGAAAACTGCACACGACACTATGGATGTGGTCTGACCAGAGCCTTATGGCCAGATGTTATTGGGCTTTTGGAAAACATTTGATATGGTGCCACATGGTAGGTTGATTAGCAAATTAGAAATGTTTGTGACTGATGATACCTTGGCAGTATGGATTAGAAGTTGGCAGAAACATAGGAAACAGAGGGTAGGTATAGATGTGTGATTCTCAAGTTGGGAACAAGTGGAAATTGGCAGCATGGTAGCTCAGTGGTTAGCACTGCTGCCTCACAGCGCCAGGGACCCAGATTTGATTCCAGCCTTGGATGACTGTCTGTGTTGAATTCTCCCCGTGTCTGCATGGGTTTCCTCCTGTTGCTCTGGTATCCTTCAACAGTCCAAAGGTCAGGTGAATTGGGCATGCTAAATTGCCCATAGTGTTAGGTGCATTAGTCAGAGCGGAATTAGCTCTGAGTGGGCTACTCTTTGGAGGGTCGGTGTGGACTTGTTGGGCCGAAGAGCCTGTTTCCACACTGTAGGGAATCTAATCTAATCTATCTGGTGTTCTTCAGGAATTGACTTCTGGCACCTTGCTTTCTCTGATTAAACAAATGGGTTGGAGATGGGTGTTGAGGGCAAAATCTGTAAATTTGCAGATAATACCGAGCTAAGCAGAATAATAAATCGTGAGGATGATGCTGGGTGACTCAAGAAGGACAGCGACAGGTTGGCCAAATGTGCAGACACCTGGCAGATGAATCTCAATGCAAGAAATTGTGAGATCGTGCACTTTGGAAGATGAAGCATGGAGACACAACACAGGTACAACTTTGAGATAAGTAATCTCAAATGATTAGATCACTTACAGTGTGGAAACAGTCCCTTCGGCCCAACAAGTCCACACCGACCCGCAACCCACCCTACCCCTACATTTTCCCCCTTACCTAACACTACGGGCAATTTAGCATGGCCAATTCACCTGACCTGCACATTTTTGGACTGTGGGAGGAAACCGGAGCACCCGGAGGAAACCCACGCAGACATGGAGAGAATGTGCAAACTCCACACAGTAAGTCGCCTGAGGTGGGAATTGAACCCGGGTCTCTGGCGCTGTGAGGCAGCAGTGCTAACCACTGTGCCACTGTGCCACCCCACGGTGGAGCAAAGGGTTTACATGCATGATTCTCTGAATATGGCCAGGCAAGTTGAAATAGCTGTTCGGAAAGCTTAGAGAATCCTTGAGTTTATAAATAGGGGCATAGAGTGCAAAAGCAAATAAGTGATGATACACCTCTAGAGGGAAAGATTACAGAAATTGAGCTGCCTCTTCTTGCAGCAGAGAAGATTAAGAGGTGACCTTATTATTATTGAAGTGTTCAAAATTATGAATTATTTCGAAAGGATAAAGAAGGATATTCTGTTTCCACTCATGGGTGTCAGTATTCGGGGTTACAATTTCAAGATTGTCAGCAAGAGAGCTAAAGGTGAGATGAGGAGAAACTGCTTTATTCAGAGAGCTGTTTGAATTTGGAATGTACTACCTGGGAGAGTGATAGAAATGGAATCTGTAGGGGATTTCAAAACAAAGCTGGATATATATTTGAAAGTGATGAATTTAGAGGGCTATGGCGATAGGGCAGGAGAATGGGACTAGCAAGATAACTACTTTGTGACCCAGTCAGATACGATGGGTCAAATGGGCTTCTTCGCTACTGTAAAATTCTATGATTCCACAATTCTAGCTGGGTAGAACTGTACAGTAGTGCCCCTGTACCGACAGGAGATACGTTCCAGGACCTACTGCGGAAGCTCAAAACTGCGGATAGGAGCGAACCCATTAATTTAAAATGGGAAATTTACCTTCCCGGCAGTCCCCAGGCTCTGGTTCTGGAAGGTTCCCTATAATATGTTTGGGCCGCGGCAAACCATGGGTAACTGAAACTGCGGAAAATGATTCTGCAGATATGGGGGAGGGAGGGGGGGTCGCCCCATACTTACATGTACATGGTCATGTAATGACATATGTAAGTGTGACTGTCAGTATACTTCCACTTGTAAGTGTAACTAAAACTACATAAATTCCATGATTGTCAGTACAATATACTTCTCACTGTGACCGTGAGTCACATGTAGGTGTGATTGCCAGTGTAATTATACTTGTAATTATCAGTACAATTAGACATGCAAATTGTGACTGTAAGAATAATTATATAGAGACTTACCTGGAGGCAAGATTCTATAAACTCATCCATCGTTACCACACCATCCTTGTTCTTGTCCATTTTCTGTGATGGTACAGATTGATATGAAAGATTGTTAAGAAATGTTTCCATAAGGAACACACAGATACTTCCTCCACTGGTCTAGTCCATGCATGAAACAATCTTGGTGTAGATTTACATTTGAAACTTTTATGAAATTGAACAAGAATGCTAGTCTAGCTGTGTCTATAACCAGCAACAGGACTGGACAAAAAAACTGCAGCACCATCGCCAAATCACAAAATATGTCACCGTGCCCACCATCATCACTGGGTCAAAATTCTGGAACTCCCTCCCTCATGGCATTCTGGGTTTACCGACAGCACACGGTAATTAACTGCAGCGGTTCAAGAAGGCAGCTCGCCACAACTTTCTCAAGGCCAACTCAGAATGGGCAATAAATGCTGGTGCAGGTAGCAATTTTCACAATCTGCGCAAGAGCTTGACGCACACTGAGTACCCAGATATAAGTAGTTACTTCTGTATATGGGTGGGCTAAACCTGAAACGGTTAAAACTGAGGAGTGGCATAAACACCATCCATTGTGATGATATCATGTAGACTTGTGGATGGTATAGCTTGGTATCTTGAAGATCTTAACACTGGGTTCTCCTCAAGATCTCTGCAACAATGTCTATCATATCAATGAAAGCTGTCACTAGTTGCTAACATGCAATAAACTATATCTTGTTAATTGCAAAGGGCTCTTCCAGTTATACCAGGAAGTGGTTTCCCCAGCCACACCACATGCCATGGTTCCTTATATTTAAAGAAGATGATGGCAGAAATTTACATCATCAGCAGCAGCAGCTCACCCATTTCAGTGAGCTGACATAGCCATACAGGTGAGGGATCAGAGAACAGGAATCTCTCTTAAACCATAGAGCCACCCAAATTTGTGTAAGATGTGAGTGCTGGGACATCACCATGAACTGGCTGATCAGAGTAAGAGGGTTCTGAAGGCGACTGAGCATAACCAGCACTGTCCTTGTAAGCCATGATACTGACAATCAATCCATCATTCTCATCACTTCCATAGCCATAGAACGTGCCAAAAATAAATCATCGAACTCACCAAGGAATTGGTTCTATCAGAAACATTTTAAACTCAGCTATTAAGAAAAAGGCATGAAATTGGAATTTAGACCGCAATCCCAAACAGAGTTGGAGGTTGGTCATAGTATGATGAAAGGCGAATAACTTACAAATATATTAATATCATTAATGGAAATTTGTTTTGAAGATAGACGTAGATGGGTATCAATTGTTTCTGTTAATAATGTTCTTTCACAATAAAAAAAGACAAGACTTTGAGAGCACTCCCATGATAATTATAAAAGCTAGAAACATGTTTGTTTTATTGGATTTATAACTGTTAACTTTGTTTTCAGTTTAGGTTAGGAGACCAGATTGGTTGAGTTTCAAAACAAGTCCAGTTTCTCTCCAGGAACGAGTTTAAGCATGGTTCTGGGAACCAGTTTCCTCAGCTAAAGTGATTAGTTTGTAAGGAGAGTTTGGTTTAAAGTCTGCAGGTTATCAGAATTGAGAAAATTTAAGTTCTCAGATTTGGAAAGGATTGTCTCTACAGTCCATGATAAAAAAAACTGTAAGAGGTCAGTTAAGTAGAATCCTAAAAAGTTGAGACAGGGCATAATTTTCCTGTACTTGAGACTCTGCAGTGGATATTGTGGGGAAACAGCTTATGATTTTATTCTGCTTTAAGATAACTATAATCACATTACAGCCTCATGTGAACTAATTAATCCAAAAAAATGATATGTCAAGTCTGATTTCATTCTAAGATCTAGCTTGTCCAGTACTGCCACCAAGTGGGATCATGGGAACATTGATCTAAGGGGAAAAATAAATAAGATGCAGGTTTCCTGGAGTTCAGGCCTTGTCAAGTGTACCCTGAGTATAAAGCGCCTTTTGAAACATAGCTGCTGCTGCCATGTTATTCAAGTATGTGTCGCAGTCCTAGTTGCAGCTGATAAATGATGAAATACACTGCCACTTGCCTCAGAATAACCAATAACCCTCACAGCAGCGACATTCTTGGAAACAATTGTGACTGGAGCAGGGTCTCTGCAAGGTCACACAAACCCACTGAGTAGATCCCTGACATATCCAAACCACAAAACAATTCCATCATTGTGGGCAGAATCCAAACCTGGGGCCCATGGGGAAAGGTCAAACAAGTCGCTCTCATTCAGACCACTACAGTGAACCGTTCTGGTAATGTTAAACTCTGAAAGAACTTGCCTGAAAAAAGACGTCCACATGATGGCGTGGAGCATCGTCCTTGAGCACAGGATAGGTGTACTTCCCCATCATGTCGTAGATAGCTCTCACAATGTCAGTCATCTCCTGTAGTTGCAGGAACAGCAAGTTCAGACACTTTCCCAAATTGAGGCACAATCAGCTATATACTACTATATGATCTGCACTACTATAGTGAAGATCATCAACTTTTACAATCGTTCTCCATTGAAAATTAATTGTCCAATACACTCCTCATTCAAGACATATCCTCTAGTACATTTACTTCCCATTAAAATTATCTTCATTATTTAGATAGCTTATTCATTCTTCTTTCATGGAATTGATATTTTTCAGTTGTTAAAGAAAATCTGCAGCCTCATGTGAACTAATTAGCTAATTAAATCAAAAAATGCCTCATTAAGGACCATGCTCTACTACACTAAATCCTCATTGAAGACTAATCATTCAGGACAAGATCTTTGTATTAAGACCATCTCTCCAGTGTAATAACTTCCCATTGAAGACTCCTCCTCTAGTGCACTATGTCCCGATTGAAGACTATCCCTCTGGTGCACTAACTGCCCATTTAAGACCATTCCTTCAGTACACTAACTTATCATTGAAGACCATCCTTCCAGTGTGTTAGAAAGTTCATTTCTCTTGTATACTAACTCCCCATTAATGACCAATCATCGAGTATAAGGACTTCATTTTGAAGATTATCCCTCTAGTATACTCAATCCCGATTGAAGACCGATCATTGAGCATAAACATTTCATATTGAAGACCATCCCTCTAGTACACTAACTCCCCATCGAAGACCAATCATCGAATATAAGGGCTTCATATTGAAGACCATCCCTCTAGTACACTAACTCCCCATTGAAGACAACTCCTGTAGTGCACTACTTTTCAATGGAAGATTATTCTTTCAATACACTAACTAATCACAAAAGATTTTTTACTCTAGTACATTTACTCATCATTACAACCATTCCTCTTATTCATTAAGTCCTCACTGAAGACCATCCTTCGAGCCGACTAACTCTTCATGGAAGATCATTTCTTTAGTATACCCAGTGAAGATCATACCTCTAGGACACTAACTCCATGTTGAAGACTACTCCTAGAGTAGACTAATTCTTCATTGAGGACCATCCTTGTAGTACATTAGCTCCCATTTAAGACTATTCCTTCAATATATTAATATTCCATATATCAGTATGATACAATATCACAATTGGCTTGAACATTGCTCCGGTAAGTTAAATAATATTTCTGGTACTTGCTTGTTTCATTTTGCATACCTCTTTGTTGATATATCCATCCTTATTAATGTCATAGAGGTTAAATGTCCATCTGAGCTTCTCATGAACAGTACCTCTCAGTAACACTGAGAGAGCCATCACAAAGTCCTGAAATTACAAGATCACAGAATAAATGTGTCCTTTGATAATCAACACAAATCAAGCCAGTTGGGGGCTTGTACACTTGGTCAAATGTTTTAAAGGAACCAATCCAATTTTGAACATCACAGAAGACAATCAATTTGTTTTCTAGCTTCTGTCAGAAAGAACGAGGTTCAATGGGAGGTCTGTGTACAGCCGATCAATACTGGGAGGTCTGTGATCAGTGTATCTACACTGGGAGGCCTGTGAACAGCGTACCTACACAGGGAGGTCTGTCTACAGCATATTTACACAGGGAGGTCTGTGCACAGTGTATCTACATTGGGAGGCCTGTGCACAGTGTATCTGCACTGGGAGGTCTGTCAACAGTGTATCTACATTGGGAAGTCTGTGTACAGTGTATCTACACTGGGAGGTTTGTGATCAGCGTATCAGCACCGGGAGGTCTGTGTACAGTGTATCTACACTGGGAGGTCTGTGTACAGCATACCTACACTGGGAGGTCTGTGATCAGTGTATCTACACTGGGAGGCCTGTGAACAGTGCATCTACACTGGGAGGCCTGTGAACAGTGTACCTACACTGGGAGGTCTGTCTACAACATATCTGCACAGGGAGGTCTGTACACAGTGTATTTACATTGGGAGATCTGTGTACAGCATACCTACACTGAGAGGTCTGTGATCAGTGTATCTACACTGAAGGCCTGTGAACAGCATATCTACACAGGGAAGTCTGTGCACAGTGTATCCACATTGGGAGGTCTGGCTACAGTGTAGCTACACTGGGAGGTCTGTCTACAGTGTATCTACACTGGAAGGTCTGTGTACAGTGTATCTACATTGGGAGGTCTGTGATCAGCGTATCAACACTGGGAGGTCTGTGATCAGTGTATCAGCACTGGGAGGTCTGTGTACAGCATACCTACACAGGAAGGTCTGTGTACAGTGTATGTACACTGGGAGGTCTGTGATCAGTGTATCTACGCTGGGAAGTCTGTGATCAGCATATCTACATTGTGAGGTCTGTCTACAGCATATCTACACTGGGAGGTCTGTGATCAGCATATCTACACTGGGAGGTCTGTGTACAGTGTATTTACACTGGGCCACCTGTGATCAGTGTATCTATTCTGGGAGGTCTATCTACAGCATATCTACACTAGGAGGTCTATGTACAGTGTATCTACACTGGGAGGTCTGTGTACAGTGTATCTACGATGAGAGGTCTGTATATTATGTATTTACGATGGGAGGTCTGTGTACACCATATCTACACTGGGAGGTCTGTGATCAGTGTATCTATGCTGGGAAGTCTGTATACCTATGCTGGAAGGTCTTTGATCTGCATATCTACACTGGGAGGTCTGTGTACAGCGTATCTACACTGGGAGGTCTGTGTACAGCGTATCTACACTGGGAGGTCTGTGTACAGTGTATCTACACTGGGAGGTCTGTGTCCAGCGTACCTACACTGGGAGGTCTGTGTACAGTGTATCTAGACTGGGAGGTCTGTGTACAGATACCTACACTGGGAGGTCTGTGTACAGTGTATTTACACTGGGAGATCTGTGATCAATGTATCTACTCTGGATGGTCTATCATCAGTGTATCTATACTGGGAGATCTGGTGTACAGTGGGAGGTTTGTGTACAGTGTATCTCCACTGGGAGGTCTGTGTACACAGTGTATCTACACTTAGAGGTCTGTGTACAGTGTATCTACGCTGGGAGGTCTGTGA
This sequence comes from Hemiscyllium ocellatum, assembly GCF_020745735.1. Taxonomy (NCBI): domain Eukaryota; kingdom Metazoa; phylum Chordata; class Chondrichthyes; order Orectolobiformes; family Hemiscylliidae; genus Hemiscyllium; species Hemiscyllium ocellatum. Next base: position 18,648,258 of record NC_083416.1, on the reverse strand, counting down.
TCAGCATCTCTATGCTGGGAGGTCTGTGTACAGTATATCTACACTGGGAGGTCTATGTACAGCATACCTACACTGGGAGGTCTGTATACAGTGCATCTACACTGGGAGGTCTGGTGTACATTGTACCTACACTGGGAGGTCTGTGCACAGTGTATTTACATTGGGAGGTCTGTGTACAGCATACCTACACTGAGAGGTCTGTGGTCAGTGTATCTACACTGGGAGGCCTATGAACAGAGTACCTACACTGGGAGGTTTGTGTACAGTGTATCTCCACTGGGAGGTCTGTGTACACAGTGTATCTACACTTGGAGGTCTGTGTACAGTGTATCTATGCTGGGAGGTCTGTGTACAGTATATCTACTCTGGGAGGTCTATGTACAGCATACCTACACTGGGAGGTCTGTATACAGTGCATCTGCACTGGGAGGTCTGGTGTACATTGTACCTACACTGGGAGGTCTGTGCACAGTGTATTTACATTGGGAGGTCTGTGTACAGCGTACCTACACTGGGAGGTCTGTGGTCAGTGTATCTACACTGGGAGGCCTATGAACAGAGTACCTACACTGGGAGGTCTGTGATCAGTGTATCTACACTGGGAGGCCTGTGAATCGCGTACTACACCTGGAGGTCTGTGTACAGTGTATTTACACTGGGAGATCTGTGATCCATGTATCTACACTGGATGGTCTATCATCAGTGTATCTATACTGGGAGATCTGTGTACAGTATTTCTACACTGGGAGGTTTGTGTACAGTGTATCTCCACTGGGAGGTCTGTGTACACAGTGTATCTACACTTGGAGGTCTGTGTACAGTGTATCTACGCTGGGAGGTCTGTGATCAGCATCTCTATGCTGGGAGGTCTGTGTACAGCATACCTACACTGGGAGGTCTGTGGTCAGTGTATCTACACTGGGAGGCCTATGAACAGAGTACCTACACTGGGAGGTTTGTGTACAGTGTATCTACACTGGGAGGTCTGTGTACACAGTGTATCTACACTTGGAGGTCTGTGTACAATGTATCTATGCTGGGAGGTCTGTGATCAGCATCTCTATGCTGGGAGGTCTGTGTACAGTATATCTACTCTGGGAGGTCTATGTACAGCATACCTACACTGGGAGGTCTGTATACAGTGCATCTACACTGGGAGGTCTGGTGTACATTGTACCTACACTGGGAGGTCTGTGCACAGTGTATTTACATTGGGAGGTCTGTGTACAGCGTACCTACACTGGGAGGTCTGTGGTCAGTGTATCTACACTGGGAGGCCTATGAACAGAGTACCTACACTGGGAGGCCTGTGAATAGCGTACCTACACTGGGAGGTCTGTCTACAGCATATCTATACAGGGAGGTCTGTGCACAGTATATTTACATTGGGAGGTCTGTGATCAGTGTATCTGCACTGGGAGGTTTTTTAGATTAGATTAGACTTACAGTGTGGAAACAGGCCCTTCGGCCCAACAAGTCCACACCGACCCGCCGAAGCGCAACCCACCCATACCCCTACATTTACCCCTTACCTAACACTATGGGCAATTTAGCATGGTCAATTCACCTAACCCGCACATCTTCGGACTGTGGGAGGAAACCGGAGCACCCGGAGGAAACCCACGCTGACACGGGGAGAACGTGCAAACTCCACACAGTCAGTCGCCTGAGTCGGGAATTGAACCCGGGTCTCCGGCGCTGTGAGGCAGCAGTGCTAACCACTGTGCCACCGTGCCGCCCACAAAGGTCTGTGTACACAGTGTATCTACATTGGGAGGTCTATCTACAGTGTATCCACACTGGGAGGTCTGTGTACAGTGTATCTACACTGGGAGGCCTGTGAACAGCATATCTATGCAGGGAAGTCTGTGCACAGTGTATCCACATTGGGAGGTCTGCGATCAGTGTATCTGCACTGGGAGGTCTGTGATCAGCGTATCAGCACTGGGAGGTCTGTGTACAGCATACCTAAATTGGGAGGTCTGTGTACAGTGTATGTACACTGGCAGGTCTGAGATCAGTGTCTTTATGCTGGGAAGTCTGTGATCAGCATATCTACATTGTGAGGTCTGCTACAATGTAGCTACATTGGGAGGTCTGTGTACAGTGTATCTACACTCGGAGGTCTGCGATCAGCGTATCAACACTGGGAGGTCTATGTACAGCGTACCTACACTGGGAGGTCTATGTACAGTGTATCTAGACTGGGAGGTCTGTCTGCAGTGTATCCACACTGGGAGGTCTTTGTACAGTGTATCTACACTGGGAGGTCTGTGATCAGTGTATCTACACTGGGAGGCCTGTGATCAGTGTATCTACACTGGGAGGTCTGTGATCAGTGTATCTACACTGGGAGGTCTGTGATCAGTGTATCTACACTGGGAGGTCTGTGATCAGTGTATCTACACTGGGAGGTCTGTGATCAGTGTATCTACACTGGGAGGTCTGTGTACAGTGTATCTACACTGGGAGGTCTGTGTACAGTGTATCTACACTGGAAGGTCTGTGATCAGCATATCTACACTGGGCGGTCTGTGTACACTATGTACACTGGGACATCTGTGATCAGTGTATCTATGCTGGGAGGTCTATCTACAGCATATCTACACTGGGAGGTCTGTGTACAGTGCATCTACACTGGGAGGTCTGCATACTATGTATTTACGATGGGAGGTCTGTGTACACCATATCTACACTGGGAGGTCTGTGATCAGCGTATCTACACTGGGAGGTCTGTGATCAGCGTATCTACACTGGGAGGTCTGTGATCAGTGTATCTACACTGGGAGGTCTGTGTACAGCATACCTACACTGGGAGGTCTGTGTACAGTGTATCTACACTGGAAGGTCTGTGATCAGCATATCTACACTGAGCGGTCTGTGTACACTATATGTACACTGGGACATCTGTGATCAGTGTATCTATGCTGGGAGGTCTATCTACAGCATATCTACACTGGGAGGTCTGTGTACAGTGCATCTACACTGGGAGGTCTGCATACTATGTATTTACGATGGGAGGTCTGTGTACACCATATCTACACTGGGAGGTCTGTGATCAGCGTATCTACACTGGGAGATCTGTGATCAATGTATCTACATTGGGTGGTCTGTCATCAGCATATCTACACTGGGAGGTCTGTGTACAGCGTATCTACACTGGGAGGTCTGTGATCAGCATATCTACACTGGGAGGTTTGTGTACAGTGTATCTACACTGGGAGATCTGTGATCAATGTATCTACATTGGGTGGTCTGTCATCAGCATATCTACACTGGGAGGTCTGTGTACAGCATATCTACACTGGGAGGTCTGTGTACAATGTATCTATACTGGGCGGTCTGTGTACAATGTACCTATACTGGGAGGTCTGTGTACAGTGTATCTACACTGGAAGGTCTGTGATCAGCGTATCTATACTGGGTGGTCTGTCATCAGTGTATCTATACTGGGAGGTCTGTGTACAATGTATCTACACTGGGAGGTCTGTGTACAGTGTATCTCCACTTGGAGGTCTGTGTACACAGTGCATCTACACCAGGGGTTCTGTGTACAGTGTTTCTATGCTGGGAGGTCTGTGTACAGTATTTCTACGCTGGGAGGTCTGTGATCAGTGTAATTACATTGGGAGGTCTGTGTACAGTGTAGCTACACTGGGAGGTCTGTGTACAGTGTAGCTACACTGGGAGGTCTGTGTACAGTATATCTATGATGGGAGATCTGTGCACAGCATATTGGAGGTCTGTGCACAGTGTATCTAAGCTGGGAGGTCTGTGCTCAGTGTATCTACGCTGGGAGGTCTTTAGAGTCATAGAGTCATAAAGATGTACAGCATGGAAAAAGACCCTTCAGTCCAACTCGTCCATGCCGACCAGATATCCCAACCCAATCTAGTCCCACCTGCCAGCACCTATCCCATATCCCTCCAAGCCCTTCCTATTCATATACCCATCCAAATGCCTTTTAAATGTTGCAATTGTACCAGCGTCTACCACGTCCTCTAGCAGCTCATTCCATACACGTACCACCCTCTGTGTGAAAAAGTTGCCCTCTTTTATATCTTTCTCCTCTCACCCTAAACCTATGCCCTGAAGTTCTGGACCCCCCCCCCACCCAAGGGAAAAGATTTTGTCTATTTATCCTATCCATGAACACAAATAATTTTGTAAACCTCTATAAAGGTCACCCCTCAGTCTCCGACACTCCAGGCAAAACATTTGATCTGCATGTCTTCACTGGGAGGGCTGTGTACAGTGTTCCTAATCTGGGAAGTCTGTGTACAGTGTATCTATGCTGGGATATCTGTGATCAGCATATCTACACAGGGAGGTCTGTGTTCTGTGTATCTACACTGGGAGGTCTGTGTACAGTGTATCTATGCTGGGACATCTGTGATCAGCGTATTTACACTGGGAGGTCTGTGTACAGTGTATCCACACTGGGAGGTCTGTGTACAGTGTACACTGGGAGGTCTGTGTACAGTGTATCTACACTGGGAGGTCTGTGTACAGTGTATCAATACAAAAATTAGCCGAGTGGTTGACACTGATGAAGAAGGTCTTAGGTTTTATGAGGATATAGACAGATTGATCAGAAAGGTAGATCAGTGGCGGATAGAATATAATCCTGATAAATGTAAGGTGATGTATTTGGAACAAGGAACAAGACGAGGGAATATTCAACAAACAGCAAGGCAGTAAGAAGCACAGAAGAACAGAAGAACCTCAAGGTGCTTGTCCACAGATCACTGAAGGTGGAAGGCCAGGTTAGTAGGAAGGCATAGGGGAAACTTGCCTTCATCAGTCACGGCATAGGTTAGAAGATCAGGGACATCATGTTGGAGCTGTACAGGCTTTGACTAGGCCACAGCTGGAGTACTATTTGCAGTTCTGGCCACAGCACTATTGGAAAGATCTGACTGAACTTGCGTTGTTGCAATGCAGATTTGCCAGGATGTTGCCTGGGATGGAGCACTTCATCCCAGATGGGATGGAGCTGAAGAAAAGCTGGATAAACTGAATTGTTTTCTTTAGAGCAGAAACATTTGGGGGTGTCCTGATAGAGCTGTTCAAGGGTATGAGAGGCATGGACACTGGTGATAGTAATGAGGTCAGCCAGCTGGACCTCATAAAGTGAGGTCCCTGATTGGGGCTGTTAATCTAGCCCAATCAGGGAACCCTGGCCGACAGATCAAAAGGGTGAGTGTCAGGGATACAGATACTCTGGTATCGCAGTCTGAATGAGGTAATAATAATAATGCAGCTCCCTCACACACCCTCTATCCCTCAGGCACCCTGTGTTACTCACTGTATTTCTATTGACATTAATGCAACTGCCTCACAATGTCACTCAGTAATCTCATATTCAACAGTGCCCTGTGTTTCTGACTGTACCACAACTGATGATAATCTGCTCCCTCTAACTGTCACCCAAAAACTCCTCTGCAACCACAGACCTATATTACTGATTGTATCTCAATTAACATTAATTCAGGTGCCTCACATTGTACTCAGGAACCCCTCTCCCAACAGCACCTGTGTTACTGACTGTATCAGTCCTAAGATTATCCAGAGATGTCACACAGTTGTTCTTCCGTAAGCTCTCAATCCATCAGGTTCTGACTGTACCTCCCCTGATGTTTAACCAGCTCCCTCACATTGTCACTCAGTAGCTCCTCTTCAACCAAAGCCAGGTGCGATTGACTATATCTCTACAGAAGTTAATTCAGTTCCTCATACTCTCACTTAGAAACTCTGCTCCGAACCTGAGCCCTGTTTTACTGACTGTATCTTGATTAATACTAATCCAACTCCCTCAACCTGTCATTCAAAACCCCTCATCCAATCCAGCACGTTCTTTACTGACTGTATTAGGCACCCTCACAATCTCACTCAGTAATCTTCATACTTCCCACTGCCCTGTGTTACAGTGTATATCTCTAGTCATGTTATTCTAGATCCTTAACACTGTCACATTTTATCCCCCTACCCCTCCCTCCCTGCGTTTTTGACTGTATCTCACTGATTCTAATCCAGCCCCTTCACGCTGTTTTTGTCAAACTGTGTTACAGACTATATATCTAAATATGTTAATCATACTTCCTAACAAGTCACTCAGTAATACTGCTTTCTCCCCAGCAATCTGTTTTTGTGACTGTATCTCCCCTGATGTTAATTCATCTCCTTCACAGTCATTCAGTAACCTCATTACCCCTCCAGACTCATGTGTTGCTCACTTTATTTCATCATTCAGTCACTCAGCAACACTTCTGACTCCCCAGCAATCTGTTTTATTGACTGTATCACGGCTGATGTTAATCAAGTTCCCTCACATTGTGACTCAGTAAGCCCCACAGTCCATAATGCCATGTTTTACTGATTGTATTTCAACGTGTTACCCTGATCTCTCACACTGTCACTGAAAGCTGCCTCTTTCCAAGTGCCCTGTATTATTCCCCCCTACCTCTCACCACCCTGTGTTACTGACTGTATCTCTACTAATGTTAATCCAGTTTTCTCACACTGTCACTCAGTAAGACATGTATGCCTATGCATTGTTTTCCTGACTGTATTTTTATTGATGCTAATTCATCTCCATCACATTGTCACTCAGTAAGACACGTATGCCTGTGCATTATTTCCCTGACTGTATTTTTATTGGTGTTAATCCATCTCCATCACAATGTCACTCAGTAAATGCTCTCCCAGAAAGTGCTCTGTGCTTCAGATTGTATCTCTACTGATGATAAATCAGATTCTGCATAATGTTATATTCTGAATCAGTATCACATCACCACCTTGTGTTACTGACTCTTTCTACTGATGCTAATCCAGCCTCCTCACACTTCTCTTTGTCAATCCACCAGCACCTTGTTACAGATTAAATCTCTCAACATGTTAATCCTTCTCCATAACATTGTCACTCAGTAACACCCCCCATACATGTTTGACTGACTGTATCTCGCCGATGTTAAACCATCTCCTTCAAAGTCACTCAGTAACCTCTTTAACCCTCCAGAACATGTGTGTCAATTCATTTTAATCCAACTTCATCACTCTATTACTCAGCAACACCTCTGACATCTCAGTAATGTGTTAATGATTGTGTCACTGCTGATGTTAACTGAATTCCCTGACATAGTCACTCAATGACCCTCACATCCACTGTTCTACTGACCATATTTTCACTGATGTTATCCTGCTCCCCCACACTGTCACTCAGAACCCACTCTTAGTGCCTAAGTGCCCTGTATTATTGTCTGTATCTGTACTGACGTGTATTCAGCCACCTCACACTGTCACTCAGTAATTCCTATTCCCTTCCCGCTCCCTGTATTATTGACTGCTTCTCTACTGATGATAATTTAATTCCCTCACACTGTCACTTAGCATTGCACATTCTCCCCAGTACCCTATGTTACTGGCTGCATCTCTACTGATGCCAATCCAGCTCCCTTACACCTCCATTTGGAAATCTCTCTTAATTGGAGCATTGTATCACTGACTGTGTCTCTACTGATGTCAATCCAGTTCCCTCATACCTTCCACCCAGCCTCAAGTTCACCTAGACCATTTCTGACACCTCCCTCCCCTTCCTGGACCTCTCCGTTTCTATCTCTGGAGTCTGACTCACCACTGATATCCATTTCAAACCCATTGGCTCCCACAACAACCTCAACCACATCTCCTCTTACCCATCTTCTGCAAAGCTGCTATCCCATACTCCCAATTTCTCTACCTCCATTACATCTGCTCCCAGGATGAGGCATTCTCCTCCTGGATTTCCTACTTTAGAGACTGTAGTGTTCCCTCCTCAGCAATTAAGGATGTCCTCAACCGTATCTCCTCCATCCCCTGCACTTCTGCTCTCAAAACTCCTCCCCCAACAACGATAAGGATAGAATCCCCTTAGTCCTCATGTACCACCCCAACAACCTTCGACTCCAATGCATCATCCTTCAACATTTCACTTTCTAAAATCAGACCTCACCTTCAAAAAGATTTTTCCATCCCCACCCCATTCGCTTTCTGCAGTGACCATTCACTTTGCAACTCCCTCGTCAACTCTACACTCCCCACCAACACCCTGTACCTTTCCCTGCAACCGCAAGAGGTGCAATACCTACCCACACCTCCCTTCTCACTTCCATCCAAGGCCCCAAACAATCCTTCCAGATCCAGCAGAGATTCACCTGCACTTCATCCAACCTGATCTATTGCATCTGTTGCTCCCGATGTAGTCTCCTCTATATTGGAGAGACCCCCAAGGCCAAACTCAGGGACTGGTTCACTGAGCATCTGGGGTCTGCACGCCACAATCTACCTGACCTTCCAGTTGCCATCCACTTTAATTCCCCTTCCCACCTCTCCGGTGACATATCCATCCTTGGTCTCCTCCACTGTCAGAGTAAAGCCAAATGGAAACTGGAGGAATAAAACCTTATATTTCATCTGGGGGGCTTACAGCCCAAAATGACCTCAACATCTACTTCACCAGCTTCAAAATCCCTCCTACCCCACCCTTATTCTATGTGCAGCCCTCCTCCACCTCCTCCTCCTTACCTCCCTGACCTAACCTAACCTGACCTGACCATAACCTCCTACTGGAATCCACAATTCCCACTCACCCTTTTCCCAGCCCCAGCACCACCAACCACCTTCCCAACTCTCCTCCCCCGCCCCACCCCACCCTGCCAATATACTTCAGGGCTCCCCCTCTCCTTCCCCAGTCCTGATTAAGGGTTTTGGGTTTCGGCCTGAAACGTTGACTTTCCTGCTTCTTGGATGCTGTCTGACCTGCTGTGCTTTTCCAGCTTCACTTCTATTGACTCTGGCTTCCAGCATCGGCACTCCTTACTGTCGCCTTGTGTAACTAATCACACTTCAACAGTGATAATTCTCCTCCCACACACCATCACCCAGTAACCCCTTCGTGCCTGTACCTTGTTTTTCTGACTGTATTGCTATTGATGTTAATCCAGTTCCATCACACAGTCATGCAGAAATGCCACTCACCCCTAGAGATCTGTTTTACTGACTGCATCTGTATTGATGTTAATCCACTCACTCACACTGTCAGTCAGTAACCCCTCTTCTACCAAGTGCTTTGTACTTTAGATTGTATCCCTACTGATGTCAATCCAGCTCCCTCACAATATCACTCAGTATCACCTCTCTAGCCAGAAACCCCATTACTGACTGTATCTCTTCTGATGTTTATCATGCTCTCTCACACTGTCACTGCAAAACCTCTCTGCAACCAAAGACCTGTATCTCAACTGATTCAGTGGCACCACATCGTCACTCAGGAACATAGAACATAGAACATAGAACATAGAAGGATACAGCGCAGTACAGGCCCTTCGGCCCTCGATGTTGCACCGACCGAATCCTACCTAACCTATACTAGCCCAATAACTTCCAAATGCCTATCCAATGCCCGCTTAAATGACCATAAAGAAGGAGAGTTCACCACTGATACGGGCAGGGCATTCCATGAACTCACAACCCGCTGTGTGAAGAATCTACCCCTAACATCTGTCCTATACCTACCACCCCTTAATTTAAAGCTATGTCCCCTAGTAACACCTGACTCCATTAGCGGTAAAAGGTTCTTAGTATCTACCCTATCTAAACCCCTAATCATCTTATACACTTCTATCAGATCTCCCCTAAACCTTCTCTTCTCCAATGAGAACAGCCCCAAGTGCCTCAGCCTTTCCTCATAAGATTTTCCTACCATTCCAGGCAACATCCTGGTAAACCTCCTCTGCACTCGTTCTAAAGCTTCCACATCCTTCCTATAGTATGGTGACCAAAACTGCACACAATACTCCAGATGAGGCCTCACCAGAGTCTTATACAACTGCAACATGACCTCAGGACTCCGGAACTCAATTCCTCTGCCAATAAAGCCCAGTACACCATATGCCTTCCTCACAGCACTATTTACCTGGGTGGCAACTTTCAGAGATCTGTGTACGTGGACACCAAGATCCCTCTGCTCATCCACACTACCAAGTAGCCTACCATTAGCCCAGTAATCCATCATCTTGTTATTCCTACCAAAGTGAACGACTTCGCACTTAGCTACATTGAATTCCATTTGCCACATTTCCGCCCAGCTCTGCAACTTATCTATATCCCGCTGTAACCTACCACTTCCTTCCTCACTATCCACAACTCCTCCGACTTTTGTGTCATCCGCAAACTTGCTTACCCAGCTTTCAAGTCCTTCCTCTAGATCATTTATAAAGATAACAAAAAGCAATGGTCCCAAAACAGATCCTTGTGGTACACCGCTAGTAACTGCGCTCCAAGATGAACATAATCCATCAACTACTACCCTCTGTCTCCTTCCAGCCAGCCAATTCCTAATCCAAACCTCTAATGTATCCTCAATGCCATACCTCCGAAGTTTTAGCATTAGCCTACCATGGGGAACCTTATCGAACGCCTTACTAAAATCCATATACACAACATCTACTGCTTTACCCTCGTCCACTTCCTTAGTCACCTTCTCAAAGAACTCAATAAGGTTTGTGAGGCACGACCTGCCCTTCACAAAACCATGCTGGCTATCCCTGATCACGTTATTCCTACCCAGATGTTCATAAATCTTATCCCTTACCATTCTCTCTAAGACTTTGCCCACCACTGAAGTCAGACTCACTGGCCTATAGTTACTAGGGCTATCCCTACTCCCTTTCTTGAACAATGGGACCACATTCGCTATCCTCCAGTCCTCTGGTACTATTCCCGTTGACAATGACGACATAAAAATCCAGGCCAATGGCTCTGCTATCTCCTCCCTAGCTTCCCATAGGATCCTGGGGTAAATGCCATCAGGCCCAGGAGACTTATCTATATTCATCCTTTCCAATATTCCCAAAACCTCTTCCCTGCATATTTCCAGGGCATCCATTCTAATTATTTGTGATTCCATATTCACATCAGCAACAGTGTCCTGTTCCTGAGTGAATACTGATGAAAAGTACTGATTTAATATCTCTCCAATCTTCTCCGCCTCCACACACAACTTCCCACTACTATCCTTGACTGGACCGATACCTACCCTAGTCATCCTTTTATCCTTGACATACCTATAGAAAGCCTTTGGGTTTTCCCTAATCCTACCAGCTAAAGACTTTCATGTCCCCTTCTCGCTTCTCTTAGCTCCCTCTTTAGCTCCTTCCTGGCTACCTTATAACTCTCAATCGCCCCTACTGAACCTTCACGCCTCATCTTTACATATGCCGCCTTCTTCCCTTTCACAAGGGACTCCAATTCCTTACTAAACCACGGCTGCCTCACAAGGCCCTTTACACCATGCCTGACTGGTACATACCTATCGAGGACACGCAGTAGCTGCTCCTTGAACAATCCCCACATCTCATTAGTGTTCTTCTCTTGAAGCCTGTTTTTCCAATCCACACATCCTAAGTCATGCCTCACTGCATCATAATTTCCCTGCCCCCAGCTATAGCTCTTGCCCTGCGGCGCACGATTATCCCTCTCCATCACTAAAGTAAAAGTCACCGAGTTGTGGTCACTGTCCCCGAAGTGCTCACCTACCTCCAAGTCTAACACCTGGCCTGGTTCATTACCTAGAACCAAATCCAATATAGCCTCCCCTCTTGTTGGCCTGTCGACATATTGTGTCAGGAAACCCTCCTGCACACATTGTACAAACACCGACCCATCTAATGAACTCGAGCTATAGCTCTCCCAGTCAATATCTGGGAAGTTAAAGTCCCCCATAACAACCACCCTGCTACCTTCACTCTTTTCCTGAATCATCCTCGCAATATTATCCTCTACTTCTCTAGGACTATTAGGAGGCCTGTAGAAAACACCTAACAGGGTGACCTCACCTTTCCTATTTCTAACCTCAGCCCAAACTACCTCAGATGGCAAGTCCTCTTCCATCGTCCATTCCACTGCTGTGATACTATCTTTGACAAGTAATGCCACGCCTCCCCCTTTTTTACCCCCATGTCTGATCCTACTAAAACATTTGAACCCTGGAACGTGCAACAGCCATTCTTGTCCCTGTTCTACCCACGTCTCTGTAATGGCCACAACATCGAAGTCCCAGGTACCAACCCACGCTGCAAGTTCACCTACCTTATTCCTTATACTTCTGGCATTGAAGTATACACACTTCAATCCACCCTTCTGGTTACAGGCACCCTCCTTAGAGATCACTGCATTATTCCTAACCTCCCGACACTCAAGGTCCTGTACCCTAAAGCTACAGTCCTGGTTCCCATGCCCCCACGGAGTTAGTTTAAACCCTCCCAAAGAGCACTAGCAAACCTCCCCCCAAGGATACTGGTGCCCCTCAGGTTCAGGTGTAGCCCATCCTTTTTATAGAGGTCCCACCTTCCCCAGAAAGGACCCCAGTTGTCCAGAAACCGGAATCCCTCCCTCCTGCACCATCCCTGTAGCCACGCATTTAACTGCTCTCTCTCCCTATTCCTCGACTCTCTATCACGTGGCACGGGTAACAAACCAGAGACTACAACTCTGTTTGTTCCAACTCTGAGCTTCCAACCTAGCTCCCTGAAAGTCTGTCTGACATCCTCACCCTTCTTCCTACCTATATCGTTGGTGCCAACGTGGACCACGATCTGGGGCTGCTCCCCCTCCCCCTTAAGGACCCGGAAAACACGATCAGCGACATCACGTACCCTTGCACCTGGGAGGCAACATACCAAACGTGAGTCCCTGTCGCCCCCACAAAACCGTCTGTCTGTACCCCTCACTATCGAGTCCCCAAGAACTATTGCTCTACCTTTCTCCACCCTACCCTTCTGAGCAACGGGGCCAGGCTCCGTGCCAGAGGCCTGAACCTCGTTGCTTGCCCCTGGTAAGTCATCCCCCCCACAAGTATCCAAAACGGTATACTTGTTCTTGAGGGGAATGACCGCAGGGGGTCCCTGCACTGGCTTCCTCCTCCCACTCCCCCTCACTGTCACCCATCTATCTTGAACTTTCGGAGTAACTACTTGCCTAAAGCTCCGATCTACGACCTCCTTTGCCTCCCGAATGATCCGCAGTTCATCCAACTCCAGCTCCAGTTCCCTAACACGGGTTTGGAGGAGCTGGAGATGGGTGCACTTCTTGCAAGTGTACTCAGTAGGGACGCTAATGGCTTCCCTCACCTCATACATGTTGCAAGAGGAACATTGCCCTCTCTGCACTGCCATCCCTCTAAAAGTAAGCTTTCCTTAAAAAAAAACAACAAAACCAACTAAATCTAAAGAAACAAACAAGGAAAATGCAGCACTTACCTGCTAGTCACAATTGGTCTTATTATTAGGTTAGAGGAGGTGGAAGGGTGGGAGGCACTACTCGTGTAGTGCCTCGGGTGACTCTCTCCTAAGATTGCTAACATGCTCCAGCACACTATTTTTACTGACTGTATGTCTACTGAAATTATCTAGCTCCCTCACAATGTCACTCATTAGCCCTCACTCTCTCCATGCTCTGTGTTGCAGTCTATTTCTCTAATCATGTTATTCCAGCTCCCTAACATTGTCACACTAGATCCCTCCTACCCCTCACCACCCTGTGTGACTAACTCTATCTCAATTGATGTTAATCCAGTCCCCTCACACTGTCTTTGTCAATCCACTTTGTCAGCCCTTTGTTTACAGATTATATCTCTAAACATGTTAATTCATCCCCGTCACACTATCACTCTTAGCTTCTTTCCCCTCCAGTCCCATGTGTTACTGACAGTTTCTCTACTCATGATAATCCAACTCCACCTCACTGTCTCTCAGGAACGCCACTCCACCCAGAGCACTGTTTAACTGATGTTAATCCAACTCCCTCACACTGTCACTCAGAATTGTCTCTCCCCTGAGTGCCCTGTATTATTGACTGTATCTGTACTGGTGTTAATCCAGCAACCTCACACTATCACTCAGTGAACCCTCTTCCAACAAATGCTCTACATTTCAAATTTTATCTCTACCGTGGTTAATCCAGCTGCAGCATAGTGACACTCAGGAACCCCTCTCCACCCACATCCTGTTTTCCTGACTGTAACTTGACTGATGTTAATCTAGCTCCCTCACACTGTCAGTCAGAAATCTCTCTTCAAAGCAATCCTGTTTTCCTGACTGTGTTTTGACTTATGTTAATCCAGCTCCCTCATACTGTCACTCAGAAATCTTTCTCCCACTCAGCCCTGTATTAATGATTGTATCTCTATGGATGCCCATCCAGCTCCCTCACATTGTCACTCACTAAGCCTGAAACTCCCCAGGGCCTGTGTAACGTATCTTGATGATGATAAATTTCCTTCCCCACAGCGTCATTCATTAACCCTGGTTGTTATCTCTGGTTTGTTGCCCATGCTATGTGCAAGTGAGACGAGGAATAGGGAGAGAGACGAGTTGAACACATGGCTACAGGGATAATGTAGAAGGGAGGGTTTTGGATTCCTGGAGAATTAGAGTAGATGGTACCTCTACAACAGGATGGTCTTCACCTGAACCAGAGGGGTACCAATATTCTGGGAGGGAGATTTGCTGATGCTCCTCTGGTGGGTTTAAACTAATTCAGCAGTGGGATGGGAACCTAAATTGTAGTTCAAGTATACAGGAGGTTGAGAGTAAGGAAATCTGAAATAAGGTTTCAGGGTCACAAGAGGACATTGACAAGCAAAAGGTTGGTTTGAAGTGTGTCTATTTCAACGCTAGGAACATCCGGAATAAGGTGGGTGAACTTGCAGCATGGATTGGTCTCTGGGGTTTTGATGTTGTGGCCATTTCGGAGACATGGATAGAGCAGGGACAGGAGTGGTTATTGCAGGTTCTGGGATTTAGATGTTTCAGTAAGAACAGAGAAGATGGTAAAAAAGGTGGGAGTGTGGCATTGTCGGCTAAGGACAGTATTACGGCTGGAGGAAGAACATTTGAGGACTTGTCTACTGATGTAGTATGGGCTGAGATTAGAAACAGGAAAGGAGATGTCACCCTGTTGCGAGTTTTCTATAGGCCTCCGAATAGTTCCAGAGATGTAGAGGAAAGGATAGCAAAGATAATTCTCGATAGAACCCAGAATGACACAATAGTTGTTATGGGGGACTTCAACTTCCCAAATATTGACTGGGAATACTATAGTTCCAGTACTTTCGATGGGTCAGTGTTTGTCCAATGTATGCAGGAGGGTTTTCTGACACAGTATGAATACTGGCCAACAAAGGACGAGGTCACATTAGATTTGGTACTGAGTAATGAACTCGGCCAGATGTTAAATTTGGAGGTAGGTGAGCACTTTGGTGATCGTGACCACAATTCAGTTATGTTTACTTCAGTGATGGAAAGGGATAGGTATACACGGGAGGGCAAGAGCTACAACTGGGGAAAAGGCAATCATGATGCGATTAGACAAGATTTAGGATGCATAGGATGGTGAAAGAAACTGCAGGGAATGGGTACAATAGAAATGTGAAGCTTATTCAAGGAACAGCTACTTTGTGTCCTTGATAAGTATGTACCTGTCAGGCAGGGAGGAAGTTGTTGAGCGCAGGAGCAGTGGTTTACCAAGGAAGTTGAATATCTTGTCAAAAAGAAGAAGAAGGCTTATGTTAGGATGTACAAAGTTAAAAATCAGAGCTGAAAATGTGTTGCTGGAAAAGTGCAGCAGGTCAGGCAGCATCCAAGGAGCAGGAGAGTCGATGTTTCGGGCATGAGCCCTTCTTCAGGAATGGAGAAAGAGAGCTTCTTCAAGGAGGGCATCCTTGCAAGAGGATTCGCAGTAGGTTAAAATCTTCTTGGAGAAAATGAGGACTGCAGATGCTGGAGACCAGAGCTGAAAATGTGTTGCTGAAAAAGCGCAGCAGGTCAGGCAGCATCTAAGGAGCAGGAGAGTCGATGTTTCGGGCATGACCCCTTCTTCAGGAATGGAAGGCTGAAGAAGGGCTCATGCCCGAAACGTCGACTCTCCTCCTTGGATGCTGCCTGACCTGCTGCGCTTTTCCAGCAACACATTTTCAGCTCTGATCTCCAGCATCCGTAGTCCTCACTTTCTCCTAAAGTTAAAAATCACACAACACCAGGTTATAGTCCAACAGGTTTAATTGGAAGCACTAGCTTTTGGAGCGCTGTTCCTTTATCGGGTAGTTTATAACCACCTGATGAAGGTGCAAGTGCTCCAAACCTAGTGCTCCCAATTAAACCTGTTGGACTAGCGTGATTTCTAACTTTGTACACCTCAGTCCAACACCGGCACTCCAAATTATGTCAGGATGAGATGTGAAGTCTCAGTTAGGGTGATCGAGTGTTACAAGCTAGCCAGGAAAGACCTAAAGGGAGAGCTAAAACAAGTGAGGAGGGGAAATGAGAAGTTGTTGGTTTGGCTGGATGGGACTTATCCTGGGATTCTCTGGGAAGTCAGGGAGAATATTGCAGATCCTTTGGCTTTGATCTTTACGTTGTCATTGTCTACAGGAATCATACCAGAAGACTGGAGGATAGCAAATGTTGTTCCCTTGTTCAAGAAGGGGAGTTGAGACAACCCTGGAAATTATATACCTGCGAGCCTTACTTCAGTTTTGGGTGAAGTGCTGGAAAAAGTTATAAGAGATAGGATTTATAATCATCTCGATAGGAACAAGTTGATTAGGGATAGTAACTATGGTTTTGTGAAGGGTAGATCGTGCCTCACAAACTTTATTGAGTTCTTTGAGAAGGTGACCAAACAGGTGGATAAGGGTAAAGCTGTTGATGTGTTACATATGAATTTCAGTAAGGCGTTTGTTAAGGTTCCCCACGATAGGCTACTGCACAAAATACGGAGACGTGGGATTGAGGGCGATTAAGCGGTTTGGATCAGAAATTGGCTAGCTGAAAGAAGACAGAGGATGCTGCTTGATGGAAAATGTTCATTCTGGAATTCAGTTATTAGTGGTGTATTGCAAGGAAATGTTTTGGGGCCACTACTGTTTGTCATTTTTATAAATGATCTGGATGAGGGCAGAGAAAGATGGGTTAGTAAATTTTCCGATGACACAAGTTGTGGATAGTAATGAAGGATGTTGTAGGTTACGGAGAGACATAGATAAGTTGCAAGCTGGACTGAGAGGTAGCAAATGGAGTTTAATGCAGAAAAGTGTGAGGTGATTCATTTTGGAAGGAGTAACCGGCGTGCAGAGTACTGGGCTAATGGTGAGATTCTTGGTAGTGTAGATGAGCAGAGACATCTCGATGTCCATGTACACAGCGCCCCTCAAAGTTGCCAGCTAAGCTGATAGGGCTTTTAGGAAGGCAGATGGTGTATTAGCTATTACTGTATTAGTTTTGAATTAGGATTGAGATTCAGAGCCATGAGGTCATGCTGCAGCTGCACAAAACTCTGGTGCAGCTGCACTTTGAGTATTGTGTGCAGTTCTGGTCACTGCATTTTAGAAAGGAAGCTTTGGAAAGGATTCAGAGCAGATTTACTAGGAGGGAAGGTATGGAGGGAAGGTCTTACAAGAAAAGGCTGAGGGACTTGAGGCTGTTTTCATTCAAGAGAAGAAGGTTGAGAGGTGACGTAATTGAGACATATAAGATAATCAGGGGGTTAGATTGGGTGGACAGTGAGAGCCTTTTTCTTCGGATAGTGACGGTTAGCACAAGGGGCATAGCTTCAAATCGAGGGGTGATAGGTATAGGACAGATGTCAGAGGTAGTTTCTTTATTCAGAGAGTAGTAGGGACGTGGAACACACTGCCTGCTACAGTTGTAGACTCGCCAACTTTATGGGTATTTAAATGGTCATTGGGTAGGCATATGGACAAGAATGGAATGGTGTAGGTTTGATGGGCTTCAGATTGCACCACCCTGTGAAACCAATCTCAAGGGCCGAAGGGCCTATACTGTGCTGTAATGTTCTATGTTGTAACCCCTCTATGCCCACAACTTGTTTGCATGACTGTATTGCTGTTGATGTTAATTCAGCTCCATCACACTGTCAAGCAGTAACACCTCTCCCTTCTATCATCCTCTCCAATTTGTGTTACAGACTGTAACTGTACTGATGTTAACCCTCCTCACTCAATGTCAAAAGTAAAAACAGAAATTGCTGGAAAAGCTCAGCAGGTCTGGTAGCATCTGTGGAGAGAAATCAGAGTTTCAGGTTGAGTGACCCTTCCTCAGAACTCATGTTAATCCAGCTCCCCAACACTATCACTCAAAAACCATTCTGAACCCAGAGCCCTGTTCTACTGACTGTATCTCGATTTATGTTAATCCAGCTTCCTCAAACAGTCACACAGTAACCCTTAACCTTCTCCTGCGCATGCTTTTACTGACAGTATGCTTATTAACATTATGCAGTTCCCTCACACTGTGACTCATTAGCCCCCAGGCTTCCTTAGTGACCTTTACTACAGTCTATATCTCTAATCATGTTATTCCAGCTCCCTAACACTGTCATACTTTACTCCCCCCTACTCCTCACCACCCTGCTCAATAAGTGCGTCTCTATGATATAAATCAAACCCCTCACACTGTCTTTGTCAAGTCACTTGTGCCTATGTTATAGATTATATCTTTAAACATTTTAATCCTTCTCCCTAACATTGTCACTCATCTCTTTCTCCACAGAAATCTGCTTCAGTGACTGCATCTCTCCTGATGTTAATATATCTCCTTTAGTCAGTCAGTAACCTCTTTAGCCCTCCAGGCCCAATGTGTTACTGACTGTACCTCAACTGATATTAATCCACCTCCACCATGCTGTCATTCAGCAACACGTCTGACACCTCAGCAATTGATTTTACTGACTGTAACACAGCAGATGTTGATTGAATTCCATGATACTGTCACTCAGGAACCCCAACACTCAACAATGTCCTGTTTTACTGATGTCGTCCTGCTCCCTCACACTGTCACTCACAATTATTGATTCCCCCAAGTTAACCTTAATCCATTCCTTTATCTGTCCAACTATCACTCTCTCTCTCTGGGTTTTATCTCCAATCATCAATTATTCATTCCCCTTATCCCACCATCAGCCTATCTACCACCCTTTTCCAAGCTACAATTAGTACAAGAAGACTGGTCACTGGAGCCGAAACATTAACTCTGCTTTTTCTCCACAGATGCTGCCAGACCTGCTGCATTTTCCCAACAATTTTTGTTCTCGTTCCTGCACGTTCCTTCCCTCAACCAGCCAGCATCCCGTGTTACTGACTTTTTAAAAAATTATTCATTTTGTGGAATGTGGGCATCACTGGCTGGGCCAGCAGTTACTGCCTGTCCCTAGTTGCCCCTTGAGAAGATGAGTTCCCTTCCTGAACAGCTGCAGTGCACCTTCTGCGGGTTGACCCACAATTCCATGAGGGAGAGAATTCCAGTATGTTGACCTAGTGACAGTGAAAGAACGGCAATTATATTTCCAAGTCAGGGTGGTGAGTGACTTGAAGGTGGTGGTGTTCCCATATGTCTGCTGCCCTTATCCTTCTAGATGAAAATAGTTGTGGGTTTGGAAGGTGCCATCTGAGGATCTTTGATGAATTTCTGCAGTGCACCTTGTAAATTGTACACACTGCTGCTGCTGAGCATCAGGAGTGCAGGGAGTGGATGCTTGTGGATATAGTGCCAATAAAGCAGGCTGCTTTGTCCTGGATGGTGTCAAGCTTCTTGAGTCTTGTTGGAGCTGTGCTAATCCAGGCAAGGGGGGAGTATTCCATCACATTCCTGACTGGTGCCTTGTAGAGGGTGGATAGGCTTTGGGGAGTCAGGAGGTGAGTTACTCACTGCAGTATTTCAAGCCTCTGACCTGCTCTTGTAGCCATTGCATTTATGTGCGACTCCTTTTGTGTTTCTAATCAATGATAACCCCCTCAGGATGTTGATAGCGTGGGTTTCAGTGATGATAACACCATTGAATGTCAAGGAGAATTGGTTAGAATGTTTGTTACTGGTGATGATCATAGCCTTGCATTTGTGTGGCATGAATGTTACTTGCCACTTGTCAGCCCGAGCTTGGATATTGTCCAGATTATGTTGCATTTGGACATTGACTGTTTCAGTATCTGAGGAGTCACGAATGGTGCTGAACATTGTGCAATCATCAGCAAACATCCCTACTTCTGACCTTGTGATGGAGGGAAGGTCCTTGATGAAGCAGCTGAAAATGCTTAGGCTGAGGACCCTACCCTGACTATTACCTGATGAAAGAGTGTTTCTCCGAAAGCTAGTGTGCTTCCAATTAAACCTGTTGGACTATAACCTTGTGTTGTGTGATTTTTAACTTTGTACACCCCAGTCCAACACCGGCATCTCCAAATCATGATATCTTCCTTTATGTCAGGTATGGCTCTAGCCGCTGGATAGATTCCCCCCCGATACCCAATGATTTCAATTTTGCCAGGGTTCCTTGATGTCACACTTGGCCAAATGCAGCCTTGATGTCAACGGCTGTCACTCTTACCTCCACTCTGGAATTCAGCTCTTCTGTCCATGTATGAACCAAGGCTGTAATGAGGTCAGGAGCTGCGTGGCCCTGGCAGAACCCAAACTGAGTGTTACTGAGCAGGTTATTGCTGAGCAGGTGCTGTTCAATAGCACTATTGATAACACCTTCCATCACTTTACTGATGATCGAGAGTAGACTGATGGGGCAGTAACTGGCTGGTTTAGATTTGTCCTGCTTTTATTTGTAGGATGTAGTTGGACAATTTTCCATATTGTTGGGTAGATGCCAGTGTTGGAACAACTTGGCAAAGGGAGTGGCAAATTCTGGAGCACAAGTCTTCAGTACTATTGACAGAATGTTGTCAGGGCCCGTAGCCTTTGCAGTATCCAGTGTGTACAACTATTTCTTGATGTCACGTGGAATAAATTGAATTGGCTGCAGACTGGTATCTGAAATGCTGGGAATCACTGGAGGAGGCCGATATGAACCATCAACTTGGCACTTCTGGCTGAAGATTGCTGCAAAAACTTCAGCCTGATCTTTTGAACTGATGTGTTAGGTTTTTCCATCATTGAGGATGGCGATATTTGTGGAGTCTCCTCCTCCAATGTCTCCTCCTCTAATTGTTCACTATCATTAATGACTGCATATGGTAGGACTGCAGAGCTTTACCTGATCCATTGGTTGTGGGATCGCTTAGCTCTGTCTATCACTTGCTGCTTATGCTGTTTGGCATTCAAGTAGCCCTGTTTGGTAGCTTCACCAGGTTGACATCCACATCTTCAGGTATGCCTGATGCTGCTCCTAGTATGCCCTCCTGCACTTTCCATTGAACCAGGGTTGATGCTCTGGCTTGATGGTAATGATTGATTGGGGGATATGTCAGGCCGTAAAGTTACAGATTGTGCTGAAGTACAGTTCTGCTGTTGTTGATGGCCCCCATTGCCTGAAGGATGCCTAGTCTTGGGTTGCTAGATCTGTTTGAAGTCTGTCCCATTTCGCACAGTGATAGTGCCACACAACTCGATGGATGTTATTCTCAATGTGAAGGCAGGACTTCCTGTCTACAAGGACTGTGTGGTGGTCACTCTTATTGATACTAAGGTTGAGATCAAGTATGTTTTTCCCTCTTGTTTATTCCTTCACCACCTGCCACAGACCCGTTTTGCAGCTACATCCTTTAGGACCCAACCAGCTCGATCTGTAATCCTTCTGCCGAGCCACTCTAGGTGGTGGACGTTGAAATCGCCCACCCAGAGTAACTTTTGTACCTTTGCCATCCTCAGTGCTTTCTCTAAGTAATGTTCAACATGAAGGAGTACCGATTCATCAGCTAACGGAGGACTGTACGTGGTAATCAGTTTGCCCATGTTTAACCTGAAGCCAAGAGACTTCACGGGGTCCGGAATCAATGTTGAGAACTCCCAGGGCAGCTCTCACCTGACTGTATCCCACTGTGCCACCGTAGTTACAGATTGTGCTGAAGTACAGTTCTGCTGTTGTTGATGGCCCCCATTGCCTGAAGGATGCCTAGTCTTGGGTTGCTAGATCTGTTTGAAGTCTCCAGTCTCCAGTAGGATACTCCAGTATCCTACTGCTGTTGGGACTGCTGTGGTGGGATTCGAATCTATCCCTCAGAACATTATATTACCTGGGTCTCTAGATTAATAATCCAGTGAAAATACTGTTAGGCCATCACCTTCCCACTGTACCTCTATTGATGTTAATCCCAGTCACCCCTTTCCAACCACAGGAGAAAATGAGGACTGCAGATGCTGGAGATCAGAGTTGAGAGTGTGGTGCTGGAAAAGCACAGCAGGTCAGGCAGCATCCGAGGAGCAGGAGAATCGACGTTTTGGGCATAAGCCCTTCATCAGGAATGATGAGCCCCTCATTTTGGATGAAGGGCTTATGCCCGAAAGGTCGATGCTCCTGCTCCTCGGAAGCTGCCTCTCCAACCACAGCCCCATATTACTGTCTGCATCTCAAACTGATTCTATCCAGTTTCATCATACTGTCACTCAGTAACCCCTTTCCCTCATTGCCTTGTGTTACAGACTGTATCTCTAACAATGTTCATCAGTTCCCCAACACTCTCACTCACCCTCTACACCTTAAGTGCCCTGTGTTCGTGACTGTACCTTTGCTTATGCTAACCCAGCTCCATCACATCAGTCAGAAACCCCTCTCCACCTCCACAACAATGTGTTATTGACTGTAAGTGCCCTGTGTTACTGACTGTATGTTTACTGATGTTAATCAAACTGTCACTCAGAAATCCATGTCTCCCCATTGTGCTCAGATACTCTCTGGTGTTAATCCAGCATGGTCGCACTGTCGGTCAATATCTGCACTCCCCCAATGCCCTGTGTTACTATCTGTGTCTCTACTTTGATTAAGCCAGCTTGGCAACACTGTTTCTCAGTATTCTCTCCTCCCCTCAGCGCCCTGTGTTACTGGCTATCATAGGGAGACAGTGAGAACCTTGCTTTGAGGTCGCAGTAGATGCAAAACCAGCCCCCTAACCCCCCCCCCCCCCAAACCCCTCACCTCTATCCAAAGCCCCAAAGTATCATTCCAAGTCTGGCAGAGATTCACATGCATTTTCTCTAACCTGACTTACTGCATCTATTGCTCCTGATGTGATCTCCTGTACATTGGAGAGACCGAGTGCAAATTAGGGATTGGTTCAGGCAACGTCTATGGTCTGTATGTTCCAATCAACCTCACCTTCTGATTGCCATCCATTTCACTCCCCTTCCCCTGATGACATGTCCATCTGGGCCTCCTCCACAGTAAACACAAGGCTACACGGGAACTGGAGGAAGTACACCTCATCTTCCACCTTGGGAACTTACAACCTTATGGCTTAACATTGAATTCACCAGCTTCCAAATCTACCCCCACCCTCTCCCCCACAACTTGATTCCAAGTCCAGACCCTTTCTCTGCCCCACCTCCTTAACCTGACCCGACCCCATCCATCTTCCTTCCCACCTATGCTCTTCACCTTTCTCACCGACCAATCTCAATCGCCTCCTACCTGTATCCACCTATTGCTATTCTGCTCACCTTACCCCCAGCCCCACTCCTCTCCTATTTATTTCTCAGTCCCCTTCCCCCTCTTCCTGTCCTGATGAAAAGGTTCTGACCTGAAATGTCGACTCCCCTGCTTCTCTGATGCTGTTGACCTGCTGGCCACTCTCTATCCACACTGACTTTCATAAGGAATCTTATGCATATTTTTCCTTCTTGGACTTAAAAGTGGAAAATGGATATTGAGCATTGCTTTACATGTAACATACCAGGTGAGTGTTATGACTTGAAGATCAAGTGTAATCTTGTAGGGAAAATTCAGTTACAGTAAACTGTCGAGGCCTACCTCAATATCTGTTACAACCACCAGGAACTAAATTGCAGTAGTTGAGGAGAGATTCATGAGTCGAGAGCGTAGTGCTAGAAAAGCACAGCAGGTCATCCGAGGAACAGGAGAATCAACATTTCGAGCATAGGTCCTTCATCAGGAATGAGGCTTGGGCCTGGGGGGCTGAGAGATAAATGGGAGGGGGTGGGGTTAGGGGGAAGGAAGCTGAGAAAGTGATTGGTGGATGAAGGTGAGGTAGAAGGTGATCGGTCAGAGGGGGGAGTGATGGGCAGGTCTGGGGGCGGTGCCGAGTTGGAGGCTTGGGACCGGGATAATGTGGGGAGAGGAGAAATGAGGAAGCTGTTGAAATCCATGTTGATCCCACGTGGTTGCAGGGTGCCAAGGTGCAACATGGGGCGTTCCTCCTCCAGGCGTCGGGTGGTTAGGGTTTGGCAGTAGAGGAGGCCCAGGACCTTCATATCGTTGACGGAGTAGGGGGTGAGAATTGAAGTGTTCAGCCACAGGTTGGTTGGTGCAGGTGTTCCAGAGATGTTCTCTGAAATGATCCGCAAGAAGGCATCCTGACTCCCCGATGTAAAGGAGATCAGACCAGATGCAACGGATGTAGTAAATGACATTGGTTGAGGTACAGGTAAATTTCTGATGGATATGGAAGAATCCCTTGGGGCCTTGGACGGAGTTGAGGGGTATGGTATGAGTGCAGGTTTTGCACTTGCTGTGGTGGCAGGGAAAGGTGCCAGGTGTGGGGTGTGGGCTGATGCAGGGTGAGAACCTGACAAGGGAATCGCTGAGGGAATGGTCTTTTTGGAACGCTGGTGGGGGTGGAGAGAGAAATATATCTCTGGTGGTGAGGTCTGTTTGGAGGTGGCAGAAGTGGCGGAGGATGATGTATTGTATGTGGAGGTTTAGTGCTGGAAAAGCACAGCAGCTTGGGCTAGTGCTGGATTTGTGAGGCAATTATCTATTAATGGATTTTTAGCAAATCTATTAACGGCACATTTGCCTCGTAAATACATAGGCTCCTATCTTGCCCCACTCCCCTACAGTCCCAAAGAGAGCAGGTTTGATGCTGAGAATTCTTGGCACATCAGTCAGAGTGGAGACCTGGTGACTCCAGTTCATGATTGGCTGCTCACTTGGTCCCTTAGCACCCAATTGTATGCTTGTACCATAACTGCCTTGCCATGCCTTCCCTTTAGTATATTAGCACTTCAGCCAGAATCCCTATTGTATTACATTCTGAAGGAATCAGCCAGGTTATTGAAGATTCCAGTGGCAATCTCCCTAAACTTGGCACCCTCATACAGTCCCCAATTAAATCAGACAATTCAGAGGTTTCCATGAGATTAAGAAAAATACTTCAGAAAGTTTAGCCTATAGAATACCTAGTCTAACACTTGAGTAACTATTCAAGAAAGGCTGTAAGGAAAAGTTAGGGAACTAAAGATCGGTGAGCCTTATGTCAATGGTAGGGAAACTGTTGAAGGGGATTCTGAGGGACAGGATTTACAGAGTCATAGAGAGATGTACAGCACGGAAACAGACTTTTCGGTCCAACTTGTCCATGCTGACCAGATATCCCAACCCAATCTAGTCCCACCTGCCAGCACCTGGCCCATATCCCTCCAAACCCTTTCTCTTCATATACCCATCCAGATGCCTTTTAAATGTTGAAATTGTACCAGCCTCCACCACTTCCTCTGGCAGCTCATTCCATACACGTACCACCCTCTGCATGACAAAGTTGCCCCTTAGGCCCCTTTTTAATTTTTCCCCTCACATCCTAAACCTATGGCCTGTAGTTCTGGGCTCCCCCACCCCAGGGAAAAGACTTTGCCTATTTATCCTATCCATGCCCCTCATAATTTTAAAAACCTCTATAAGGTCACCCCTCAGCCTCCGACGGTCCAGGGAAAACAGCCCCAGCCTTTTCAACCCCTCCCGAAAGTGCAAATCCTCCAACCCTGGCAACATCCTTGTAAATCTTTTCTGAACCCTTTCAAATTTCACATCATCTTTCCGATAGGAAGGAGACAAGAATTGCATGCAATATTCCAACAGTGGCCTAACCAACGTCCCGTACAGCTGCAACATGACCTTCCAACTCCTGTACTCAACACTCTGACCAGTAAAGGAAAGCATACCAAACGCCTTCTTCACTATCCTGTCCATCTGCGACTCCACTTTCAAGAAGCTATGAATCTGCACTCCAAGGTCTTTTTGTTCAGCAACACTCCCTAGGACCTTACCATGAAGCGTACAAGTCCTGCTAAGATTTGCTTTCCCAAAATGCAACACCTTGCATTTATCTAAATTAAACTCCATCTGCCACTTCTCAGCCCATTGGCCAAATACATGTATTTGGAAAGGTAAGGACTGATTAGGGATAGTCAACATGGCTTTGTGTGTGGAAAATTGTGTCTCACTAACTTGATTGAGTTTTTTGAAGAGGTGACAAAGAAGATTGATGAACTCAGAACGGTAGATAGAACATAGAACATAGAACATAGAAGGATACAGCGCAGTACAGGCCCTTCGGCCCTCGATGTTGCGCCGACCGAGTCCTACCTAACCTATACTAGCCCAATAACTTCCAAATGCCTATCCAATGCCCGCTTAAATGAACATAAAGAAGGAGAGTTCACCACTGATACGGGCAGGGCATTCCATGAACTCACAACCCGCTGTGTGAAGAATCTACCCCTAACATCTGTCCTATACCTACCACCCCTTAATTTAAAGCTATGTCCCCTAGTAACACCTGACTCCATTAGCGGTAAAAGGTTCTTAGTATCTACCCTATCTAAACCCCTAATCATCTTATATACTTCTATCAGATCTCCCCTAAACCTTCTCTTCTCCAATGAGAACAGCCCCAAGTGCCTCAGCCTTTCCTCATACGATCTTCCTACCATTCCAGGCAACATCCTGGTAAACCTCCTCTGCACTCGTTCTAAAGCTTCCACATCCTTCCTATAGTATGGCGACCAAAACTGCACACAATACTCCAGATGAGGCCTCACCAGAGTCTTATACAACTGCAACATGACCTCAGGACTCCGGAACTCAATTCCTCTGCCAATAAAGCCCAGTACACCATATGCCTTCCTCACAGCACTATTTACCTGGGTGGCAACTTTCAGAGATCTGTGTACATAGACACCAAGATCCCTCTGCTCATCCACACTACCAAGTAGCCTACCATTAGCCCAGTAATCCATCATCTTGTTATTCCTACCAAAGTGAACGACTTCGCACTTAGCTACATTGAATTCCATTTGCCACATTTCCGCCCAGCTCTGCAACTTATCTATATCCCGCTGTAACCTACCACTTCCTTCCTCACTATCCACAACTCCACCGATATAGATATTATCTATATGGACTTCAGCAAGGTATTCGACAAGGTTCCACATGGTAGACTGCTTAATAAGGTTAGATCACATGGGATCCAGGGGGAGTAAACCAATTGGATGCAAAATTAGCTTGAAGGTTGGGGACAGAGTGTGGGGATAGAAGGTTGGTTTTTAAACTAGCGGCCTGTGACCAGCAGTGTGCCACAAGGACGGTGCCTGGTTCATTGCTTTTTGTTATTTACATAAAGCATTTGGATGTGAATATGGGAGGTACAGTTAGTAAGTTTGCAAATGACACTAAAATAGGTGGACAGTGAAGACGTTTATCTGAGAATACAATAGGACATTGATCAGATGAGCCAATGGGTTGAGGAGTGGCAGATGGAGTTTAATTTAGATAAATGTGAGGTGCTGCATTTTGGTATGGCAAACCAGGGCAGGACTTAAACAGTTAATGGTAGGGTTGTGGGGAGTTTTCCCAATAGAAAGAGACCAAGGGGTACGGATGCATTGTTCCTTGAAAGTAGACAGGTTGGTAAAGAAAGCATTTGGCACACACTTGCCTTAATTGGTCAGAACCAATGAGTATAGGAGTTGGGATGTCATGTTGCGGCTGTACAGGACAGTGGTGAGGCCACTTTTAGAATGCTATGTCCAATTGTGGTCCGGTCTTCAACAGGAAGGATGTTGTTAAACTTGAGAGGGTGCAGTAAAGATTTACAAGGATTTTGGAGAGACTGGAGGTTTTGAGTTATAGAGAGGCTGAATAGACTGGGGCCTTTGTCGCTGAGGCATGACCTCATAGAGATTTATAAAATCATAAGTGGCGTGGATAGGATGAATAGACAAAGTCTTTTACCTGGGGTGGGGGAATTCAGAACTAGAGTGCATAGGTTTAAGGTGAGAGAGGTGTAATCATTGTAATGAGGTCAGCCAGATGGACCTCACAGAATATGAGTGTCTTGATTGGGCTGTTAAGCTGATCCAATCAGGGAGAGCTGGCTGACAGACATAAACATTGTATTGTGGGTATTGAGTGAAGCTACTTCCTTCTCACTTTTCCAGAATTCAGATGAAGAAGAGATACCTTTCAAGGCCATTAAATCCAAAGAGATAATAGTGTATCACAATGACTTGCAGAAGAAAAAAATATACAAACAGCAGTAGCAGAGGTTCTGCTCACTCTGAGAGTTGGCTCTGAGATGAGCTTTCCAGTGTCAAGTACTAGTACATGTAAGTAAAGGGTGACTTGGTGATGGGATACTGGCATCTGCACAATTATTTTACCATGTTATTGCCATCTCTTTAAACTAAGCATTCATTATTTCTGAAGGGTGACTGGACCTAAAATTAACTCTGCTTTCTCTCTCCACAAGTTCTGCCAGACCAGTTGAGTTTTCCCAGAAACTACTGTTTTGATTCAATATTTATTCTTGCATTTTTTTCCCATGTAATGACTAGTGTTCGGGGACTGCAGCCCACTCCTACTATTGACTTAATTTCCTTTTTATTCCTCATCTCCATCAAGCTGATTCTACACCCCGATCTCTGGAATCAAAGTGATCTCTAATTATTGCATAAATCCTATCCCTTGGTCATAGTTTGTAGGAAAAGGAGAAAGAAGTATAAACGGAAGTGTCAAAGGTTCTGCTCACTGAGAGCTGGCTCTGAGCTAGCCTTTCCAGTATGAAGGGGGTCTTGGTGATGGGATACTGGCCTCTGTGGAATTATTTCAGTGGCAACGAAAGAAAAAAAATGCTCCTGAAGAAATTGGCTCGCAGCAGTTGTATTTGAGTTTGCATAAGCATTTCTGGCATTGTGCCATTATATGCGAAGCTCAACTCATTCAATCCTGCCTCAAAGACTGAGCCCAGTATGTGGAAAAAGTATGTTTTATTTTTCCATGCAAATGACATTGAGGCAGATAAAAAGCAACGAGAAATTCTCCTGACAGCTTGCAGACCCACAGCTTTTTCAGTTATTAGGAGCCTAACATTTCCCAAGGCACCAGACACTAAAACCTTTCAAGAGTTGATGGAATTAGTTAAGAAATATTATGACCCCAAGTCTCCTCTAATTCTGAGACACAGTCAGTTTTACTTGGCAGTTTGAGAACTAGGGGAATTCATGTTGGGATTTTTAATGAGGTTAAAATGACTGGAAGAGGCATATGACTTTGGTTTAACCCATAAAGAGATGCTGCGAGACCATTTGGTATGTGGGATTAATGATGTAACCATGCAAAACTGCCTACTAGCTGAAGCCCAGCTTGACTTCAAGCAGGCACTACAACTGGCTTATCTTTGGAAAAACCCCAAAACAAAGCCAAGCCTCAGCCAAACAGTTAAAATTTTCTTCATGTTTTTGGGTGGCAAGCCATTCTTGTTGTTGCTGGCATGTCAACTCAAGACAGCTAAAGATTCCTTCCATGCCTGAATTGAGTAAGACAACTCATAGACTGATATCCAGGAAAGTGTACATCCCAGAAAGCCCACCTACATCTGGAACAGTTAAGTTGCTCAGCAACATCCAAATCAGAATCAATCAAAATAAATGGCTGATTAAATGGTCAGTCAGTTCCCATGGAGGTTGATACGGGTGCAGTGATTGCTAAAACAGTCTTCAACAAAATTCCCTCTGTGCTCCAAACCTTAAATTTGTCTCAGACCTCACTGGACTGTGAACCTTTCCAGGGTAAGGCTAACACTTCAGCACTTATGAGAAACAGCTGGTTCAGTTTTCACTGATTGTAGTAAAAGACTCAGACCCAAGCCTGAAGGGGCAAAACTGGTTGAGAAAGATTCACCTTGATTGGCTCAACATTTTTTGATAACAAAATGGCTGAGTGAAATCCTAACTAAATACCAGGATTTTTTTCAGGAAGGTCGAGGGACTATCAGGGGAGAAAGTGAGAACTGCAGATGCTGGAGTGTCAGAGTTTAAAAAGTATAGTGCTGGAAAAGCACAGCTGATCAGGCAGCATCCGAACAGCAGGAGAATTGATGCTTTGGGCATAAGCTCTTCATCAGGAATGTAGGGGGAGGGCTGCTGCTGAGAAATAAATAGAGGGTTGGGGGTGGAGCTGGGGGCAAGGTAGCTGGGAAGGCAATAGATGGATGCGGGGGGTGGGGGGATGATCGTGATAGGTCAGTGAGGAAGGTGGAGCGGTGGGAAGGAAGATGGACAGGTCAAGAGGGTGTACCAAGTTGGAGCATTGGATCTAGGATGAGGTGTGGGCAGGGGAGATTTAGAAACTGGTGAACTGGTGGAGCGTTTCAGAGAATGTCTCTGGGATACACACACCAAACAACCCCACTGCCCTGTGGCTGACCACTTCAACTCCCCCTTCTACTTCCTCAAGGATATGCACATCCTGGGCCTCCTCCACCACCAGATCAAAGTCACTGCCAACTGCAGGAAGAACACATTATCTTCCATGTCAGGGCATACAACCATTAGGCATCAACACTGACTTCACTGTTTCCTTATCTCCCCCTCCCCGACCTCATCCAGATCCAACTCCTCTACATTCCTGATGAAGGGCTTATACTTGAAATGTTGACTCTCCTGCTCTTTGGATGTTGCCTGACCAGCTGTGCTTTTCCAACATCACACTTTTTGACTCAGACTACCAGAGGAGCCAAGACCACTTTGCATCTTGACCAGGAAGCAATTCCACGATTCTGCAGTGCCACTTGCCTTATTTGCAAAAGTAGAAGCAGAAATCAGGCTGGAAAGTGAAGGAAGTATCAAACCAGTCCAATTTCCGGGATAGGCAATACAGTGATTGTGAAGCTCAATGAGTCAGTTTGCCTTTGTGGGGATAGTAAACCACTCCATTGTAGGATAAAGTGAGGATGATTGAAGGTACCCCAGCTCTCATGTCTGTATCGGAGCTCAGGTATTCCCTTGGATTGGTGAACTATTACGGACAGTTCATATGTCAGCTGGCCTCCCTCCTGGCACCCTTGCACCTGCTATTGGAAAAGGGGCAGACTTGGAAATGGTCTCATAGCCAAGATGTAGCCTTGAGGGAAGTGAAGAAACAGTGGTCACTGTCCAAGGTGTTGGCACACTGTGATCCCAAGGGAGATCTGGTGCTGACATGCAATGCCCCCTTGGAGTATCAGGGTACTGTGGCTTACAGAGAGTCAAATAGAAAGGAATGCCCAATAGTATACACTTCCTGGACTTTGGCACAAATATGCCCAATAGAGAAAGGAGGTTTGATAGTCAACTTTGTGTGAGACAGTTCCACCAACACCTTTACAGATTTAAATTTCTATTAGTAACCCCTGCTAGGAATACTCACAGAACACAAATCTATGGCATCTAAAGCACCAAGTCAAATTCAGCAGTATGCTCTCGTTTTAAGTGCATACAGTTACAAGTTGGAATACTGTCCAGGAGGCCATTAGCAAATGTGGATGCCTTGAGTCTCCCATTGGCAAACACACCATCAGTGTTCACCACTGGAAGAGCCCATTCTGGTTTTAAACTTTCTGGACACCCTTTCACCGCTGATGATAACTGACTGTGAATGCTCCAGTCCTGACAAAACTAAAACAGATGGCGATGATGGGTAACAAAAGGGTTAATCATAACCAGAACAGGAACCTTTCTGGACCCAACAAGACCAGATCACTGCAGAAGACAGCATTTTACTATGGGGAGCAAGAGTGACCGTCCCAAGCAAAAGGGTCAGATACTGGCTGAACCCCAACCAGGGTCATCCAGGCGTTCAAAAATCAAGATGTTGGCAAGAAGCCATATCTGGTGGAACAGGACTAGATGCAGACATAACTGGGGCAGTGCCCAGAATGACAATATTTACCACCAGCAATTGGGAATAGCCAGGTAAACCCTGGACTCAGTTACACATCAACTGTGCTGGCCCTGTCATGAGCTCAATGTTCTTACTCATTGTCAGCGCCCACTCAAAGTGCATAGAGTTCATTCGTCAAACACGGGGATGACAACAGAAAAGCTGTGAGCATCTTTTACAAGACATGAGCTTCCAGAAACATTGGTCGCAGGTCATCATTTACCAGCAGGGAATTCAAGTATTTCCTAAAGTTGAATGATATTCAGGCATATAAGGGCAGCTCCATACCATCCATCATCCAATGGCCTGGCAGAAAGACCAGTCCAAACTTTGAAGACAGGCTTAAAGAAACAACCTACAGCTTTACTCTATACCAAACTGTCCCAGTTCCCTTTGATTACTGGACCACCCCTCATATAATTACAGGGACAGCTCCAGAAGAGTGTTAATGGGGAGAAGACTCTGCACCAGGTTAAATCTGGACTGGGGGGGGGGGAGGGTGAAACATCATCAGGAACACCAAATGCAAGACACAAGACTCCTCCAAGTGAGAGACACAGTTTATTTCAGGGGATGAAACCATGGAAATAGCCCTGTATGCATAGGAGGCATGACTGATGCTAGGTCAGGTCCCTTACAAGGTTTGGGCAGGTGAGACGGTCCGGATCAAGCACATAGACCACATGAAAGCTGCAAACCCACAGACAGGTCAAGAGCAAAATGTAATCTCCACCTCAGAACAGCCCAGGAATGCTGTTGGAGTCCATGGGTTCTCTCATTCGGTCTAGTGTTGAAGAAACCTCAGAATTTGAGATGGAGACAGCGTATGTCGCACCTTGATACCTTTACTGCCTGAAGAAGACAATATATTTATTCCAAGACACTTCAGGTGCAAGAGGCCTGATACACACCGTCCACTTCTGAGGCTCAGACAGAGGAACCAGGCCTGGTGTGAAAATGCTCCAGGACAGGCTACAAGAAAACAAACAGGCCCACGTATCCAGCCTTTGAGGGTCTTAAAAGCAGGGAGCTTTTTCATGCAGAGGGTGGTGTATGAATGGAATGAGGTGAGAGATAGGAAGTGTTGGAGATGGGTACAATTACAACATTTCAAATGCATCTGGAGTGGTATATGAAAAGTAAAGGTTTAGAGGAATATGGGCCAAATGCTGGCAAGGGGTCTAAGTCAGATGGGATGTCTGCACAAGTTGGACCGAAGGGACTGTTTCCATGCTGTATGACTCCATAATTCTATAACTGACCTCTAACTTATTTCACATATTGCCTAACTGCGTCATTCAGTTTCTGATTTAACACTCCCTCTCACTCATGATGGTATTCCACACCCTTCCCTGCTTCAGGCCCTCTCCTGCCTTCTGCTGCCCTCTTTCCCTCCGCTCTAGATTCACTGTCTCCATTACCCAACTCCAGATCTGAAAACATTCCTACTCTGGATCTGACCCTCTTTCTCACACTCAGTTTCTGCCCTTCACATGCTTCAGACCCAATTTGCCCCTTCTCTTGCTCTGTGCCTGATCTGCCTTCATTCTCTACCCTTCAGGAAAACCCACCCCAGATCCAACCAACAATGCCATCCCCTCAACGGATTTGACAACTACCCTTACCCGCCTTCTACATAAACTGATTTCTGCCATCTCCTGGCATCCTGCTCTGGATTCCTCCTACAGTCCAAAGATGTGTAGGTTAGATGGACTGGCTATGCTAAATTGTCCACATTGTCCAGGGATGTGCAGGTTAGGTGGATTAGCCATGGGGAATTGCAGGGTTACAGGGAGAGATTTGGGGGCGCGGGTTTGGGTGGGATGCTCTTTGGAGGGTTAGTGTGGACTCGACGAGTTGAATGGCCTGCTTCCCTACTGTAGGGGGTCAATCATTCTAAAGATTTAAATCGAAGTCTCCAGAATATTACCTGAGTTTTGAATTAATAGTCTAATGCCAGTACCATTAAGCTATCACCTCCCCATGTCATTTCCATGTGATTTGCAAACTGAACATTAACCTCTCAATGATGGTGACGTGAGCATCAATGACTTTAAAAAGGGGCTAAGTCTGGCTCAAGATAACCCACAATTTGGGCTGTGGGAGGAGGGAAACCTTCTTCATCATCTGTTGCGTTGGTGTACTGATGCTGTTCTCTCAATGTAAGGTTACAACGAACAAGAACAGTATTGCACAGGAATGGACCCCAAGACTACATGATGCCTTTCTGAACTGAAAACATACTGCCTCAACAGAATCCATATCCCTTTTTTCCCTGCCGATACATATTTCTGTCAAGGTGCCTCTTAAAATTTGCCTGCTTCACCACCTCCTCTGGCATCACATTTTAGGTACTTACTTGCACATTCTCCCCGTGTCTGCGTGGGTTTCCTCCGGGTGCTCCGGTTTCCTCCCACAGTCCAAAGATGTGCAGGTCAGATGAATTGGCCATGCTAAATTGCCCATAGATTACTTACAGTGTGGAAACAGGCCCTTCAGCCCAACAAGTCCACACTGACCCACCACCCACCCATACATTTACCCCTTCACCTAACACTACGGGCAATTTAGCATGGCCAATTCACCTGACCTGCACATCTTTGGACTGTGGGAGGAAACTGGAGCACCCAGAGGAAACCCACGCAGACACGGGGAGAATGTGCAAACTCCACACAGTCAGTCGCCTGAGGGGGGAATTGAACCCAGGTCTCTGGCGCTGTGAGGCAGCAATGCTAACCACCTGATGAAGGAGCACCGCTTCGAAAGCTAGTTGCTTCCAATTAAACCTGTTGGACTATAACCTGGTGTTGTGCGATTTTTTAACTCGGAGTAAGGATTGGCTGTCTAACAGAAGGCAGAGAGTTGGGATAAAAGGTTCTTTTTCGGAATGGCAGCCAGTGACAAGCGGTGTCCAGTGACAGGGTTCAGTGTTGGGGCCGCAGCTGTTCACATTAAATATTAATGATTTGGATGAGGGGACTGGGGGCATTCTGGCGAAGCTTGCCGTGATACGAAGTTCGGTGGACAGTCAGGTAGTACTGAGGAAGTGGGGAGGCTACAGAAGGATCTAGACAGTTTGGGAGAGTGGTCCAGGAAATGGCTGATGGAATTCAATGTGAGCAAATGCGAGGTCTTCCAATTCTTTTGGAAAAAAGAATAAAAGCATAGACTACTTTCTAAACAGTGAGAAAATTCGTAAAGCCAAAGTACAAAGGGATCTGGGAGTGCTAGTCAAGGATTCTCTAAAGGTAAACATGCAGGTTGAGTCTGTGATTAAGAAAGCGAATGCAATGTTGTCATTTATCTCGAGAGGGTTGGAATATAAAAGCACCGTTGTGCTACTGAGACTTTATAAAGCTCTGCTTAGGCCCCCAGTTTTGGTCCCCACACCTCTGGAAGGACATACTGGCACACGGATGATCCCTGGAATGGTAGGTCTAACATATGAGGAATGGCTGAGGATCCTGGGATTGTATTCATTGGAGTTTAGAAGATTAAGGGGAGACTTAATAGAAACTTACAAGATAATACATGGCTTGAAAGGGTGGACGCTAGGAAATTGTTTCCATTAGGCGAGGATACTAGGACCCGTGGACACAGCCTTAGAATTAGAGGGGGTCAATTCAGAACAGAAATGAGGAGACATTTCTTCAGCCAGAGAGTGGTGGGCCTGTGGAATTCATTGCCGCAGAGTGCAGTGGAGGCCGGGACGCTAAATGTCTTCAAGGCAGAGATTGATAGATTCTTGATGTCACGAGGAATTAAGGGCTATGGGGAGAATGCTGGTAAGTGAAGTTGAAATGCCCATCAGCCATGATTGAATGGCGGAGTGGACTCGATGGGCCGAATGGCCTTACTTCCACTCCTATGTCTTATGGTCTTGTGTGTGCACAGGAGGACCAGAGATGTTCATCCCTCCTCCATTTCCTGGGAAAAGTGAGGCACATAGTTGGCCTTGGTTCTGTATGTCTCAGGATACTTTAAAAAAACTGTCAGATTTCAGAACTGGGCCTGAGGACTGAAGGAGTTGGGGGAGGGGGAGTGGGTGGAGCGGGAAGGTGGAAGAATATCCCCTAATTCCAATGATGTTAACCAGCTCCCTCACACTGTCACTCTGTAACCGCTCTCCAACCAAAGCCCTGTGTGACTGTCTGTATCTCTACTGATGTTAATCTAGATCCCTCACACTGTCATTCAGTAACCCCTAGTGCCCTGTGTTAAGGAATGTATCTTTAGTGGTGTTTATCGAGCTCCCTCACACTTGGTTGAGCTTAATCATTCTATTCTGTGTTTAGTGTAAACACAGTTGCAAATCTTCATGCAGTGGCCAGTTATCATGGAAGAAGAGTTACCTCAAATTTGATGGATCCGTTATGTGCACTGTCAAAAGCATTGAAGAGGTAATGAGCATACATGCTGGCATCTGGAAGAAAAGACAGATGTAATAAGAAATCATTCACCGGAGCCTAGAACTGGTCACAATTATGGATAGTCATCTCTGTAACTGCTTTCTGCAATAATTCATTCAAATCTTTGACTGCTGTCTTTAGTAATTCCATATTTCTTTTACTGCTCTCTGTAATAATTGATTACATTCTGTTAGTCTCTTACAATTCATCACAGCCTGAAGCTGCACTTCATAATAAATCACTGCAGTTTGAAGATGTTTTCTGTTATACCCTGTTCATGTACTCTAACATCTACTCTGTTCTAATTCACTGCAGTCTGTAACTGCACTCTGTAATAATAATTACGGTTTGTAACTGCACTCTGTAATAATTCCTTACAGTGTGTTTTTCTGTATTCTAAAACAATATATTGCACGCTGTAACTGGTCTCTGTTATAATAAATTAAAGTCTGTAACTGCTCTATTATAATACACTGCATCTGTAACAGCATTTTATATTAATCTCTCAGACTGTAATTGCTATCTATAATAATTTATTACACTCTGTAACTAATCCCTGCAATAATAAATTACAGTCTGTAACTTTAGTCTCTAGCTGCTCTCTACAATAATTATCTACTGTCTCCAACTGCTCTCTATTGTAATTCAGTTACAGTTTGTATCTATTCACTGTAAAAATTAATTATTAGCCATTACTATACGATTGTTTAATTTATGAGAATGTGCCCTTGGGATCTTTTTGGTTTAGATTCCCTTTGCAGTAATGTTGGAGGCTTCTTTCCTGGATCTGTCTCAGGGCCCTCCTAGCTGAGCTATCTGATATGCGTGGTGGGCAGTTGTTCTGCTTTAACTCCATGGTTTAACAGGCAGCCTGCGTCTGCTGTTGTAATTCAGATTGAAGGCTGGTGCTTGGGGTTGTGTGCGGAACAAGACTTGACCAGTCAGAGCAGAGGATGCCACCTGAGAGTGAAGTGGGAAAGTTCAGTAGAAAATATAACCTCAGATTCGTGGACTCGCATTACAGCCAAAATATCAACAATACCATTTTAAATTCACCATGAACCTTCACTGTTTCAATTGTAGGAGAGATGGTATGTGTGGTGAGTAACCAATCTGCTTCCATGATTTAGTCAATCATCGAAACATGATAATGAGCCAGCACAGCTCTGGTTTTCACTCTATTCCAACGGAGGTTCTGGCCAAGTGGGTTTTGGGAATCCCATCAACTGAAGGGTGCATAGAACAGGTACCTGGATTCACATTACTGCTTGGGGGTCAGCTGGAGCAGTAATGCCACATCTAACACTCTGGTCCTATAAAATAATCTGTTTCTGCTCTGGGATCAGACACAAATCAACATCTACTCTGACAATCTGATTCCTTGCAAACACGTCCTGTTCCATCAACCCTCTGCCCAACTATCAGATAGGAAGCAGCAACCTTCTACTTTCTTTTTACCAATCTCTTGCGCCCCATATCATCTAATTCCTGATTGCGAGGGTTACCTACCTTTTGTGACTCTCAGTTGAGCTGGCTGTGAAGCTCAACACTCTCCATTCACTCCCCTCCAGTAAGCATTAGGTATTCAGGAAGGACAGGGTGTGGTTGAAGAAGTTAGCAATGATTCTTCAAATGTAACTTTGATGGATTGCTTTCAGGAAAAGAATATTTTGGAAAACACTATCTGAGGAAGATGACAGATGATGTTTAGCCTTTGCAGATAGATTGGGAAGGTAACCTTGGAGCCTATATTTCATAATGCTCTCTATCACCAGAGAAACACCACCTTCTGCCTGGGTCTGTTCAGAGCAGTATGAAGGCAATTACTCGGTATTTCCATTATACTTGCTTCAGGACTGACAGATGATAAACTAAGTGAGCTTGGGTTTTCATTCTTCAAACAACTCCCATTACCTTAAGCTGCTCATTTCATGGATTCAGGACCTTATGAAACAACAATTGGAGTTTCCTTGTTTATTGGAATGTTTTGATGGAACTATCACTCACCTCCCTGTGGAAAGAACTGTGAATAGATTTGCTTAAAGGTCTCCTCATTGACAACTCCACTGGGACATTCCTGTGGAAAAAAGAACAAACAACAAATGAAATGAAGCTTGGAGATGCAGAATTTGAGGACCAATGTCCAATGACTTGATGGAAAATTACATTGAGCTTTGGTGAATGAGACCTTGAGAACACAGACCAAACGATTCTGAGGTAGCTTGTTCATCTGGTTACAGAGAAGATGCTCTCCCTCCTGAAGATATCTAGAACCAAGGGACATAACCAACAAGGTACCCATTTGGAGAGAGGGAGGAGGATGAAATTATTCTCCCAGTTTTGGAAGTTGCTCAAGAGCAGTGTAGACTGATTCATTGAATCTATTCAAAAGGCTGAATATTTAAGGCTTGCTCCAGTGAGTTAATTATAAACGATTTTTACTGAACAAATCCATGGTGACTCTTCTGAATCCATCCTGCAAAGACCACATTATTACAATTTATTTTACTTTTGGACTGTCAGCTTAAACAAGAATTGGAGCATGTTGAGAGTTGAAGACCACGTTGTCCTGTCCTACAATTCTGAGTGTGGAGACAGGCCATTCAGCCCAACAAGTCCACACTGACTCTCCGAAGAGTAATCCACCCAGACCCATCTCCCTACCCTTTTACTCCTGACTAATACACCTAACCTATACACCCCTGAACACTATGGGCAATTTGGCAGGGCCAATTCACCTAACCTGCGCATCTTTTGGACTGTCGGAAAAAAAAACTGGAGCACCCAGAGGAAACCCACACAGACAGTCGCCCGAGGCTGGAATTGAACCTGGTTTCCTGGCATTATGGGGTCGTATGCTAACCATTGAGCCGTCGTGCTGTCCTGGAACAGTGAGAGCAAAAAACAGGTAGTCCAGAACTGAAAGGCTCTGAACGTGGGAACAATTGCTCAACAACAACGTTTTCATTGGCTTCTGACTAGATGACCATGGTTTGCGTGCAGTCAGTGGTCCAGCTCTAGCACGCAAAGAGAAAGTATGA
The DNA here is from genome assembly GCF_020745735.1 of Hemiscyllium ocellatum. Taxonomy (NCBI): domain Eukaryota; kingdom Metazoa; phylum Chordata; class Chondrichthyes; order Orectolobiformes; family Hemiscylliidae; genus Hemiscyllium; species Hemiscyllium ocellatum. The sequence continues at coordinate 18,608,822 of NC_083416.1, read as the reverse complement.
AGAATCTCTTGCTCTCTCCTGTGTGGAGATACTAGAAACAGATAACCTCTAACAGATAGCTGGCTGCCATTCACTTTCCTCTGAAAGCTGCCTGTTGAAGGGTGAATAAAAACATCTTCAGAGATGTTGAAGGACAAATTCTCAACCAGTGAATAATTGCCTGAACATCAAGTTGGTGGCAGAAGGGCATCACAGCGACATCAGGTGAGGTGGGCCCCACAGTGAGAGATGCAACTCTCATGTTGGTGGGTCTAGCACATGCAACAGTGAGGCAATGGAGGAGGAGAATCGGCCCAGCGGTGAGAGATGGCGCCTGAAGAGTGTCGACTTCAGCGTTGGTTGGGTCCAGTATAGATGGCGGAGAAATGATGGAGGAAGGTTTGTGGCATAGTTATCATTAATGATGAGCTGCATCAGGTCTTTCTTAGTGGGCGGCACGGTGGCACAGTGGTTAGCACTGCTGCCTCACAGCACCTGAGACCCGGGTTCAATTCCCGACTCAGGTGACTGACTGTGTGGAGTTTGCACGTTCTCCCCGTGTCTGCGTGGGTTTCCTCCGGGTGCTCCGGTTTCCTCCCACAGTCCAAAGATGTGCGGGTCAGGTGAATTGGCCATGCTAAATTGCCCGTAGTGTTAGGTAAGGGGTAAATGTAGGGGTATGGGTGGGTTTCGCTTCGGCGGGTCGGTGTGGACTTGTTGGGCCGAAGGGCCTGTTTCCACACTGTAAGTCTAATCTAATCTAATCAATGGGGAGGCAAGCTTGTGCCAACATCAAAGAATCAAAAGGAAGCAAGAGCGAGCAGCTCACTGAATCCTGTGGTCCACCCTGGTGCTTGAAAAGTGTGGGCCAGATATTACAAGGTGTGGCACAAACAGTGGCAATCTCACACAGATTGCCACTGTGTCCCTTTGTTTTGTGAAAGGAGAGAGCTCCAGATTTCTGACAGGAGATTCTACTCAGGGGTCCCTCAGAAAACATGGAGCGTGTACTTTCATTCTGACAGTGCTTTTAGAGTGAAGGAGGGCAGGATATCAGGTGGGATGGGCAGTCAAGTGCCAGATATGAGTGGTTCCAGCTGGGTAGGATGCCAGTAGGAGGTATATCAAGTGGGCAGGTTGCTAGGTCAGAAGGGTCCAGGTTGCTGGGGGTAAGATGCCAGGTAGGTAGATTACGAAGTGAATAAAGGGTGGGTTGCCAGGGGCACCTTGGGAAGGATGCCGCATGGTTCAGGAGTAGGGTGTCAGGTGGGTAGGGGGAAGTGCGCAAAGGAACCAGGTAAGTTAGGCAGAATTTAGCCAGGGTATTGGGTGTGAGAGAAATCAGTTTTGGTGGAGGGCAAGTGAGGGTGGGTGTCAGGTCCACGGATGGCATTTTGTGTTGGGATGGCAGTGGGGGATTGGGGTAGGTGGGGCTGGGAGGATAGAGAATGGAGGTGGATCCGTCTCAGACCAAAGGAAGGGAGTGGGTCAGTCCAGAGTGTGGGAAGGGGGTCAGATCTGAAGTGGGAGAAGGGGCCATATCTGGAGATGGGGGATCAAGAGAGTGGGCCTGTAGAGGAGAGAAGGAGAGGGTCAGAAGAGGGGTGTGGGGTCCCAGCGTGAGTGAGAGGGGTTGTTAAGTCAGAGACTGAATGATGTAATTGGGGGTGTGCGAAATAAGTTGGCGTTGAGTTGAATCATTACTCAGATGTTAGACTAGACCTGATGTTACTCAGGTGTCTCAGAGTCTAATCTTCCATGAGTAACTGCTGTTCTCAATTTCATCAGAAACCTCTGAATTGTCTGATTTAAATTGATCATTAAGAAGCCTTCCAAACGTAGGAGATTGCCAGTGGGATCTGGCTAAGTCCTTCAGAACCTACTTGGATGTGGATTCTGCAGGATATTCATGCACACCTCCTACATACACAGGGAAAACAATGTGGAGAATATGAGCCTGTGTTTCACTAAGTTTTTAAAAAAATACTTTTCCCATCCTTAATATCCATATCTTATTTATCTTTGTGTGTCAGTCTGTTTATCTAGTAGGGGCTAGGGCAGATTTAAGAAGGGGTAGAGTTTAAGTCACATCTTCAAAAGATTGCAATTTCTACTTCCATTTTGCCATTGGTTAGAAAAAAATAGTTTATAATAAGCTATTATATTCTTGCTAAGTATAGAAACCTGATGAGTGCTTTACTCTGAATTTGTCAATCCAGTAAACTTTGGAATAGTTTGAAGAGATATTTTCACACCTGTGACAACTCTGGGAATGGTAGCCATGATTTGGAGGTGCTGGTGTTGGACTGGAATGGGCAAAGTTAAAAATCACACAACACCAGGTTATAAGCAACGAGGTAAAAACAATGACTGCAGATGCTGGAACCCAGATTCTGGATCAGAACACCAGGTTATAGCCCAACAGGTTTATTTGGAGGCACTAGCTTTCGAAGCACTGCTTCTTCATCAGGTGGTTGTGGAGCAGAATCATAAGATGCAGACTTTGTGGCAACAGGATTGCAGTGTCATGGAATGTAACATTAAACAGATTTATGTCTTTCATCTTTCAGAATTAATCATATTAGTTTTGGTTCCTAAATATGTAAATCCAAGAACATTTTTAAAATTACATTCTCAAGATAGCGTTTAACAATAGGCTTCATCTCAGCTCAGATAATGCATTGAAGGTGTGAAGTTAAATTCTGTCTGAGTTCCAGCGGTAGGTCAGACTGATTCTATTTCTAAAGTGGGATTTATGAAACCTTACATGGACTATAACTGGCGTTGCGTGATTTGTACCTTAGGGAATATTAGGATTTGAGTTTTAGTGCACCACTCCAGGAAGTCTTGAAAAAGTTTGGGAGTCTTGTGTCAGGATATTTTGGAACAAAGACAATATTAGATTAGATGTGGAGATGGCCAATGATAAAGGGATAAAAGAAAATATCAGGTTTTATAGTGTTGAAACTATGATGGCAGTAAAAACTGCTAAAGCCTTCCAAAAGAGATGACCTGATAAAGATCCCAAAAACCAGGTTAACTGAATTAGCAAGTAAACTAGAAGTAGCATTGCCTGCCAAGGTTAAGAAGGCAGAAATAATTAAAGACAGAAAGCAGTATTTGGGCTAAATAAAGACATACAAGGTACCAAGTATTCCAAGTAGTGAGACACTGGAATCAATTCGTGTAGAGTTACAGTTAAAACAGTTTGAAGCTAAAGGCAGTGGAGAAAGACAAAGGGTGAGCAGAAAAAAATAGTAAAAGGAGATGGAATTGAAAAGAATGGAATTGGAAATGAGAATGATATTGTTGCAAAAGTGGATGCCGGGAGAAGAAGAAATCTCTGATGGGGAAAATTCCAGTTATAATCTGAACAGTACAGCAAGGAAATGTTTTAGGTTTGTACAGGTTTTTCCAAAATTTCAGGAAATCAACATTAAGGCATTATTTATTCCTTCTGAGAAAATAATGGATCAGATGGGGGGTGACTAAAACAGGAAAATTGACAGGTAAAGTCCAGGAAATTTATACTCTTACTGTCAGAGGAGGTTTCTAGGGATTATGACACTGTAACTAGTGCCTATGAGTTACCTCTAGGTGCAAATGTTTTGTAATATAAAGGAAAAGTTTAGGTAAAACAGCATTGAATTTGAAACAGGTAAGCAAAGTAATTTTGAAGGGGGGGGGTGGATATGAACATTCAGAGTTGAAGTCATTTACAAAGCACTAAAAGAGATCATTCTCGAGGAATAATTTAACAACATACTACCTTTTGTAATTTTTAAAAATCCATTGAAGACCAAATGGTTGCAACCTCTTGATAGACAGCAGTAATAGCTAATGACTGAGATAAAAAAGGAAACATAACATTCGATCCCGGGTGGCATAGTGACACAGTGGTTAGCATTGCTGCCTCACAGCACCAGGGCCCTGGGTTTGATTCCAGGCTTCGCTGACAGTCTGTGTGGAGCTTGCACCTTCTCTTCATGTCTGTGTTGGCTTCTGCTGGGTGCCCTCAGATGTGCAGGTGGATTAGCCATGATGTAGTGTCCCAGGATGTGCAGGCTAGGTGGATTAGCCATGGGACATGCAGGGTTACAGGGATGGGTTGGGTCTGGGTGGGATGCTCTTTGGAGTGACAAAACAGACTCGACCGGTCAACTGGCCCCTCCCTGCATTGTAGGAATTCTTTGATTTTTTTCAGACTCCCTAATACATTCCATAAGGAAGGAGGATCAGAAGCGATCATAAAATCAGCATGTGAAATATCAATTTCAAGGAATGTAGGAATACGCAAAACTCATGCATCAATAATCACTTTGCATGTCCGAGTGATTAAAACAACATGGTTTTAAGTCACCCCGCCCAAGCATACTCTTAGCAAACACCAAGCTATCGAAAACAATATAGATGAACTCAGATCTAGACTTACCTTCCAGAGGCAGATGAGAGACTGCTATGTGCTCTGTTTTACAGAGAGATGAATCACTCCTGCCATACCTGACTGTGTCTTGCAAGGGACCGCACAGCATCCTCAGGTAAGGCAAAGGGCGGAATTGTACGCTTCCTAATTGTGACAATGCTGCTCTCATTTTAAAAAGGTTATTTTGAAGTGAGGTTGTAAAGGCAGAGGTGTCAAACAGTCCAGGGAGCTAGATAGCTAAAACAATTTAACAATGGAAGGGGAATAGCCAGTTCTCCCAGTTCAGAGTTTTTAGTTTGTTTTAGCTGTAGCACTCACAAGATGTTTGAGTCCCAGAAGGGTTGTAAGCTTTAATAAATGATTCCTCACTGACTTTCTCTGAAATCTCTCTCTGGATGTTGTTTCTTCCTGCCTGTAAGAATCTGTGTTTGAAATTATCTTTCTGCCAAGGGGTGTTTCTATATTGGAACAGCTCCTTAGCTGTATCAGGTTGGTTAAGTGTTCCAATAGTTAAGGTTTTCTAAATTCTGCTTTCTTTTGCTCATGTTTCAACTGTAGTGTTTAAATAAATTCTGTTTTGCTTAAAGCCGAATGGTTTGACCAGCTGCATCACATTTGGAACGCCCACTTCACATCTGTCTTTAAAATAAGAAAAAAATTAGGATCTAGACTACCTTCTTAAAATATTTTGAGGAGGGGTCTAACACTAATGAACACCTCTTGGTGCTCAGATGTGGTGACCCTGGTGAGCCACTGCTCCCCGGCCCTGAAATACCTTACAGTGAAATGCTATCCCTACTATCTGCTGCGCGCATTCACCTCCGCCATCCTGATCGCACTTTACATACTGTCCCATGCGGATATGAAGAATGTCCTGAATAGAATTTACACAGCAACAAATTCTCTGTAAACAAAATTCCCTGAGACTTTATCATGGCCGGTCACTTTAACAAAGAGGGTGCTGCCAAAATACCACCAACATATCACCTGCCCCCACGAGAGGACCGAACAACCTGGAGTACTGCTGCACAACCATCAAAGACGCCTACCGCTCCATCCCCTGCCCCCACTTCGGAAAATCAGATCACATCACCGTGTTCCCCCTCCCAGCTTACGAGCAGAAACTGAACGGGAGGATCCTTCGCAGGAAGTAACACAATGCTCATCCGAGGCTCTGGAAGAGCTTCTCCAGGACTGCCTGGAATTGATGGATTGGACCATGTTCAAGAACACAGCAGACAGCCTAGATGAGTATGCCACCATTGTCATGGACTTCATTAGCAAGTGCATGGATCACAGTGTACCAACAAAGTCAATCTGGGTGTTCCTCAATCGGAAACCTTGGACGAATTGGGAAATCCATTCCCTGTTGAAGACCAGGCGTGCGCATTCTAGTTGAATGATCCAGACTTAAACATAAAATCCACATATGACATCCACAAAGCCATCAGGAATGACAAGAAGCAGTACCAGACCAAGTTAGAGGCCCAAACCAACCATACCCACACCTGTCTCCTGTGGCAAGGCCTAAACAACATGACAGGATACAAAATGTAGCAGAGCAAGATAGCAGACACATCCCTCCTTGATGCACTCACTGCATTCTATGCTCGGTTTGAGCAGAATAGCAGTGGCAAGGTGTTACCTACCCCAACAGTCCCAGATGCACCTGTGCCCACAGTCATTGCTGCAGATTGGTCTTCCTGGGAATCAACCTAAAGAAAGCTGAACACTTTAGGATGTGTGTGGACTGACTGGCAGAGGTCTTCACCAACATCTTCAACCTCTTCCTCCTAGAAACCTAAAGTCCTCACCTGCTTTAAGAAGACCACCATCATCCCAGTACCTAAGAATTCACATTATGACGACCACCCTGTGGCTCTGACCTCCACAATTATGAAGTGCTTCAAGAGGCTGGTCATAGCCCACATCAACTCGAGTCTCTCAGCCAGCTTCCATCCCCTACAGTTGACCTATCAACGTAACAGACTGATCTCACAACTCCGAGTCCTAGGTCTGAGCTCCGCCCTCTGTAACTGGATCTTCAGCTTCCTAATCCATCAACTGCAATCAGTGAAGATAGGCAACTTCACCTCTTCCATGATAACACTCAACACTGGAGCACCCCCAAGATGTGTTCTCTGCCCCATACTGTACTCCCTGTACACCCACAACCATGTGCCCAAATTCTGAATGAACTCCATCACTAAGTTCGCTGACAATACCGCTGTGGTAGGATGGATATTAATGATGAGTCAAGTTACTGAAAGGAAATAAAGGGCTTGGTGTCGTGGTGAGATAAGAATAACTTCTCTCTCAATGTAAGCAAAATAAAACAATTGATCATTGACTTCAAAAAGAAAGGAGGTGAACATGCCCCATCTACATCAACGGAGTAGGGGTGGAGAGGATGGAGAGCGTCAAGGTCCCCGGAGTGACAATAACTGACAACATGTGCTGGACTTCCCACGTAGATGTGAAGCTCAGGAAGGCACAACAACCCCTCTTCTTTTTCAGGCAGCTTAGGAAATTCAGCATGTCCATAAGGATCCTCATCAACTTTTACAGATACTCCATAGGAAGAGTACTGCCTGGGTGCATAACAGCCTGGTATGGCAATTGCTCTGCCCAGGACCGTAAGAAACTACAGAAGGTTGTGTGCACAGTCAGGCCATCACTGAAGCCAACCTCCCATCTATGGACTCCATTTGCACATTTTGTTGCCAGGAAAAGCTGCCAACATCATCAAAGACCCATCCCATCCCAATAATGCTCTCCTCCAACCTCTTCTGTCAGGCAGGAGATACAGAATCTTGAATACACCCACTAGCAGGTTCAGGAACAGTTTCTTCCTGGCAGTTATTGGGCTAATGAATGGACTCTCTAACTTCAAATAATGTTGATCTTGCTTCACGCAGCCCCTGTACAGTGTAACCTGTGTGTCTCACTCTGTCTAACCACTCTATGATCTGTTTGTCCTTACTTACTGCAATCTGCCTGTACTGCTCGCAACAAAGCTTTTCACTGTACTTAGGTACACGTGACTATAATAAATCAAATCAAATAAGGTAGATTGTCATGAATACCCACAGGATTGGGTTAAATGATGAAATTTCTTCTTATTTATTTCTAAAGATTCTCCAAAGGAATCTATGGAGTTAGCTCATTTTAATTGGTTTATGGTCATTTAGCTGGGGGCGTATTCTCCTCCTATCTTTCTAAAGTCCATGATCAGTTCTTTTGTTTTGCTGACATTGAGAGGGAGGTTGTTATCATTGCAGCACGACATTGGAAGAAGTCTTTGAAGCAGAAAGATGGGTCCTCAAAGTTGGACCATGTGTCTATGTTTCTAGAAAGACTCACAGGAATGGCACAGGAATGCCTCCCAGGCACAAATGAAAAAATAAATGGGTGGATAAACATGCAGCAACAAGAGTGTTTCAAGTGGGAGATAAGGAATTGTCTTGTTACATTTACAAGGTGAATTTCTCAAAGTGAAATTCATATAAAACATTTGGAAGATTTTAGTAAAGTGTCTTATCTGATAAATATTCCTGATTGCAGGAAAAAGAATCAGTTATTAAATAAACATGCTGAAAAGGTGCCATCATAGGAAATAGAAGGAGAAACAACTGTTTCAGGTGGCAAGAGGAATAGAAAATTACTGGGATAGTGAAGAAGAGGAACAGGGAGAAGTAAACAGTTCTCAGTGTTAACCTTCTACAATTCAACTAGCTAACAGAGAAATATTGGGACAGTTAGATTCTGCGTTTCATACGAAGAGAATTGTGTAAGACCAGTAGAAACTATGAGGTGACCTGTGCAGGTACACTTGGATGTATTACATTCACTCAACAGGATATGTACATAGGAGAATCAGGACTGAGAAAACAACATCCATATTGCTTAAACCCAGAAAAGCAAGATTAGGTAAAAACATAGAATCAGAACATGCTGGAAAACCACTTGATTAAATCTGGTCAAAGCAGCTTTGTATAGATTATAGTAAGAATGCGGTCATGGAGATATGATTTGGAGATGTCGGTGTTGGACTGATGTGTACACCCCAGACAGAAAGATACACACACACCAAAGATAATTTACAGTCCAGGAAGAGGCTCTTTAGCCCTCCAAGCCTGAGCTGATCCAAATGTACTGTCTAAACCTGTTGCCCAATTCCTAAGCATCTGTATCCCTCTGCTCCCCACCTACTCATGCATCTGTCTAGATGCATCATAAATGAATCTACCATGCCTGCCTCTACCACCTCTGCTGGCAACGTGTTCCAGATGCCCACCACCCTCTGTGTGAAGTACTTGCCGCGTGTATCTCCCTTAAATTTTCCATCTCTCACCTTGAAAAAGTGACCTCTCATTATTGAATCCTTCACCCTGGGAAAAAGCTTGTCTCTATCCACCCTGTCTATACCCTTCACGATTTTGTAAACCTCAATCAGGTCCCCCTCAATCTCCTTCTTTCTAATGAAAATAAACCTTACCTACTCAACCTCTCTTCATAGCTAGCACCTTCCATACCAGGCAACATCCTTGTAAACCTTCTCTGCACCGTCTCCGAAGCGTCCACATTCTTTTGGCAATGTGGCAACCAGAACTGTACACAGTATTCTAAATGCAAATGAACCAATGTCTTGTACAATTTTAACATGACTTGTCAGCTCTTATACTCAATACTATATGCCTTCTTGACCACTCTATCTACCTGTGCAGCAAACCTCAGATCTTTCTGCCCATCAACTTATCCCAAGGCTCTTCCGTTCATTGTATAATTCGCTCTAGAATTAGTCTTGCCTAAATGCATCACTTCACATTTATCTGGATTGAAAACCATCTGCCACTTTTCCGCCCAACTCTCCAGTTTATCTATATCCTCCTGTATTCTCTGACAGTCCCTTATGCTTTCTGCTACTCTACCAATCTTTGTGTCATCTGCAAACTTGTTGATCATACCAACAGTGCCCTCTTCCAGATCATTTATGTATATTATAAACAACAGTGGCCCCAACACTGACCCCTGTGGAATACCACTGGTCACCTTTCTCCATTTCGAGAAATTCCCTTCAACTACTACTCTCTGTCTCCTGTTGCTCAACCAATTCTTTATCCACCTAGCTAGAACACCCTGCACACCATGTGACTTCACTTTCTCCATTAGCCTACCATGGGGAACCTTATCAAATGTCTTACTAAAGTCCATGTATATGACATCAGCAACCCTTCCTTCATCTATCAACTTGGTCATTCCCTCAAAGCACTCTATTAAGTTGGTAAGACACGATCTCCCCATATTGACACAAAACCATATTGCCTTCACTGATAAGTACATTCTTTTCTAAATATAAATCGGTCCTATCCCTCAGTACCTTCTCCAGCAACTTTCCTACCACCGACATTAAACTCACTGGTCTGTACTTACCTGGAGTATCCCTACTACCCTTCTTGTACAGGGGGACAACATGAGCAACCCTCCAGTCCTCCAGCACATCACCTGTATTTAAGGATGCTCCAAAAATATCTGTCAGGGCCCCAGCTATTTCCTCTCTCACCTCCCTCAGCAACCTGGGATAGATCCCATCCAGCCCTAGGGATTTGTCCACTTTAATAACCTATAATCTACCCAACACATCTTCCCAACTTATGTCAATGTGATCCACACTAATCAAACTTTTATCTCTAATCTCAACATTCATCATGTTCCCCTCCTCAGTGAACACTGATGCAAAGTAAATATTCAGAATCTCACCCATTCTCTCAGGTTCAACACACAGCCATCCTTCATTATCCTTTAGTGGACCAATCCTTTCTTTAGCTACCTGCTTGCTTCTTATATAAGAATAAAATGCTTTGAGCTTCTCCTTAATTCTGCTCGCTAAAGCTATTTCATGGCCCCTTTTAGCCAACTTTATTCCTTGTTTAAAACTTGTCCTGCTCTTCTGATATTCCTCCAGGGCCAGTTCTGTTCTCAGCTGCCTAGACCTTATGTATGCTTCCCTTTTCCTCTTGGCTAGTCGTACAATTTCTCCTGTCATCCACGGTTCACTGATCTTGCTCTGCCTATCCTTTGCCTTCAACGGGGCATGCCTATCCTGCACTATCTTTAACCTATCTTTGAAAGCCTCCCATATCTCAAATGTTGACTTCCCTTCAAATGTCCAATCCACATTTCCGAGCTCCTGCCTAATTTGGATATAATAGGCCTTGGCCCAGTTCGGTACTCTCTTCTTTATCTACGAGTATTCTAAAACCCTTACAGAATTATGGTCACTGTTCCCAAAGAAATCCCCCACTGCAACTTCTACCATCTGGCCTGGCTCATTCCCCAGTACCAGGTCCAATATGGCCCCTTCCTTCGTCGGACTATTGACATACTGCTCTAGAAAACTCTCCTGGACACTTCTTGCAAATTCTACCCCATCCAGAACTCTGACGCTAAGTGTATCCCAGTCAATGTTGGGAAAATTAAAATCTCCCATCACCACTACCCTACTCCCTCTCCGTTTTTCCATAATCTGTTTACCTATTTGTTCTTCTTCCTCATGGTCACTGTTGGGAGACCTGTAATACAGCCCCAAAAATGTAACTGCACCCTTATTTCTCAGCTCCACCCATAATGTCTCACTACCCAAGATCTCCATAGCATGCTCCTTTAGCACAGCTGTGATATCATCCCTTACCAGTAATGCAACTCCACTTCCCCTTTTATTTCCCTCCCTGTTCTGCCTTAAGCGTCTATATCCTGGAACATTTAGTTGACAATCATTATGCCCTTCCTTCAACCAAGTCTCTGTGATTGCAATAACGTCATACTCCCAGGCACCAATCCAAGACCTAAGTTCATCTGCCTTACACACTACACTCCTTGCATTAAAGTAGATGCATTTCTTTTGTGTTCACCTGCTCTCTGCATATTCCTCCCTTTATTAATGTTATTTTCATACTACTTACAGTCTCTAGTCTCAACCTTGCTGCCTACTTGTTTTCTCTTCTGGTTCCCAGCCCCCTGCCACATTAGTTTAAAACCTCCCCAACAGCAGTAGCAAAAACTCCCCCAGGACATTGGTTCCGGTCTGGTTCAGATGTAGACCGTGCATTTTGTAATAGTCCCACTTTCCCCAGAATCTGTCCCAATGTCCAACAAATCTGAACTCCTCCCTCCTACCCCATCCCTCAAGCCACATGTTCATCCTGCCTATATTTTCATTTCTACACTGGCTAGCACATGCACTTGTAGTAATCCCGAGATCACTACCTTTGAGGTCCTCCTCTCTAAATTCTCTCTGAGCTCCCTGAATTCTTCTTTCAGGACCTCATCTCATTTTGTACTTATATTGTTTGTGCCTACATGCACCAAGACAACTGTCTGTTCACACACACACACACATGTACGTCTGTGGGTGAATTTGTACTTGGAGAGTTAAATTGTACTTTGCTCAAAAACTGCATGAATCCATGTAAGACTCTATTAACTCACTTTTTAGATTAGAATCAGTCTAAACATTATGGCACAGACAGGGGACACAGGGGGCTAACACCTTCAACATCTCAACATCTTGTGCTGACTCCAATTGTTACAGTTAACCTGAGAAGGTAACTTTTTAAGAAAAAGTTTTTTGATTTACATATGAAAGAAGTGAAACTATCATGGTCATTCTAACAGATGAGAGACTTAACAAACAATCAAGGTATTTTTCAATGTATAATTTCAGTTACATCACACTGTAAACTTATGCTATACAATCGTGTACTCCACAACAACCTGATGAAGGAGCAGTATTCCAAAAGGTAGTGCTTCCTGTTGGACTATAACCTGGTGTTGTGTGATTTTTAATGTCATGGAGATAGATTCAGACTCAATTCCCTTGTTGGAAGGTTGCATGTAGTGTCTCATTCCTTTCAAAGAATAACCTATTGAAGTGCCATTAACATCAAGAGCTAAAAATGTATTATATGGATTATATCAATATGGGTAATGCAATTTGAGTTAATGAAAACCTAATCTACATTTCAGAGGCTTATAAATCAAGTTGTAGCTTGAGTTTGTAGCTGTGTTGTGTATTTGGTTCATGTCATCCATAGCAACAATTGGGAACAACACATAAAAGAAGTCAAAGATTTGCTTAAGCAATTACAGTTCACTGGCTAAGTAAGAACTTTAACTTTGCTTGATTATGGAAAATCAAGTGCAATTTACTTGGGGCATATTGTTGGAAAAGGACAAGTATTACCAAATAGATTCCCTGCTCCAAAAACTAAACAAGAAATCATGACATTTTTAGATATCTGTGGATCTTACTGGAAATTTGAGCACAATTTCAGTACAGTAGCTGTAACCTTAATGAATTTGTTAAAGAAACAAGCAAAAGTGTGATGACAGCAGAAAGACAGGTGTTCCTTGAGGAGCTGAAGGTAATCTTAATTCATGAACATGGTTAGCCGCCCTTGATTTTTCTGGGCTTTTCAAAATGGTGATTGATGTTAGCGACTTGGGATGGGTGCTGTCTTGTCAAGGTGAGGAGGTGGAAATAGAGATACCAGTGGGGCAATACTCTAGGAAACCAAACCATTATTAGAAGGAGTACTGTACTGGGGGAGAAAAGACTTTGGGTTTGTATTGGTTCTTCAACACTTTGAAGTCTTTGTCCAACACAAAAATAAGGAAACACTAATTTACACTGATTATAATCCACTGAAAAGTTTAAAATGTGAAATGTGATATCGTTCTGTCAGAGTCTTTTGTTGTAACCATTTAAAATAAAGATTATTCACTGAATTGGGAAAGATAATGTACAGATACATTGTCCTAAGTAGAAAATTATGGAATAAGTTAAAGGTCTAAGAAATGCTAAGTTTAGAAGGCTTCATAAGGATGGAGGAAAAATGAATAGATGTAAGTAATGTGTTTTGCTGTTTGTGTATCATGTATTTTTGTAATGACATTTAAACTTTTATTTATTTTTAATGGGGCTTGAAATGAAAAAAGAACTGATTTGAAATCAGTGATTGCTGCAGCATTATTGCATGTTTTGATAGCAAATAACACACACGCATGTTAAGTACAGCTAACATAGTGGGTTTTTTGAGCAGAGGTTGAAGTGTGCTTGTAGAAGTATTGGAGTTGAGGGGCTGCATACCCCCAGAGCTTTGATTGGTATGGTAGTCGATTGATCTGTGGACCACTGACCAGTTTTTGATGACAAAGTCCTTTTGCTTGCCAACATCGATGTGGTTGGTTCTCAGAAACAAAAACCAAAATTGCTGGGAAAACTCAGTAAGTCTGGCAGTATCTGTGAAGTCAAAGCAGGGCTAATGTTTTGGGTTCAGCAATTCTTCTTCAGAACTGACTATAGCTAGGAAATATTTCTGAAGATGGTTGGGATTGGGGGAGGGGGTAAGGTGGAGGAGTCAATAACAAATGGAAATGAAACCCAGAGTTCGACAGACAAAAAAAAATAGGTAAAGGTCAACGTGGGAGAACCAATAGCTGTGAATTGTGTCCATTAGTACTGACAATGGTTGTGATAGCAGCCTGTGCGAAGGCAGGAACTGATGTGCGCAGTTGGGGTAAAGACATGGGAGAAGGTGTTCAGGCCCTAAAATTATTGAACTCGATATTGAGCCCTGAAGGCTGAAGGGTCCCAAGTGGCCAGGGAACACGGTGATGTGGTGAAGTGGCAAGCAACAGGAAGGTCAGAGTTTTCGTTTTCCTAGCTACAATCAGCTCTGAAGAAGGGTCACTGGGCCAGAAATGTTAACCCTGCTTTCTCTCCACAGATGCTGCCAGACCTGCTGAGTTTTCCTGGCAAATCCTGATTTTATTTCTGATTTCCAGCATTCACAGTTCATGAGAACATAAGACCATAAGAACTAGGAGCAGGAATAGGCCATCTGGCCCCTCCAGCCCGCTCCGCCATTCAATAAGGTTATGGACTCAGCTCCACTTACCCCAGACCCTGCACACTTACTATAACCCTTAATTCCTTTACTGTTCAAAACTCTACCTGTCTTTACCTTAAAAACATTCAACGAGGAAGCCTCAACTGCTTCACTGGGCAGGGAATTTCACAGATTCACAATCCTTTGGGGGAACAAATTTCTCCTCAACTCAGACCTAAATCTGCCTCCCCCCTTTATTTTGAGGCTATGTCTCTCCCCTCCCCCCCGAGTTATAGTTTCACCTGCCAATGGAAACAATCTCCTTGCTTCTATTGCATCTATTCTCTTCATAGTTTTATATGTTTCTATAAGATTCCCCCCTTCTAAATTCCAATGAATATAATCCCAGTCTACTCAACGTCTCCTCATAAGCCAACCCTCCCACCTCCAGAATCAATGTAGTGAACCTCCTCTGCACCCCCTCCAGTGTCAATACATTCTTTCTCAATTAAGGAGGCCAAAACTGTACACAGTACTCCGATTGTGGCCTCACCAGCACCCTATACAGCTGCAGCCTAACCTCACCTCCCTGTTTTTAAACTCCATCCCTCGAGCAATAAGGGACAATATTCCATTTGTCTTCTGAATGACTTGCTGCATCTGCGAACCAACATTTTGTGATTTATGCACAGCAGCATGCTATAAGTTTTCACCATTTAAATAACAGTCCAGTTTGCTGTTATTCCTCCCATAATGGATGACCTCACATTTACCAACATTGTATTCCATCTGCCAGACCCTTGCCCACTCACTTAACCTCTCTATATCCCTCTGCAGACTTTCAGTGTTGTCTGCACACTTTGGTCCACCACTCACCTTACTGTTGTCTGCGAACTTTGACTCATCGCATTTGGTCGCTAACTTCAAATCATCTAAGTAAATTCTTTTTTTGTTTAATGCTTGATTCTCAGGTAGCTTAACAGTGTGGGGCTTGAATGAGATACAGAGTAGCCACAAAAGTATCAGCAGCTCAGGAGCTCTCTGTTCTCTGTGGGAAGGCATTTTAAGCCTGAAGAGAGCCACTTCATCCATTCTTCAGCTCTTTCTGGAAGTTATAACTTTTAGTTGATAAGTCAGTGGCCTTTTATCAGCCACCCTCTGCCTTTTGTAAACTAGTGGTTGCATCCAGAGAAGGATGACTGAGAAGCTACCTTCTGATCAGCACAAGAATCATCATAGGAACTATTGAACTACCTTTGCTTGTTTTTCCCTCAACACCCATTGTTTTCAAATGTAAATGTCATTTTATCAGGAATTTGAGTTTTAATTCATAGATTATATGTTGACAGTTCATTATTGTTTCCCTATATTGAGAGAAGTTTTAAATAATAAGTAGTGCATTACAGAAAACCTAGTCCGTGTTTCTGTCAACGTGGGTCTGAAAGTCAGATAAATTGGGGAATGTTTATGTACTGTTTAAAAACTCTCTGATTAGCGTGACTCCAGGAATAGTGGGGCATGATTTCCAAGGTGCTAACACAGTAAGGAGTCACATTTTTGTGACTGGTATAAGAATGGTCATGGTGGTGGAGAGAATGGATGTTTGTGAATGTTGTGGCAGTCAAGCGGACTGCTTTGTGGTGTTAAGTAATCATCCAGATAAATGTGAGGTGATGAGCAGAACTAACAAAGCAAGCAAGTAAATGATAAATGGTAGGCTCCAGGAAGCAAGGAGAATCAGAGCTGGTCCCTTCAGGTATCAGGAAATGTTGATAAAATGGTTGAGGACATATATGGGAAGCTTGTCTTTATTAGTATAAATTTAACCTGGGACAGTGTTTTGTAGAGGAATAAGATGGTGTTATTTTCTGGGTCTGTAGATTGTGAAGGAACAAGAATGGCCTTGATATGTATTTCTTGTCAGATGTGGGAGTTTAAAGAGAGTTTAACGGTTACTGTGGATTATATATGTTATAAATGCTGTTGGATGCGAATCTTATCAGATTGAATAGGTCAGTTGGAGAGACAGTTCGAAGCAATGAGGAATTTGCAACAGCAACAGTATGTGATGGATGGCAATTATAGGAAGGAGGGAATGTCTCAGATATAGTCACATAGATGGGATAACTCCCGGAAAGGTAAGAGAGGTATGCACATAGTGCAGGAGTCTTTTGTGGATATACCCATTTCAAACAGATATGCTGTTTTGGAAAATGTAAGGGGTGATGGATTCTCAGGGAATGTAGCACGAACAGCCAAGTTTCTGGTATTGAGACTGGCTCTAATGCAATGAGGGGTACCTAGGCTTCCAAGAGATCAATTGTGTTAGGGGATTCTTTAGTCCGAGGTACAGATAGACGTTTCTGTGGCCAGCAGTGAGAAATCAGAATGGTATGTTGTTTCCCTGGTGCCCGAATCAAGGATGTTTCAGAGAGGGTGCAGAATGTTCTCAAGGGGGAGAGGGGCCAGCAAGAGGTCATTGTCCACATTGGAACCCATGACATAAGAAGGGAAAAGATTAAGATTCTGAAGGGAGATTACAGAGAGTTTGACAAAAATTTAAAAAGGAGGTCCTCGAGAATAGTAATATCTGGGTTACTCCCAGTGCTAGTGAGGGCAGGAATAGGAGGATAGAGCAGATGAATGCATGACTGAGGAGTTGGTGTATGGGAGAAGGATTCACATTTTTGGATCATTGGAATTTCTTTTGGGGTAGAAGTGACTTGTACAAGAAGGATGATTGCACATAAATTGGAAGGGGACAAATATACTGGCAGGGAAATTTGCTTGAGCTGCTTGGGAGGATTTAAACTAGTAAGGTGGGGTGGGGACCCAGGGAGATAGTGAGGAAAGAGATCAATTTGAGACTGGTACAGTTGAGAACAGAAGTGAGTCAAACAGTCAGGGCAGGCAGGGGCAAGGTAGGACTAATAAATTAAATTGCATTTATTTCAATGCAAGCCTAACAGGAAAGGCAGATGAACTCAGGGCATGGTTAGGAACGTGGGACTGGGTATCATAGCAATTACAGAAACATGGCTCTGGTATGGGCAGAACTGGCAGCTTAATGTTCCAGTATACAAATGTTACAGGAAGGATAGAAAGGGAGGCAAGAGAGGAGAGGGAGCGGCATTTTTGATAAGGAATAGTGAGGGCACAGCTGTGCTGAGGGAGGATATTCCCAGAAATACATCCAGGCAAGTTATTTGGGTGGAAATAAGAAAGGGATAATCACCTTATTGGGATTGTATTATAGACCCTCTATTAGTCAGAGGGAAATTGAGAAACAAACTTGTAAAGAGATCTCAGCTATCTGTAAGAATAATAGGGTGGTTATGGTAGGGGATTTTAACTTTCCAAACATAGACTGAGACTGTCATAGTGTTAAAGGTTCAGATGGAGAGTACAAGACAATTTTCTGATTCATTATGTGGATGCACCTACTAGAGAAAGTGCAAAACTTGACATACTCTTGGGAAATAAGGCAGGGCAGGTGACCGAGGTGTCAGTGGGGGAGCACTTTGGGGCCAGCGAACAGAACTCTATTTGATTTAAAAGGGATAGCTGGAAAACGGGAAGCCTTCAGAATGAGATAATGAGAACCCAGAGAAAGTATATTCCTGTCACGGTGAAAGGAAAGGTTGGTAGGTATAGGAAATGCTGGATGACGAAAGAAATTGAGGGTTTGTTAAGAAAAAGAAGGAAGCATATGTCAGGTAGACACAGGATAGATCGAGTGAATCCTTAGAACAGTATAAAGATAGTAGGAGTATACTTAAGAGGCAAGTCAGGAAGGCAAAAAGGGGACATGAGATAGTGTTGGCAAATAGAATTAAGGGGAATCCAAAGAGTTTTTACAAATACATTAAGGACAAAAGGGTAACTAGGGAGACAATAGGGCTCCTCAAAGATCAGCAAGGCAGCCTTTGTGTGGAGCCACAAAAAATGGGGGAGATACTAAATGAATATTTTGTATCAGTATTTACTGTGGAAAAGGATATGGAAGATATAGACTGTAGGGAAATAGATGGTGACATCTTGCAAAATGTCCAGATTACAGAGGAGGAAGTGCTGGATGTCTTGAAATGGTTAAAGTTGGATAAATCCACAGGACCTGATCAGGTGTACCCTAGAACTCTGTGGGAAGCTAGAGATGTGATTGCTGGGCCTCTTGCTGAGATATTTGTATCATCAATACTCACAGGTGAGGTGCTGGAATACTGGAGGTTGGCAAATGTGATGCCACTGTTTAAGAAGGGTGGTAAAGACAGCCAGGGAACTATAGACCGGTGAGCCTGACCTCAGTGGTGGGCAAGTTGTTGGAGTGAATCCTGAGGGAAAGGATGTACATGTATTTGGAAAGGCAAGGACTGATTAGGGATACTCAACATGGCTTTGTTAGTGGGAAATCATGTCTCACAAACTTGATTGAGTCTTTTGAAGAAGTAACAAAGAGGATTGATGAGGGCAGATCTATATGGACTTCAGTAAGGCATTTGACAAGGTTCTCCATGGGAGACTGATTAGCAAGGTTAAATCTCATGGAATACAGGGAGAACTAGCCATTTGGATACAGAACTGGCTCAAAGGTAGACAACAGAGGGTGGTGGTGGAGGGTTGTTTTTCAGACTGGAGGCCTGTGACCAGTGGAGTGCCACAAGGATCGGTGCTGGGTCCTCTACTTTTTGTCATTTACATAAATGATTTGGATGTGAGCATAAGAGGTACAATTAGTAAGTTTGCAGATGACACCAAAATCGGAGGTGTAGTGAACAGCGAAGAGGGTTACCTCAGATTACAACAGGATCTGGACCAAATGGGCCAATGGGCTGAGAAGTGGCAGATGGAGTTTAATTCAGATAAATGCGAGGTGCTGCATTTTGGGAAAGCAAATCTTAGCAGGATGTATGCACTTACTGGTAAGGTCCTAGGCAGTGCTGCTGAACAACGATTCCTCGGAGTGCAGATCCATAGCTCCTTGAAAGTGGAGTCGCAGGTAGATAGGATAGTGAAGAAGGCGTTTGGTATGCTTTCTTTTATTGGACAGAGTATTGAGTACAGGAGTTTGGGAGGTCATGTTGCGGCTGTACAGGACACTGGTTAGGCTGCTATTGGAATATTGAGTGCAATTCTGGTCTCCTTCCTATCGGAAAGATGTTGTGAAACTTGAAAGGGTTCAGAAAAGATTTACAAGGATGTTGCCAGGGTTGGAGGATTTGAGCTATAGGGAGAGACTGAACAGGCTGGGGCTGTTTTTCCTGGAATGTTGGAGGCTGAGGGGTGACCTTATAGAGGTTTACAAAATTATGAGCGGCATGGATAGGGTAAATAGACAAAGTCTTTTCCCTGGGGTTGGGGAGTCCAGAACGAGAGGACATAGGTTTAGGGTGAGATGAGAAAGATATAAAAGAGACCTAAGGGGTAACTGTTTCACACAGAGGGTAGTATGGGTATGGAATGAGCTGCCAGATGAAGTGGTGGAGGCTGGTACAACTGCACCATTTAAGAGGCATTTGGATGGTTATATGAATAGGAAGGGTTTGGAGGGATATGGGCTGGGTGCTGGCAGGTGAGACTAGATTGGGTTGGGATATCTGGTCGGCATGGACGTGTTGAACTGGAGGGTCTGTTTCCATGCTATACATCTCTATGACTCTATGACTCTATTGAGGTACAGAGTTTAAGAGTAAGGACATTCCTCTGGTTTGGCCACACCTAAAGTATTGCTTGCAGGTCTGGAATCCACATTATGGGAGAGATATGATCAAAATGAAGAGGGACAGAGGAGATTTACCAGGATGTTGCCTGGGCTGGAGAATTTCAGTTATGAGGAGAAACTGGACAGACTGGGTTTTTTTTTAGAGCAGACAAGATTGACAGGGACATGATTGAGATGTATAGAATTATGAGGGGCATAGATAGGGTAGACAGGAAGAAACATTTTCCCTTGATGGAAGGATCAGTGACTGGGGATATAGATTTAAAGTAAGGACAGAAGTTTGAGAGGAGATGTGAGGAAATGTTTTTTCATCCAGAAGAGAGTGGGAATCTGGAACTCACTGCCTGTAAGGGTGGGAGAGGCAGAAACCCTTGAGACATTAAAAAGTATTCAGATGTGAACTTGTGATGCCAAGATTATAAGACAAGGGGCCAAGAGGTGGAAATGGGATTAGAATAGTTCTATTTATTTTTGACCTGCACAAATGTGATGGGCGGAAGAGCCTTCTTCTGTATTGTAGATCTCTTTCATTCTATGAGCTTCTGTTTGAGTATTGTTGGAGCTGCACCCATCCAGGCAAGGAGGGAGTATTCCATCACATCTCTGACTTGTGCCTTGCAAACGGTTGACAGACCTTGAGCAGTCAGGAGTGAGTTATGAGGTGCCAAATTCCTAACCTCTAAACTGCTCTAGTAGCTACTCTATTTATATACTTAGTCCAGTTGAGATTCAGATCAATGGTAATCCCCATTGTCAAGGGGCGGTGGTTAGACAATCGACAATAGATGCAGGAGTAGGCCATTCAGCCCTTCAAGCCAGCACCACCATTCATTATTATCATGGCTGATCACCCACAATCAGTACCTTGTTCCTGCCTTATCCCCATAACCCTTGTTCCACTATCTTTAAGAGCTCTATCCATCTCTTTCTTGAAATTTTCCAGAGACTTGGCCTTCACCACTTTCTGGGACACAGCATTCCATATATCCAGCGCTGAAAATGTGTGTTGCTGGAAAAGCGCAGCAGGTCAGGCAGCATCCAAGGAACAGGAAATTCGACGTTTCGGGAATAAGCCCTTCATTCCTGAAGAAGGGCTTATGCCCGAAACGTCGAATTTCCTGTCCCTTGGATGTTGCCTGACCTGCTGCGCTTTTCCAGCAACACATTTTCAGCTCTGATCTCCAGCATCTGCAGTCCTCACTTTCTCCTATTCCATATATCCACCACTCTCTGGGTCAACTCTGTTCTAAAATGGCCTACCCCTTATCTTTAAACTGTGTCCTTAGATTGTCTCTTATTGGAGATGGTCATTGCTTGGCATTTGTGTGGCACTTGACACCCCAAACCTGTAGAGTATTCAGGTCTTGCTACATTTGGGCATGGATTGCTTCAGTATCTGAGGAGTCACAAATATAGCTGAACTTTGTGTGGTCATCAGCGAATATCTCCACTTCTGACCTTGTGACAGAGAGAGGTCATTGATGAAGCAGCTGTTGGTTGGGCTTAGGACACGACACTGAGGAACATTTACAGGGAAGTCCTGGAGCTGAGATGACTGCAACTATCTTTCAAAGTGCCAGGTATGATTCCAACCTGTGAGAGTTTGCTCACTGATTCTCATTAACTTCGGTTTTGCTCGGCCAGCTTGATGCCATACTCAGTCGAATGCAGCCTTGATGTCAATGGCTGTCACTCTCCTCTCCCCATGGAATTCAGCTCTTTTGTCCATGTTTGAACCAAGGCTGTAATTAGGTCAGGAGCTGAGTGGCCCTGTCAGAATCCAAACTGAGGGATAGTGAGCAGGTTATTATGAAGAAGCGCTACTCGATAAGTTATGTTTCAGCTCTACTCTTATTTGTCATTTCTGCAGTGGTTTGATACAGTTGAGTAGCTTGTTAGGCAATTTCAGAGAACATTTTGGAGTCAAACACATTGTGGCGTATCTGCAGTCAATGGTCTCGATTAGGTTAGGACATCAGATTTCTATCCCTGAAAGACATTAGTGAACCAGATGGGTTTTTAACCAGATGATAGTTTCATGGTCACCAACACTGAGACTAGCTTCTGTTAACTGATTAAATTTAAAATTCCCTGGTGCAATGGGAATGCTAGTTGCAATGTGAACTCATTGCTCTGGATTACTAACCTCAGTAGCATCACTGGTGTGCTCAATCCCTGATGTACACCACTTCCATCCTTGCTTCATTTCACACAGCAGCCCTTCTTTGCTCTCCATCTATCATTGTTCTCTCCAAGCTGCTTCTGGTATTCTCCTTTGATTATTTCTAACAAGCTTCCTGTCAGACAGCCTTTACAAATGTTCCCTGGATAATTGAACCATACAATAATCCATTTGGCCCATTCTTCCTGATTACGTCCATTGCTGGAGCGTCCAGCTGGTTCCACTATGGAATATAAAACACATGAAGAGGAGCAAGAACGAAGAGAACTCATAAAGGGGGTGGCCTTGGTAAAAGCAGACAAGCTGCAGTGGATACATGAAGGTGACACCAAACAGACGAGCATGAAGGCTCCTTTCCTGGGAGGAGTATCTACAAGCAGCAGCAATTGGTTCATTTCGGCTGCCCGCATTCTTCCAACCAAAATGTATCACTTCTCTGCGTTAAATCTGATTTGCCATATACCTGCCCATTTAGAGTCAGAGGCATACAGCACAGAAACAGATCTTTCAGTCCAACTTGTCCATGCTGACCAGATATTCCAATTTGACCTAGTCCCATTTGCCAGCGCTTGGCCCATATCCTTCCTATTCATATACACATCCAAATGCCTTTTAAATATTGTGATTGTATCCCCCCTCCACCACTGGCAGCTCATTCCATGCACACACCAATCTATATGTGCCTTAAGGTCCTTTTTAAATTTTTTCCCTCTCACCTTAAAACCAATGCCTTCTAGTTTTGAATTCTCCCACCCTAGGAAAAAGACCTTGGCTTTCCACCCTGTCCATGTCCTGCATGATTTCTCCAACCTCTTTTGATGCCACCTTGATACATGTTACATTTTCTAACTTGGAAGTGTGAACTGGTAGCCCTTTATAGCTATTTCAATAATATCCATCAACATGCTATTTGCAATTCCCACCTCTACTGCATCCTTTTTGTTCAGTTAACTACATCTCCATTGAAAAGCTCTCATTCATTTTGAAGGGTTTATGCCTGAAACTTCGATTCTCCTGCTCCTTGGATACTGCCTGACCTGCTGTGCTTTTCCAGCACCACACTCTCGACTCTGATCTCCAGCATCTGCAGTCCTCACATACATTTTGTTACCCTGTACCTTCCTAAATACTCTGTAGATGCAACTGTAATTGTGCACTCTAGGAATTCGCCCACAACTGGCCTGAAACTAATGAGTACAAAAAGGAAAGACCCTGCAGATGCTGGAAGTCGGACATGAAAAAGAAAACAGAAAATGTTGGAAATACTTTGCAGTTCAGGCAGCACCTGTGGAGTGAGAAACAATTTCATGTCTAAGGGTTGATGAAAGGTCACAGGCCTGAAACTATTTTTCGCCTGCTGAGTATTTTCAGTTTTCTTTTGGTTTTTGTTATAGCCTTACTGGTCTCCGTTTAGCTGCTTTGTCTTTCTTGCCCTTTTTCAGCAGAGATGCTACTCCATCAACTCTCAGTCCCATGGCTATAATATCTGTTTTTAAGGAGGATTGAGAAAGGTGTGACAATACTGTCACTTTAACAAGGTAATTTTGTCCTTGGGTTTTTTTCAAGGGAGGTCCTAAAGGCACAGGTGCTGAAATGTCTATTTTAACAAAAGCAGGGGAGTAGCCAGTTGTCCCAGTTCAGGTTTGGCTTAGTTTGGGCTAGTTGTAACAGTGAGAAACTGATGGTTTAGCTGTAGCAGGGAAGCTGCTGCAGTCCAGAAAAGGGTTCCAAGCTTCAGCAGATGATTCCTGGCTGACTTTGCTCTCTGAAATCTCTCCTGCCTGTAAGAACCTGTGTTTGAATTTACCTTTTTCCAAAGGGGTGTGTTCATGGAATGTTACAGGAATTGGAACAGCTTCTTAGTTAAGTTGCTGTGTTGGGTTGGTTAAATTTTCCAATAGTTATCCTAAATTCCATTTTCTTTTGTTTGTGTTTCAACTGCGTGTTTACATCAATTCTGTTTGGCTTAAAGCTGAGTGGTTTGACCAGCTGCATCACACCTGGAATGTCCACCACACATCTGCCTTTAAAATAAGAAAAAGTTAGGGTCTGGGCTACCTTCTTAAAATATTTTGAGAAGGTCTGGCCCTGTCTATAAGACACGGTAGCCAGAATCCCCTGCCTTCTCCAGTCTAGTTTCTTTCCCTCTCCAGCAAAGAATGTAGTTGTGCAAGTTGACAGGTACTGCACTGGCTACTTCCCTGCAATTGTCACAAATGATTATTCATTCAACCCTCTTGTCATCACCACTTGCACTTGCGTCACTAAATTGACAAACACTGTTATTACTTTAATGGCTCCACTGTTAAACTGCCAGCTTCACCTCCAAGTGGCTATACTCTCTTGAACTGTGCTTTTAATGACTCTGTGCTTCACTGTTTACATTTATATTACCGGCTGTCTTGTTTTCATAATCCCTTTCACTCTGTCTGTTCTCCAGCTGCAGATTTAATTCTCCTTATGTTCATTAGCATCCCCTTCATTAACGATCACCCTTTCAAGTTTTTGATTTGTTGTGGTTTACTGTTTATCCACAGAACTCAATGTTTTGTTGCACCTTGGTTTCACTATATGAAAATAATATTTATTCATAACTGCAAGTTTCCCACTGATTATTTGCAGACATATTTGGTAGAATTTCCACCCAGTCAAATTCTCTCCGATCTTTCCTAATCCCATTAAACTTTGTTTCTTTCCATTTCTACTGCAGCTTATCTTTCTAGGTCACAAATCATACAACACCAGGTTATAGTCCAACAGGTTTAATTGGAAGCACCAGCTTTTGGAGCGCTGCTCCTTCATCAGGTAGTTGACAACCACCTGATACAGGCGTGGCTCTCCGAAAGCTAGTGTGCTACCAATTAAACCTGTTGGACTACAATCTGGTGTTGAGTGATTTGTAACTTTGTACACCCTAGTCCAACACCGGCATCTCCAAATCATATCTTTCTAGGAATTACTTCAGGAAGAATTGGACAGAAGGTACAAAATCTTACATTCTTAAAGCCCCTATAGAGCACCTGAAGTTCCCTCTTGGTGAAGTTGGTTTGGGCCTGTAGTTGTCGTAAGCCCTCGGGCCGATGGCAAACTGTGGCCATTTCCAGCTCATCTTCAACCTTATCTGTAAAAAGAGAAAGCACAACCAGACAATGTCAGAGAAATGAAGGAGAATAGTAGCAGCACCTCAGAGGCACAAATAGCCCTCAGCCAAGGTCACACATTTCATCAGCACATTCAACACATCTTGTCTAATGCCTGGTACCAATGAGGGAGGGAATAGATACATAGCCCATCACATTACCTGCACAAGCTGCTCCATTACATAGTTCCCAAATTTGGAGTATGTTCGTGTAGCAGTGCTTTCGCTGTCTCCTAACTTGGAGATGTGTCTTACAAACATAGAAAATAGGAGCTGGAGGAGCACATTTGGCCCTTTGAGCCAGCTCCTCCATTCAATATGATCCTGGCTGATCATCTAACTCAGTGCCCTGTTCCCATTCCTTCCTCCCCATGCTCTTTTAACCCTTTAGGCCTAAAAACTTCACACTACCTTCTTGAAAACATTCAATGTTGAAGCCTCAATCACTTTCCATGGCAGAAAAATCCCCAGGCTCACCAATCTGTGGGTGGAGACATTTCTCCTCTTCTCACTATGTTCACTAAGCACGGGGATGGCTTTGCTTATCCTGATTTGGAATTTGACTTTCCCAATTGATATTGATGAAATTTTAGCCTGCACTCACAGAGAGATTACTGATCTGTTAAAGAATGCTTCTTACTCTCTGCAGCTTCACTGATCACTGGTCCTCATCCTGATGTATATGCACAGTAATTAAACACTTCCCTCTCACCGACATCACTGCACCTCAGCACTCCTTTCAAAACAGCGTTTTCTGTGTTAGTTCATAGGTACACGGATTAAAAACATTGCTTATCTGCACAGATCGATCATTTTGACACGATAATAGATGCGATATTTCCATACATCTGTAATCACTGGAAGTCAATGTTAATGTTCTGATGGATGTATTTATTACTGTTTATAGAGCCATAACTGCTTTGATCCTCGGCTTAAATAAACAGAGTGAAAAGATCTTTGCAGATCCAGCTCAATAAATTGATTCAGTGCGCCTATTCTTCATCATTCTGCTGCCTGGAATATTGCATAATTTACCTCTGACTGACCAAATTTCATCTAATATTTTGTGTTGATGTCGCACCTTCAAAGTGCCATAACGTTCTGAGACACTTCACGCAAATCATCTGATGCAGAGTAACAGAAGGTCAAAAGACAGACATGTTTTAAGGATCCTCCAAAGGAGAGAGCAGCAAAGAGTTTTGGGATGGAGTTGCAGAGCACCGCGCTAGACAGGGTCTCCAATATTAGAAAGAGTGATATTAGGGTGAGTGAGGGTTCCATGAGTGGAGATTGAAGGCAAGGGTGAGAATTTCATAATTTAGGGCATAGCTTAACAGGGAGCCATCAAGCACATTAATTAGGGGAATGGGACTTGCTAGACATTAAGACACGGGCACCACAGATTTGGATGAGCGACATTTAAGGAGAATGGTAGACGGGATGCAGACCAGAGCATGTTGGAGGAGTCGAGTCCAGACTTAACAGAGTGTGACTGTGAACTTCAACAGAAAGGTGACCTGCTGCCTGCTTATCCATTTTGTGACTATTTTGGACACAGCAAAGCAAAGGGACTGATTGCAGAACAGGAATGGCACATTTCACTTTCCAAATACAGCTAAAGTTTTATTATCTAGCACCAATGGGACCAGGAATGTGCCAACAAATCAAATATTCTGGTTTGCTTAATCAATGTAAAAACAAACAGTAAATAAAGAAATGTAATGTAAAGGGTTGACACATCTTTGTTATACTTTATTTATGGCTTAAATCACTTTGCCTTATATAAAACTTACCTACGCAGAGCCCTCTCACTCGCACCCTCAATGGACTTCTTGGACATTGCAGCAGATCGTGGAATTTGAGGAGGAATTGACTCGTAATTTAATCATCTGTTGATGTTTTGTGCGGCCATTCAATTGAGCAACAAGCATACTTCCATTGAGTTACATAAATTTAAAAATCTATAATAATTGTACAAAATAATACAGTGAAATTTGCAGAATTTGTGGCATATAATTTTTGCCAGTTTATCAACACTACTGGTTCATAGGTGCCAGTTAAACCAAACTTTGCTGTACGTGTCTGTGAATAGACTGAAAAGGAATGATTTGGTATTTAGGAAGTGTTTTATTTTGGTTATATCTTCCCAAAATATAGAGACATTCAATATATACTGTCAGTTGAATAAATGAGTATAAAAACGTCGAGAGACAGGGACGGACTCAGGCTGCAGCGGTGGGCAAATAGAGCCTCTCATGCTTGATATGGAGATGAGGAAGATTGTCTTCTCTCAGGTGTAGACTGGTCTTTGAATTGTCTTCCCTAGACAGCAGTGGAGGCTGGGTCATTGACTACATTGAAGGTTGAGTTACACTGCTTTAACAGGGGGTCAAAGATGAGGGGGTAAGACAGGTAAGGGGAGTTGAAACTGATCAAAATCATTCATGATCATGCAGAACAAAACAACAAGCTCAATGCACCCAATGGCCTCTTGCTGCTGTTATTTTGTATGAACTAATGATCTTACTGATTTAAAACACTCACAACACCAGATTATAGTCCAACAGGTTTATTTGGAAATGCAAGCTTTCAGAGCACTACTCCTTCATCAGGCAGACAGTGGAGCAGGATCATAGGACACAGAATATATAGTAAAGATTCAACACTTTGTTAAATCAAGCCCCAGTGCTAAACTAGGCCCAGTCAATGTGCTGCAGTGTTAAACTAGGCCCAGTCAGTGCACTGCAGTATTAAACTAGGTCCAGTCAGTGCGTTGCAGTGTTAAACTAGGCCCAGTCAATGTGCTGCAGTGTTAAACTAGGCCCAGTCAGTGCACTGCAATGTTAAACTAGGCCCAATCAATGTGCTGCAGTGTTAAACTAGGACCAACGTTAAACTAGTGTTAAATTAGCATGCTCCAGTGTTAGACTTGGCCCAGTCAGAGTAATGTAATGCTTAACCAGACCACATTCAGTCTGGTGCAGTGTTAAACTAGACCTTGGTCAGTCCGGTGCAGTGTTAAACCAGAACTCAGTCAGTCTGGTGAAGTGTTAAACTAGTCCTCGGTCAGTCTGTTGCAGTGTTAAACCAGTCTCTTGTCAGTCTGGTGCAACGTTAAACTAGACCCCGGTTAGTCTGGTGCAGTATTAAACCAGGTCCTTGTCAGTCTGGTGCAGTATTAAATCAGAACCCGGTCAGTCTGGTGCAGTGTTAAACCAGAACTCAGTCAGTCTGGTGAAGTGTTAAACTAGTCCTCGGTCAGTCTGTTGCAGTGTTAAACCAGTCTCTTGTCAGTCTGGTGCAGCGTTAAACTAGACCCCGGTTAGTCTGGTGCAGTATTAAACCAGGTCCTTGTCAGTCTGGTGCAGTATTAAATCAGAACCCGGTCAGTCTGGTGCAGTGTTAAACCAAACTCTGGTCAGTCTGGTGCAGTGTTAAACCAGACCCCGGTCAGTCTGATGCAGCATTGAACCAGCCCCCAGTCAGTATGGTGCAGTGTTAAATCAGACCCCAATCAGTCTGCCGCAGCGTTAAACTAGACCCCGGTCAGTCTGGTGCAGTGTTAAACTAGACCCCGGTCAGTCTGCTGCAGTGTTAAACCAGACCTCAGCACGCTGCATGGTTAAACTAGGCCAAGTCAGCGCGCTGCAGTTTTAAAATAGGCCCAGTCAGTGCACCACAGTGTTAAACTAGGCCCAGTCACTGCTCTGCAGTATTAAACTAGCACCAGTCAGTGCGCTGCATGGTTAATCTAGGCCCTTTTCGGGGTGCTGGTGGGGGAGGGGAGGGAGGTGTATCCGTGGTGGTGGGGTCTGCTTGGGGGTGGCGGATGTGGCGATGGATGGTGCGATGTGTGTGGGGGTTGGTGGGGTGGTGGGTGGGGACCGGTGGGGTTCTGTCCTGGTGGCGGTTGGAGGGGTGGGGCTCGGGGTCGGGGGGGTCGGGGGCTGGGGGGGATGCGGTGGAGGGCATCGTCGACCATGTCTAGGGGGAAATTGCACCAAGGACATGCAGGTCCTTGGACTCCTCTATCACCAGACCATAGCAACACGATGGCTGGAGGAAGAGCAACTCATCTTCCGCCTAGGAACCCTCCAACCACAAGGGATGAACTCAGATTTCTCCAGTTTCCTCATTTCCCCTCCCCCCAACTTGTCTCAGTCTCAACCCTTCCTAACCGGCAATCTTCTTCCTGATCTCTCCAATCCCCCCCTCCCCCACTCCGGCCTATCACCCTCACCTTATCACCCTCACCGTATCCTCCTTCCACCTATCGCATCTCTAACGCCCCTCTCCCAAGTCCCTCCTCCCTACCTTTTATCTTAGCCTACTGGACACACTTTCCTCATTCGTGAAGAAGGGCTTATGCCCGAAACGTTGAATTTCCTGCTCCTTGGATGTTGCCTGACCTGCTGCGCTTTAACCAGCAACAGCTCTGATCTCCAGCATCTGCAGACCTCACTTTTTAATCTAGGCCCAGTCAATGCACTGTGTGGTTAAACAGTGGGCGGCATGGTGGCACAGTGGTTAGCACTGCTGCCTCACAGTACCAGAGACCCAGGTTCAATTCCCGCCTTAGGCGGCTGTATGTGTGGAGTTTGCACATTCTCCCCGTGCCTGCATGGTTT
Source organism: Hemiscyllium ocellatum (assembly GCF_020745735.1). Classification (NCBI taxonomy): domain Eukaryota; kingdom Metazoa; phylum Chordata; class Chondrichthyes; order Orectolobiformes; family Hemiscylliidae; genus Hemiscyllium; species Hemiscyllium ocellatum. The sequence continues at coordinate 18,578,862 of NC_083416.1, read as the reverse complement.
CCTCCAGGTGCTCCGGTTTCCTCCCACAGACCAAAATTGTGCGGGGTTAGGTGAATTGGCCATGCTAAATTGCCCGTAGTGTTAGGTGAAGGGGTAAATCTAGGGGAATGGGTCTGGGTGGGTTGCGATTCGGCAGGTTTGTGTGGACTTGTTGGGCCTGTTTCCACATTGTAAGTAATCTAATCTAAACTAGGCCCAGTCAGCGCACTGCGTGGTTAAACTAGGCCCAGTCGGTGGGCCGCATGGTTAAACTAGGCCTAGTCAGTGCGCTGCATGGTTAAATTAAGCCAAGTCAGTGGGGTGCAGTGTTAAACTAGGCCCAGTCAGTGCACTGCAGTTTTAAAATAGACCCAGTCAATATGCTGCAGGTTAAATCAAACCCTCATCATTGTGCTGCAGGGCTAAACTAGGCACAGTCAGTGTGCTGCAGTATTAAACTAGGACTAGTCAGTGCACTGTGTGGTTAAGCTAGGACCCGTCCATGTACTGACGTGTTAAATTAGTCCCAGTCAGTGTGCTGCAGTATTAAACTAGGACCAGTCAGTGCACTGCAGCGTCAAACTAGGACTAGTCAGTGTGCTGTATGGTTTAACTAGATCCAGTCAGTGCGCTGCAGTGTTAAACTAGTGCCAGTCAGTATGCAGCAGTATTAAACTAGGACCAGTCAGTGCACTGAAGTGTTGAACAAAGACTAGTCAGTATGCTTCAGTGTTAAACGAAACCTAGTCAGTGTGCTACAGTATTAAACTAGGACCAGTCAGTGTGCTGCAGTGCTAAACTAGGCCCAGTCAGTATGCTGCAGTGTTAAACTAGGACTAGTCAATGCACTGTGTGGTTAAACTCGGACCCGTCCATGTACTGAAGTGTTAAATTAGTCCCAGTCAGTGTGCTGCAGTATGAAACTAGGCCCAGTCTGTGTGCTGCAGTATTAAACTGGGTCCAGTCAGTGTGCTACAGCATTAAACCAGGCCCAGTCAGTGTGCTGCAGTGTAAAACTAGGCCCAGTCAATGTGCTGCAGTTTTAAACTAGGACCAGTCAGTGCGCTGCAGCGTTAAACTAGGCCCAGTCAGTGTGCTGAAGTATTAAACCAGGTCCAATCAGTGTGTTGCTGAAAATGTTTGACTGAGACAAGGTGGGGGGAGGGGAAATGAGGAAACTGGAGAAATCTGAGTTCATCCTTTGTGGTTGGAGGGTTCCCAGGTGGAAGATGAGGTGCTCTTCCTCCAACCGTCGTGTTGTTATGGTCTGGTGATGGAGGAGTCCAAGGATCTGCATGTCCTTGGTGGAGTGGGAGGGGGAGTTAAAGTGTTGAGCCACAGGGTGGTTGGGTTGGTTGGTCCGGGTGTTCCAGAGATGTTCTCTGAAACGTTCCGCAAGTAGGCGGCATGTCTCCCCAATATAGAGGAGGCCACATCGGGTGCAACGGATGCAATAGATGATGTGTGTGGAGGTGCAGGTGAATTTGTGGTGGATATGGGAGGATCCCTTGGGGCCTTGGAGAGAAGTAAGGGAGGAAGTGTGGGCGCAAGTTTTGCATTTCTTGCGGTTGCAGGGGAAGGTGCCGGGAGTGGAGGTTGGGTTGGTGGGGGGTGTGGACCTGACGAGGGAGTCACGGAGGGAGTGGTCTTTTCGGAATGCTGATAGGGGAGGGGAGGGAAATATATCCCTGGTGGTGGGGTCCGTTTGGAGGTGGCGGAAATGACGGCGGATGATACGCTGTATATGGAGGTTGGTGGGGTGGTAGGTGAGAACCAGTGGGGTTCTGTCCTGGTGGCGGTTGGAGGGGCGGGGCTCAAGGGCAGAGGAGCGGGAAGTGGAGGAGATGCGGTGGAGGGCATCGTCGATCACGTCTGGGGGGAATCTGCAATCCTTGAAGGAGGAGGCCATCTGGGCTGTACGGTATTGGAACTGGTCCTCCTGGGAGCAAATGCGGCTGAGACAAAGGAATTGGGAATATGGGATGGCGTTTTTACAGAGGGCAGGGTGGGAGGAGGTGTAGTCTAGGTAGCTGTGGGAGTCAGTCGGTTTATAGTAGATGTCTGTGTTGATTCGGTTGCCCGAGATAGAAATGGAAAGGTCTAGGAAGGGGAGGGTCTGAGACGGTCCAGGTGAATTTGAGGTCGGGGTGAATTCAACTGAGACAAGGTGGGGGGAGGGGAAATGAGGAAACTGGAGAAATCTGAGTTCATCCCTTGTGGTTGGAGGGTTCCCAGGCGGAAGATGAGGCACTCTTCCTCCAACCGTTGTGTTGTTATGGTCTAGCGATGGATGAGTCCAAGGACCTGTGTGTCCTTGGTGGAGTGGGAGGGGGAGTTAAAGTGTTGAGCCATGGGGTGGTTGGGTTGGTTGGTCCGGGTGTCCCAGAGGTGTTCTCTGAAACGTTCTGCAAGTAGGCGGCCTGTCTCCCCAATATAGAGGAGGCCACATCGGGTGCAGCGGATGCAATAGATGATGTGTGTGGAGGTGCATGTGAAATTGTGGCGGATATGGAAGGATCCCTTGGGGCCTTAAATCAGTGTGTTGCAGTGTTAATCTAGGCCTAGTCAGTGTGCTGTAGTGTTAAACTAGGTACAGTCAGTGCACTACAGTGTTAAATTATCAACAGTCAGTGTGCTACAGTGTTAAACTAGCACCAGTCAGTGTTTTGCATGGTTAAACTAGGCCCAGTCAATGTGTTGCAGTGTTAAACTAGTCCCAGTCAGTGTGTTGCGGTGTTAAACTAGGCCCAGTCAGTGTGCTACAGCGTTAAACTAGGCACAGTCAGGGTGCTGCGTGGTTAAACTAGGCCAGTCAATGCGCTGCAGTATTAAACTAGCACCAGTCAGTGTGCTGCAGTGTTAAACTAGCACCAGACAGTGCGCTGCAGTTTAAACTAGGCATAGTCAGTGTACTGCAGTGTTAAATTAGGCCCAGACAGTGTGCTGCAATGTTAAACTCGGCCCAGACAGTGTGCTGCAATGTTCAAGGATGCCTAGTCAGATCACTGCAGTGTTAAACTAGCTCCAGTCAGTGCAATGCAGTATTAAACTACCACCAGTCAGTGCACTCCGTGGTTAAACTAGGCCTAGTCAGTGTGCTGCATGGTTAAATTAGGCCCAGTCATTGTGCTACAGTGTTACAAACTAGGCCCAGGCCATGTGCTGCAGTGTTAAACTTGATATAGTCTGTGTGCTGCAGTATTAAACTAGGAACAGCCAGTGCACTGCAGTTTTAAACTTGGCCCAGCCAGTGTGCTGCAGGGTTAAATCAAACCACAGTCAGTGTGCTACAGTATTAAACTCGGCCCAGCTAGTGTCTTGCAGTTAAACTAAGCTGCCATCATTGTGCTACAGTATTAAAGCAAGCCCCAGTCAGTGCGCTAGTGTGTTAAATTAGGACCAGTCAGTGTGCTACAGTGTTAAATCAAGCCCCAGTCAATGTGCAGCATTCCCTCTGTACTGACCCTCCGATACTGCAACATTCCCTCAGTCCTGTCCTTCCCACAGTGCAGCATTCCCTCTATAATGTCCCTCCTCCAGTATAGCATTCACTCAGTACTAGCCCTCCCACAGTGCAGCATTCCCTCAGTACTGACCCTCCCACAGTGCAGCATTCGCTCTGTACTGACCCTCCCATAGTGCAGCATTCCCTCAGTACTGTCCCTCGCACAGTGCTGCATTCCCTTAGTACTGACCCTTCCACAGTGCAGCATTCCCTCAGTACTATTCCTCCCACAGTGCAGTGTTCCCTATGTACTGACCCTCCAATAGTGTAGCATTCCTTCTGTACTGACCTTCCCACAGTGCAGCATTCCCTCTGTACTGACCCTCCCACAGTGCAGCATTCCCTCAGTACTGACCCTCCCACAGTGCAGCATTCCCTCAGTACTGACCCTCCCACAGTGCAGCATTCCCTCAGTACTGTCCTCCCACAGTGCAACATTCCCTCAGTACTATCCTCCCACAGTGCAGCATTCCCTCACTACTGTCCCCCCACAGTGCAGCATTCGTTCTGTACTGACCCTCCGATAGTGCAGCATTTCCTCTGTACTGACCCTCCATTCCCTCTGTACTGACCTTCCCACAGTGCAGCATTCCCTCTGTACTGACCCTCCCACAGTGCAGCATTTGCTCTGTACTGACCCTCCCACAGTGCAGCATTCGCTCTGTACTGACCTCCCATAGCGCAGCATTCCTTCAGTACTGTCCCTTCCACAGTGCAGCATTCCCTCAGTACTGTCCTCCCACAGTGCATATTCCCTCACTACTGTCCTCCCACAGTGCAGCATTCGCTCTGTACTGACCCTCCGATAGTGCAGCATTTCCTCTGTACTGACCCTCCAATAGTGTAGCATTCCTTCTGTACTGACCTTCCCACAGTGCAGCATTCCCTCTGTACTGACCCTCCCACAGTGCAGCATTCCCTCAGTACTGACCCTCCCACAGTGCAGCATTCCCTCAGTACTGTGCCTTGCACAGTGCTGCATTTCCTTAGTACTGATCCTTCCACAGTGCAGCATTCCCTCAGTACTGTCCCTCCCACAGTGCAGTATTCCCTACTTACTGACCCTTCAATAGTGCAGGATTCCCTCTGTACTGACTCTCCCATAGTGCAGCATTCCGTCAGCACTGTCCCTTCCACAGTGCAGCATTCCCTCAGTACTGTTCCTCCCACAGTGCAACATTCTCTCAGTACTGTTCCTCCCACAGTGCAGCATTCCCTCCGTACTGACCCTCCAACAGTGCAGCATTCCCTCAGTACTATCTCTCCCACCATGCAGCAGTCCCTCAGTATTGTCCTTCTGATAGTGCAGCAATCCCTCAATACTGTACATAGAACATAGAACAATACAGTACAGAACAGGCCCTTCGGCCCACGATGTTGTGCCAAACATTTGTCCTAGCTTAAGCACCTATCCATGTACCTATCCAATTGCCGCTTAAAGGCCACCAATGATTCTGACTCTGCCACTCCCACAGGCAGCGCATTCCATGCCCCCAACACTCTCTGGGTAAAGAACCTACCCCTGACATCCCCCTATACCTTTCACCCTTCACCTTAAATTTATGTCCCCTTGTAACACGCTGTTGTACCTGGGGAAAAAGTCTCTGACTGTCTACTCTATCTATTTCCCTGATCATCTTATAAACCTCTATCAAGTCACCCCTCATCCTTTGCCGTTCCAATGAGAAATGGCCTAGCACTCTCAACCTATCCTTGTACAACCTATTCTCCATTCCAGGCAACATCCTGGTAAATCTCCTCTGCACCCTCTCCAAAGCTTCCACATCTTTCCTAAAGTGAGGCGACCAGAACTGCACACAGTACTCCAAATATGGCCTTACCAAGGTCCTGTACAGCTGCAACATCACCTCACGACTCTTGAATTCAATCCCTCTGCTAATGAATGCTAATACACCATAGGCCTTCTTACAAGCTCTATCCACCTGAGTGGCAACTTTCAAAGAGCTATGAATATCGAGCCCAAGATCCCTCTGCTCCTCCAACTTACTAAGAACCCTACCTTTAACCATGTATTCTGCATTCTTATTTGTCCTTCTAAAATGGACAAACTCACACTTGACAGGATTGAACTCCATCTACCACTCCTCAGCCCAGCTCTGCATCATATCAAAGTCCCTTTGCAGCTGACAACAGTCCTCCCCACTATCCACAACTCCACCAATCTTCGTATCATCTGCAAATTATGACCAACCCTTCGACTCCCTCTTCTAAGTCATTAATAAAAATTACAAACAGCAGAGGACCCAGAACTGATCCCTGCGGAACTCCACTTGTAACTGGGCTCCAGGCTGAATATTTACCATCTACCACCACTCGACCGGTTAGCCAGTTCTCTATCCAACTGGCCAAATTTCCCACTATCCCATGCCTCCTGACTTTCCGCATAAGACTACCATGGGGAACCTTATCAAATGCCTTACTAAAATTCATGTACACTACATCCACTGCTCTACCCTCATCCACATGCTTGGTCACCTCCTAAAAGAATTCAATAAGACTTGTAAGGCAAGACCTACCCCTCACAAATCCGTGCTGGCTGTCTCTAATCAAGCAGTGTCTTTCCAGATACTCATAAATCCTATCCCTCAGTACCCTTTCCATTACTTTGCCTACCACCGAAGTAAGACTAACTGGCCTGTAATTCCCAGGGTTATCCCTATTCCTTTTTTTGAACAGGGGCACAACATTCGCCACTCTCCAGTCCCCTGGTACCACCACCATTGACAGTGAAGACGAAAAGATCATTGCCAACGGTTCTGCAATTTCCTCTCTTACTTCCCACATAATCCTAGGATATATCCCATCAGCCCGGGGGACTTGTCTATCCTCAAGTTTTTCAAAATGCCTAACACATCTTCCTTCCTAACAAGCATCTCCTCTAGCTTACCAGTCCGTTTCATACTCTCCTCTTCAACAATACGGTCCCTGTCATTTGTAAATACTGAAGAAAAGTACTCCTTCAAGACCTCTCCTATCTCTTCCGACTCAATACACAGTCTCCCACTACTGTCCTTGATCGGACCTGCCCTAGTTCTCACCATTCTCATGTTTCTCACATATGCATAAAAGGCCTTGGGTTATCCTTGATCCTACCCGCTAAAGATTTTTCATGCCCTCTCTTAGCTCTCCTAATCCCTTTCTTCAACTCCCTCCTGGCTATCCTGTATCCTTCCAACGCTCTGTCTGAACCTTGTTTCCTCAACCTTATGTAAGCCTCCTTCTTCCTCTTTACTAGACATTCAATCTCCCTCGTCAACCAAAGTTCCCTCACACGACCATCTCTTGCCTGCCTGACAGGTACATACATATCAAGGACACGTTGTATCTGTTCCTTGAAAAAGTTCTACATTTCAACAACATCCTTCCCTGACAGCCGATGCTCCCAACTTATGCTCCTCAGATCCTGTCTTGCAGCATCGTATTTACCCTTCCCCCAATTGTAAAACCTACCCTGTTGCACGCACCTATCTCTCTCCATAACCAAGGTGAAAGTCACAGAATCGTGGTCACCATCATCAAAATGCTCACCCACTAACATGCCCATCACTTGTCCCGGTTCATTACCAAATCCAATATGGCCTCCCCTATGGTCGGACAATCTATGTGCTGAGTTAGAAAATCTTCCTGGACACATTGCACAATCACCGCCCCATCCAATCTACTTGATCTAAAGAGCTTCCAATCAGTATTTGGGAAGTTGAAATCGCCCATGACTACTACTCGGTGGCTTCTGCACCTTCCCCTTTGATAGTGCAGCATTCCCTCTGTACTGACCCTCCTACAGTGCAGCATTCCCTCTGTACTGATCCTCCCACAATGCAGCATTCCTTCAGTATTATCTCTCCCACTGTGCAGTATTCCCCCAGTACTGTCCTTCCAATAGTGCAGCATTCCCTCAATACTGACCCTTTGACAGTGCAGCATTCCCTCTGTACTGACCCTCCCACAGTGCAATATTTCCACAGTCCTGTCCCTCTCACAGTGCAGCATTCCCTCAGTACTGCCCCTCTGATAATGCAGCATTCCCTCAGTACTGACCCTTTGATAGTGCAGCATTCCCTCAGTACTGTCCTTCCCACAGTGCAATATTTCCACAGTACTATCCCTCCCAAAGTGCAGCATTCCCTCAGTACTGTCTCTTCCACAGTACAGCATTCCCTCAGTACTGTCCCTTCCACAGTGCCGCATTCACTCATACTGACCCTTCGATAATACCACATTCCCTATGTACTGACCATCCAATAGTGCAGCATTCCCTCAGTACTGACTTTGAGATGTGGTGAATGGCCTCTGCTGTCTCCCTTCCTAGTTGAATGGAAGGTTCTAGGGCCCGTTATATAGGTGGTCTAGAACCGACCTTTTCCAATGGATCCCTGTATGCAAGTGCGAGCTGAAAAGGCTCAATTGCAGCTTGGGGGAGCTCACCCATCCAGTGCCTGCTGTTAATTACAGTGAGATCATGATGGATTATGTACCTCATTGAGAAATGTGATGTGCTAGAGGTTTTTTTTGGAATCTCGCACTAATAGCTGCTCAGTGTGGCTGGTACTGAGCTCTCCTCATTGCTCACATTCTTTCTGCTGTCAGTTTGATCGAGTACACACACTGTACTTACACATGGAGTTCGCACACCATCGCACACCACTGCTATTTTTAATCCAGTCTACTTCAGCTATCCCTGGGCAAGTCCTACTTACAGTGGCTTCACACTCGCTCTCAGGGACAATCTGTTGTGTGCAGGAAGTGGGTGTTTAGGAGAGTGTGGATGTTTCTGGGATGGACAGTGGAGTTGAGGTTTAGGGGCATGAAATTGGGGGCGTTGGGAGGGGTGGGTTGTGGAGTGTCCAGGCTTGTGTGGGTGGGAGGAGAGGCGATGGGTCTGGGACTGTAGGAGATGGTGACAGGGGGTGACAGGAAATGGCACAGTAGGTGACAGCCAAGTGGTATTGTTGCTGGACTATTAATCTACAAACTCAACTAATGTTCGGGTGTCCCAGCCTTGAATCCGACCACAGCATAAAAAAAAATCAGAAATTAAGAATCTACTGACAACAATGGAACCCATTGCCAATTGTCGGCAAAACCCACTAATGTTCTTCAGGGAAGGAAATCTGCCACCCTCACCAGTTTTGCCTATATGTGACTCTAGACCTGCAGCAAAGTGGTTGTCTCTCAATTATCCTGTGAAATGCAAGCCATTCAGTTGTACCAATTGCTACAAAACGCCTTCAAAGGCAAATAGGGATGGGCAATAAATGCTGGCTAGTCACTGATCCCACAAATGAAATGAAAATAAGGTGGGGCTGCCAAGGATTCACTGGATTCTCTGGGGTCAAGAAATAGTGCCTACTGATTTCGGAGGTGCAAAGACCCCAGGTTTTAAAAACAAGCTTCTTTTTCACATTTTCTCTGGACTCCTCCATGACTTTATGAATTTTGCTGATGGGAATACAAACTGTTCCAATCCATGGGAAGACCCGCTGGAAGGGGTGGGGATGGTGGAGCTAGGGGGTCATTTGGGAATCTCCGGGAATGAATGCAATCAGAATTGGCGACCTTGAGGGGAGAGTGCCAAGGAGTTAGGGGCAGGGGTCAGGGTGCTTTGGGGAGGGTAAAGGGGTGGGGGCTGTGGGTACAGTGAACAAGCAAAGGGCAGTGTGCTATGTGTTGGGGAAGGGCTGGGGGAAGGCTGCTGTTGGTAAGGTGAAGCAGCAGTGATGAGGATGCAGCGGGTGTGGACCTGTGGGCAAGGTGAAGGGTCAGGGTGCAGGGGTTATGGATATGTGGGTAAGGCAAAGGGTCAGGGTGCAAGTGTTATGGACATGTGGGTAAGGCAAAGGGTCAAGGTGCAGGGGTTATGGGCATGTGGGTAAAGTGAAGGGTCAGGGTGCGGGGTTCTGGACATGGGGGTAAAGTGAAGGGTCAGGGTGCAGAGGTTATGGACATGTGGGTAAAGTGAAGTGTCAGGGTGCAGGGGTTATGGACATGTGGGTAAAGCGATGGGTCAGGGTTCAGGGGTTATGCATACGTAGGTAAGGTGAAGGGTCAGGGTGCATGGGCTATGAGCAAGTGGGTAAGGTGAAGGGTCAGACTGAACAGGTTATGGGTAAGGTAAAGGGTCAGGGTGCTGAGGTTACAGGCATATTGGTTAAGGTAAAGGGTCAGGGTGCGGGGTTTTGGGCATGTGGGTAAGGTAAAGGGTCGGGGGGCTGAAGGGAAGGTGAAGGGGAGGGGTTGGGGGCTGTGGGGAAGGTGAAGGAGCAGGGGTTGGGGGCTGTGGGGAAGGTGAAGGAGCAGGGGTTGAGGGCTGTGGGAAAGGTGAAGGGGCAGGGGTCGGGGAGCTATTGGGAAGGTGAAGGGGCAGGGGCCGGAGGGCTGTGGGGAAGGTGAGGGGGGAGGGTTTGGGTGGGGGGGGGATGTGTGGAAGGTGAAGGGGCAGGGGTTGGGGGGCTGTGGGGAAGGTGAAGGGGGAGGGTTTGGGGGAGGGACTGCGGGGAAGATGAAGGGGCAGAGGTCGGGGGGGGGCATGGGAAAGGTGAAGGGGCAGGGGTTGGGAGCCTGCGGGGAAGGTGAAGAGGCAGTGGTCAGGGGGCTGTGGGGAAGGTAAAGGGGCAGGGGGTAGGGGGCCGTGGGGAAGATGAAGGGGCGGGGGTAAGAATGAAAATAAGTTGCAAAGTGCTCACATGGTTGAGATTCTAATGTTTTGGCAGCGTGTTAAATTAAAAATCAGAAAGGGGCCCTACCCACCTTGGACTGCTGTTTTTACAGGAATCTGTTCTGCTAAATGACCTGCCCAACCCTTTGTTCTTTAAGTCCAATGCATATCCTCCCAGTATACAGCGACTTCAAGCTATAGTGTGCCAGGTATACAGCCGCTAGTAGATTCTCGCAGGTATACAACCCCAGGTGTGCACCTTCAAGTGTGTCTTGTAGGTATACTGCCTTAGGTATATGAGCCCAGGTATATAAGTGCAGTTATATGCCTCCAGGTACATAGTGTTGGTATACAGTCTCAAGTATCTGCCCCTAGGTATATGCTCCAAGGCATATCGTGACAGGTATTCAGCCCAAAGTATACAGCCTAGGTATTGGGACCCAGATATTTTTTCCCAGGTGTACAGATGTAGGCATATACCTCCAGAACTATCCTCCATGTACATGCCCCATATATATGTTCCTAGTTTTACAGACCCATGTACACAGACCCAGGTATATCTCCCCAGGTATATATCCCCATTATATGGCACCACGTATAAGTCTCCAGATGTATCTCTTATGTATGCAACCCCAGGTTATGACCCAAGTACATTGTGTCAAGTATACAGATCTGAACATATCACACCACCCTCCCGCCCCCTCCCACCCCATACCCCAAAGTATATGTCTCTACCCTACCATTCACACACAGAAACCTTTAGCTTTCCTTCTCTCAGTTGCAGCGTTTGATGACATAATCCCCTCCCCCAATTGCAATTCCCTAAACCCAGCCCTACCTCCCATCTTGAGCTCACTCTTTCCTAATTGTTGGGATCAGATTTCCCAGCTCCACTCTGCCTAGTCCCTCCAGATCCCAGGCGTGTGCACTGAAGCAGACAGTGATGATGATAAAGAGGTTCTGATGTTGATAACAATGGCACCTCCTGAGGCTTCCAACTCTCCTTTTTGCTCTCTCACTGCCCTATTCCCTTTCACACTTCCTGGCATCTTTGCCCCCTCCCAGTCTGTGATTTTGCTTTGTTCTGAACACTGTCCTTCCCCGATTCTCCACATCTCCATCAGGATTTCTTTGCTCTAGTTTCTTTGCTGTCGCTGACTCAGGATAAATCTGTCCCAACTTCAGGAAGCTGCTGTATATTTATTTAAACTCGTTGTTGAAATGAGAAGCTACGTGATCTCTCTGTGCAGTTTGGGAGAACTGTGAGCAGACAGGAGTCCCAACTCCGAGTGCAGACCAAGATACTCTCAACATTCAGGGCTGCAGCCCCTTCTCAGAGCTGCGACCAAGGCAGGAAACGTTTTACAGGAAAATAAAACAGCTGGAGTCCCAGCAGGTTGAGCTAAAACTATCATGCCTTAAATGGTTAAACGCATGGCAAAATAAGGACACAGCAAGACAAAGGAGAATGTGGGAGTCTCACTTACTGTCAGAGAAATCAATGAGTCCAAGAAAGTGGAGAAGTTTCAGTGATGTACATACTACAATCACAATTCCCAGAGTCTGCAGCCCCTCTGACTCGCCTTTGATATTCAGCATCCTTCCAAGTACTTCGCTGGGAGGCACTCCTTCCCCTTCATGACAAACTGCTGAATGTAATCTCACCGACCTCGTCCAACTTGCATCACCCTCTCCTTAAATCGCTATCACTATTCTTCCTCCTCCCCTCTTTCACATGCTCTCTCTCTACCTTGCTTCCACACCCTTCCTTTTACTGTACAGATCACCATTCTCTCACTCTGTACATATCCTGCTCTCTCTCTGTCTCCTTCAGTTTGTCTCTTACTTTTGGTTTCTCTTACTTTCTATCTTGATGTCGCCACCTCTCACTCTCCGCGCTGTCTGCCCATTTACAGAATCACTGTTTCTTGTTCTCCCTCCTCTCTCTATGCCTCTCGGTCTATCTCATTCTCCTTTTCTGTATTGTCGTCCCTTATTCAGCTCTTTCCCTTTCTCCGTTGTTTCTCTCTCTCTCTCTCTTTCTCTCTCTTTCTCTCACTCTGGATATGTTACTTTCTGTCTGCCTAATTCTCACTCTTCCTCTTGGTCTGAGTCCCTCTTTCTGCCATTTCTGCACCTCTGTCTCTCACTCCCTACGTCTGTGTGTCTCTCCACCTTAAGCCTTTGCACACCTGCTTGTCTCGATTGGTCTCTCTCTCTCTTTCTCTCTCTCTCTCCACTTGTCTCTTTCTCTCTCTTTATTTTGTTTTTCGTTTTCTTCCACTCTTGTTAAAATGCTTCAAATCTATGATACGCAACCTTGGCAACTCTCATGTTGGCAAGCTGTTGTACCTCCCTGTCTGGTTGGTTGTTCTGTGGCTCACTATAGTAGTCTGTAACTGATACTCCCAGCAGCAGCAGCAATGAATACACTTGCACATCCTGTCATATGAAATATGAATTTCTCTGCTTGTAACACACCGATTGGCCACATTTTAACTAACGGCTCATTGAAAATAAATATTTAATCCTGACTGAATGTTCTCAGTAGATTGTCTTAAAAGTATGGCAGAGACATATTAATGTGTTTTATTAAATGTTTCTGTATATATAGTTGTATGTGGATATTTGAGAGATGACACATGTTGGAAGGTACAGCTTGTTAGTCAGAGGTTAATCAGCAAGGTAACATGGATAGTCTGGAAGTAGGGTCAAGAACAGAGGAATCCTGAGGGGTAAATATTGGAGAACCTTTAAATGTGGTTGGGAAAGTTGATAGAATAGTTTAGAAACTGTTCACTCGGCTTTCCATAAAGAGACAGTGAACATAAATCAGAATACACAATTTTTTCTTATCACTGTTTAACCTTAGCCTTTGGTGTACATTTCTGGCTATTACATCTTAGAAAGCTTTGGAAAGGAATGTTACTGGGGTGATGCAGGGAGCAGGATCTTCAGACTGAGGAAGCAGGTTTGGAGGAGGAACCAGAGCTCAGCAATTTAAAATCATTGCCAATGGATAAGAGGAAAAGTTAGAAGTGTTGTTAATTAAGCAACATATTTAAAAAACTTCCATTGGTACCTTCAAAAGGCAATTGAATGTGAATTTGAGGAGAATTGGTTCACAGAGTTAGAGGGGAGCAGCTGGAGAAGTGAAACTAAATGGAATATTTCCTTCAGAGAGCCAACATAGACACGAGAGGCTAATGGCCTCTTTTTGAGCTTTATCATTCTTGGAGTTTATCGTTGGGAGCTCGGCTCACTGTCGTGACAAACTGACAGCTCAGGACCACCTATCAAATCGATATTGTTCGCTCTGCTTCGGTACCTTTCCTCAACATCTTACTCACAGTCTGAATTTAACAACTGATATTGTCCATCAACAATTGGGTCACAAAAGCCTGTGATGCTTAATTTTGAGATTTTCAGGTGGGTCCTGGCCTCACCCTCTTTGTGGGGGAAAGAGACTTCCTGATTTCTCTTCCTCACTGGGTGAAATAGTGTTACTTGCCATCTGCACTTAAACAACCTGACTCAAATCTGAAGATTCTACCCTATGTTTTGAACTGTCCCACCACAAATTTCATTTTCCCCATTTACTTATTCAAAGCCTTTTAACTATCTCAAATAGCTCAAACTTTAATGCTCAATGCATGCTAAGCACATTCCTTGTGGGAATTCTGGGCAATAGATGTAAAATGGACCAATCAGCTTTTCTTTCTGCTTCGGGAACTATAGGAAAGTTGTTGAGGAAAATTGCAAATGCGGAATAGACGATAACAGTATCCCAAAATGATTTCAAACCTCATCACTATCAGAATTAGGCAACTCATTTTTGACAAAGTAGACAGGCAGGAGGCCGGGAGAACACAACAAGCCAAGCAGCATCAGGAGATGGAGAAGTCAATATTTTGGGTATAACCCTTCATCAGGACTGGGGGTGGGTGTAAGGGGAACTGCAGATAAAGTGGGCAGGGGGGTAAACGGACAAGTTAAGAAAGGGGAGGGAGATAACCCCTCTTCAGGTTACACCTGAAATGTCGACTTCTCTAGCTCCTGATGCTGATGGCTTGCTGTGTTCTTCCAGCCTCCTGTTTGTCTACTTTTGATTCCAGCATCTGCAGTTTTTTTTGTCTCTCACCAAATTTGTTGACAAGGCAAAGTTAGATGGGAACGTAAGTTGTGAGGAACATGCAAAGAGCCTGCAAAAGGATATACCCATGTTACAGTGACTGGCCAGGACATAAGAGAGAGAATGTAATGAAGGAAGTGTGGTGTTATCCACTCCACATCGAAAAGCAGAACATTTTTATTAATGGTGAGACAATAAAAATCATTTGCATTCAGAGGGTGTCCTTGTACATAGAGTCAGAGAGATGTATAGCATGGAAACAGACCCTTCTGTCCAACTCGTCTAAAAAATTAATATGCAGCTACAGGAAATGTTTAGGACGGGAATGGTCAGTTAGTTAGTGTTTTTGTTATGAAGGGGTTTGAGTATAAGAGTAAAGAAGTCTGTACAATTAAACAGGGCACTGAGGAGACCATGGCTGTCACTCTATGCAATATGGGTTCCTCTCTAAGGATATACATGTCCCAGAGAGAGTGCAAGGAAGTTCAATGAGGAGAGATTGAGGAGATTCGATCTGTAATGTCTACTGGAGTTTGGAAGAATGAAAGATGAAACTAAAAATTCATTTTTTGTCAATTCCTGGATGCGGCCAGAGGTTCATGAATTTTCCTGCACCCAGTCATGTTTACCTGTTAATATTAAGATGTTACTACAAAACATCTCCTTTTTTGATTGTCATCAATTAATGAATCAAAATTAATGTTGAGAGTGATCAGCACCTGGCAGAGTTATATAAATTTTCTAATGAAGGTACATGTAGAGGGCTGGTTTCTCTGCTTGTAGACCCTTTTCCCAATGAGAAGGCTTCATCTCTCTCACCCTTTTTCTCTATCCGTCTCCTTACCTCTCATTGTCTCTCTCTGTTTCTTTCTGTCTCTCCCTCTCTCTCTCTCTCTCTCTCTCTCTCTCTGTCTCTCTCCATCTCTCTCACATTCTGTCTGTCTCTCTGTTACAAAAATCAGATCAAACTCAACTGGGCAATTACCACCCCATCAGTCTACTGTCGATCATCAGTAAAGTTCTGGAAGATATCATTAACAGTGCTATTAAGCAGCACCTGCTCAGCAATAATCTATTGACTGATGCCCAGTTTACGTTCTACTAGGGCCACTCAGCTCCTGATCACATTACAGCCTTGGTTCATAAATGGACAGAAGAGCTCAGTTCCAGAGGGGAGGTGAGATTGATAGCCCTTGACACCAAGGTTGCGTTCAACCGTTTGGCATCAAGGAGCCCTAGCAAAACTGAAATGAATAGGTACGGAGGCAAACTCTCTGCTGGTTGGAGTCATACCTGGCACATTGGAAGATGGTTGAAGTTGTTGGAGGTCAGTCAACTCAGCTCCAGGATATTTCTGCAGGAGTTCCTCAGGGTAGTGTACTAGGTCCAATCATCTTCAGCTGCTTCATCAATGACCATAACATCAGAAGTGGGGATGTTTGCCAATGATTTCACAATGATCAGCACCATTTAAATGCAAGAAGATCTGGACAATATTCAGGCCTGTGCTGACAAGTGGCAAGTAACAATGCCATACAAATGTCTGAAATTGACCCTTTCAAATAAGAGGCAATCTAAATAATGCCCTGAGACAGTCAATGGTGTTACCATCACTGAATACTCCACTATTAATATCCTTGGGGTTGCCATTGACCAGAAACTCAATTGGATTCACCACATAAACTCAGTGGCTGCAAGAGCAGGTCAGAGATTAGGAATAATGTAGTGAGTAACTCACCTCCTGACTCCCCAAAGTATATCCACCATCTACAAGGCACAAGTCAGAACTGTGATGGAACACTCCCCACTTATCTGGATGATTGCAGCTCCAACAACACTCAAGAAGCTTGACACCACTTGACTGACATCATATCCACATACATCCACTCCCTCCACCAGTGATGTTCATAGCATCAGTGCGTACCATCTACAAGAAGCACTGCAGCAATTCACCAAAGATCCTTAGACAGCACCTTCCAAACCCATGGTCATTTTGATCTGGAATGGTCAAGTACAGCAGATATATGGGAACACCATCACCTGCATCTTCCCCTCCAAGCCAATCAGTATCCTGACTTGGAAATACTGTATATCACCATTCCTTCACTGTTGCTGAGTCAAAATCAAATTTCTTCCCTATCAGCATTGTGGGTCTACCTACAATTCACTATCACCTTCTCAAGGGCAACTACACTTGGCCAAATGGACCAGAACTGACCTTAAGGTGAAGTTTTTGCCAAAGGGTCCAAACAACCTATCAGTTGTATCGGAAAACTAAAATATCTTTTATCTAAAAAAGTTGGTGGTAAGCATTTTGGATAAAGGATTCCTGATCAGTAAATACAGAAGCTAATCTCTTTTACAGGATATAGAACCTGGAGTTGGCCATTTTGCCATTTGACCTCATTGCTCCTTTCTACAAGATGGTCAATTGCATCAACCCGCACTTTCCCATATTCCCTAATTCCCTTCTGGACCCGAAATTCTATCTATTGAATGTCATATTAAATACATTCGATATCTGAGAATCAATAGCTCTCTGGCATAGAAAAGTCCGAAGATTCCCAACTCTCACAATAAGGAAATGAGTTCTGATCTCAGTACCAGTATAAGTGATTATACAAGATCAGTTCTTGTATCCTGATTCTCATGAGGAATGAGCAATGAAATGCCATTGACTTGTAATCTTACCTCAATCTCTCTCTTTAGCTGCTACCTGAACGGCTGACTGTTTCCAATGTCCACTTTCCAATAGGCAGTTTGTGTGGGTAATTTTCCTGAAGACACTACAAGGCACAACTGGGTGAGCTGTGGAGTCAGTAAACCATAAGACTTCCAGTAATGACCACACCCATTAACAATCATGCCATGGACCATCAAAAGAGATATCATTTGTAGGGAATCTGCTTAGAATTAATGCAATGATAAACTCTGCTGCTTATTATTCATGTCTGTGACTGACTTCTGTATTGTTGTGGTTCTGTTCGCCGAACTGGGAATTTGTGTTGCAGAGATTTCGTCCCCTGTCTAGGTGACATCCTCAGTGCTTGGGAGCCTCCTGTGAAGAGCTTCTGTAATGTTTCCTCTGGCACTGGAGGAATTGTATTGGAGTGAATGTATTCAGGGAAAACTGTCAAAGTCAATGGAGCATCTGTTTGAGCCAGATGATTTCACAATGCAATGTTGATCCAGTGTCAGGTGATGTTGGCTGGATACACACACTTTCAAAATTCACAAGCACTTAGCAATTCCACCAACAATCTCTCATCACTTCATACACTGCTAGCATTAGGGTCCTCCCTCAGTGTTGGGGGCAGGGTGATTAGTACTGGTCTGGTCTCAGTGTTGCAAGGGGAGGACAATCCTGTGTTTCGAGATGTGGGGGTGTTATGGAGGATACAGATAATCTCCAGCTGGTCACAGTTACACTGAGAATTGACAACTGCCCCGGACTGTTATGATCTCACAGCAACTAAGGATGAATCTCCAGGAGGCAATTTTGAGCCATTCAGCAGGAAAATGAGGAAGGCCATGGATATTGCGATTTTTTTTCATTTTCTTTGTACATTTAAAAAGTTATAAATCCATTTGGATGTGTTTCTGAGACTGTACATGGGTATGTGAATTGATGGATAGATATGGTAGTTGGGTGATTACCCATGGGGGGTGGGGTGGGGGGGGGGGGGAGCGGAGAGGTGACGGCATGCTGGTATCATCACTGGACTTCAGGGTGTAGGTTTGCTCGCTAAGCTGTAGGTTTGATATCCAGACATTTCATATTACCTGGCTAGGTAACATCATCAGTGGCGATCTCCAAGTGAAGTGAAGCTGTTGTCTCCTGCTTTCTATTTATATGTTTGTCCTGGATGGGGTTCCTGGGGTTTGTGGTGATGTCATTTTCTGTTCGTTTTCTGAGGGGTTGATAGATGGTATCTAGATCTATGTGTTTGTTTATGCTGTTGTGGTTGGCGTGCCAGGCCTCTAGGAATTCTCTGGCATGTCTTTGCTTAGCCTACGAGATTATGTTCAACAACATAGTCTACAAACAAACCAACGGCACACCCATGGGATCTCCGTTATCAGGATTCATAGCAGAAGCGGTAATGCAAAGACTAGAACAAACAGCCCTACCAACCATCAAACCAAAAATCTGGTTCCGCTATGTAGATGACACTTTTGTCATCCCAAAATGAACCAAGATAGAAGAGACATTTAACATTATCAACACATCTCTCACAGGCATAAAGTTCACCAAGGAGGAAGAAACCGACAACAAACTCTCATTCCTGGACATCACAGTCGAAAAAAAGGACAACGGAGAACTATAAACCTGCGTATACAGAAAACTGACAAACACTGACCAAATACTTAACTACACCAGCAATCATCCCAACACACACAAACAAAGCTGTATCAGAACACTATTCCAACGAGCCACCATATACTGCAGCACAGACGAACTTCGGAAAACAGAGGAGAACCACCTATACAACGTATTCAAGAAGAACAGATACTCAAGAAATACAGTCCGCAAATTCCTCAGGAACAAACCGCAACAAACAGACCAAATACAGACAGAAACCCTAACCACCTTACCATACATCAAAGAAGTCTCAGAAATGACAGCCAGACTGCTAAGACCCCTCGGAATCCTAATAGCACACAAACCCACCAACACTCTCAAACAAAAACTAACAAACTTAAAAGACCCAATATAACCCATGGACAAAATGAATGTCATCTACAAAATTACATGCAAAGACTGCCACAAACACAACGTAGGACAAACAGGAAGAAAGTTAGCCACCAGAATACATGAACACCAGCTAGCCACAAAAAGACACGAGCCTCTCTCCCTCGTAGCCGTATACACGGATGTAAAAAAAACCCACCATTTCGTCTGGGACAACACATCTATTCTGGGACAAAAGACATGCCGGAGAATTCCTAGAGACCTGGCACTCCAACCACAATGCCACAAACAAACACATATATCTAGATACCATCTATCAACCCCTCAGAAAATGAACAGGAAATGACATCACCACAAACCCCAGGAACCCCATCCAGGACAAACATATAAATAGAAAGCAGGAGTCAACAGCTTCGCTTCACTTGGAGGTCGCCACTGATGATGTTACCTAGCCAGGTAATGAAATGTCTGAATGTCAAACCTACAGCTCAGCAAGCAAATCTTCACCCTAAACCTCAACCTGAGCTACAAACCTTCACAAATTATCACTGGACTGTTAATCCAGAGACCCAGATAACGTTCTGGGGGTGCTGGTTCAAATCCTGCCATGGCAGATGGTGGAATTTGAATTCAATAAAAATTTGGAATCAGAGTGTAATGATGACCATGAAGCCATTGGTGATTGTTGGAAAAATCCATCGGGTTCACTAATGTCCTTCAGGAAAAGAAATCTGCCACCCCTACCCGGTCTGGACTTCATGTGACTCCAGATCCATACCAAAGTGGTTGACTCTTAATTGTCTTCTGGGCAATTCAGATGGGCAATAAATGCTGGCCTCTCATCTATGAATGAATGAATTTTTAAAAACTACATATGTGGCTGGGAAGAGAGGTGGGTCAAGGAATGGAACACAGGAATATTGGAACAGGATAGGCCATTCAATAGATCATGGCCTAATTCGGAATGGGACCATTCGGTGCAGCCACTTTGTCGTGAGCGATTTGGCGAGACCGGTTTGGCACGACCTATTTAGGTACAGAACTGTTTTGTAGTTATTCAGTAGTTTGTAGTTATTATTAAATAAACTATAAGCCATTAAAATGATATTCTGTTGAAATTGAAGAAATTCAGGGAAGCAGACGCTAGAATACAGCTACTTGTAAGAAGATTTAGTGAGAGAAATGACATTGAATATTTATGAGGGATTGCCCATAATTTTGAATAAATGTCATATTTCAGATTTTTCATATTTACCTTATTTCTTACATTTTTATTTTCTTTTTAATATTTTTACTAAAGAGGATAAGCATTATTTTTCATTTTATTGCTTTCATTAATGCTTGTGTTTAAGCCTGAAAAGGAATAAATATGAGCTGCACTGAAACAGTTCCACGCCTAAATGGGTTTGCGCCAAAAGGGGCTGCGCCAAACTGGCCGCGCCGAATCGCTGACGCCAAAGTGGCTGCGCCGAATGGTCCTACACCCTGCCTTGGGCCCATGTCCCTTGCTTCGTAGAAATTTCTCTGCCACAGATGTAAGGTTAACAATTGAATCATTATCTACAGCTGTTATAGGAAGAGAATTCCAAACCTTCACTATTCTTGGCATGTGGAAGTGTTTTCTAATGTTTCTTCTGCCCCGATTCTAGAATCTTCTACCAGTGGAAATGGTTAATCTTTATCTTCCCTGCCTTTCCCTGTTAATATTCTGAAAACCTTGTTTGGATTACCTGTTAATCTTCTAAATTCCAGCGAATAAAGGCCTAATTTGTCTAAGATCTCCATGTAACTTAACCCATGAAGTCTAGGTATTGTACGTGGAAATCTGAGACAGTTCGCCATCCTGTTGGGGTGGAGTTGAGGTGACCCAGCTTTCAGATATAACCTACAATCTCAAGGGGCTCCTTCTGTTGTAAGCGCTATCCTATCCTATCAACAAATCAACACTCTCTTACTCAGTCTGTCAACTAATAAATAAAAAGCCCAGAAATATGTACAATGAGAACGCAAGTTGTTAGAAGTGTGCAAGAAACTGGGTCAAAGAAGCAGCAAGAAAGTTTGTTGCTCTCCTGGGCGAGAAAATGACTGAGGAGATAAATTGCTTTGTCTTGACTGTCTCGGGTCAGTATGAGTGAGGATTCGTACCCAGTGCTGGTGAGACTTGTGAATTTGGGTATTCAATCTCCCTCGTTCCCTTTGAAAACTGGGGGTCTGGATAAAGAAGGATGAGAAGGCTGAACCAACTCTCACTGCTCCTCTGCATGTGATTCTGGAGATGGTCAAACAGCAAAATGAACAATTTAATCAAATAGTTAAGTTCTATTTATTTCAGTCTCACTTAGCTTCATATCAGTTCCACCTTGTATCCACTCATGGTCAGTCTCACCTCGAACACTGTGTCCACTCATGGTCAGTCCCACCTCGAACACTGTGTCCACTCCTGGTCAGTGCCACCTCTTCCACTCTGAGGAAAAGCACCTCTTCCACTCTGCACCAAATTTCCATTGTGCTCCAAAATCCCAGAAACACTCAGTTTGTGCCTTATCCCGGATGTGCTATTTCCTAACTGCTTGTGTGAAGCTTTATCTGGGGCATCCAGATTACAAAGAGGCATCTGAGAGGATGTCTTCGAGAGGGGCCTGAGCTTGTGAATGATTCAAAGTCAGAGTAGTTCATGTTGTAGAAGAGGAAGATCTGCAGGTTTTAGAAAAAAAAATCGATAAATCTCCAGGACCATTGTGGGATATTGTGGGAAGTTAGGGAAGAAATTGCTGGGCCCTTAGGAGACATATTTGTATCATCAATAAACACGGGTGAAGTACCAGAGGATTTTAGGGTAGCCACTGCTTTGCCGTTGTTTAAGAAAGGCTGGAAAGAGAAGCCTGGAAACTATAGACCTGTGCATCTGACATTGATGGTGGGTATCTTGTTGGAGGTGATTCCGAAAGATAGTATTTACATGCATTTGTAGAAGCAAGGACTGATTAGGAATATGGTTTTGTGCAAGGGAAGTCATGTCTCACAAACTTGATGAGTTTTTTAATGAAGTAACCAGGAAGACTGGTGAGGGCACAGTGATAGACATGATCTTCGTAAAGTCTTAGAGAAGGTTCCACATGGAACACTAATTAGTCAAGTTTGATCACATAGGATTCGGAGTGGGCTTGACAATTGGATACAAAATTGGCTTGATGGTGGCAGACAGAGGGTGGTAGTGGAGCATTGTTTTTCAGACTGCAGGCCTGTGATCAGTGGTGTTCCACAGGGATCAGTGCTGGGTCCACTTTTGTTTGTGTTTTATAAATGTACATGATTTGGATGAGAATATAAGAGGTATAGTTCATATGTTTGCAGATGATGCCAAAATTTGTGGCAATAATGGACAGTGAAGAAGGTTATTTAAGAATACAAAGAGACCTTAATAAACAACGGCAAAGCAGTGGCTACCCTAAAATCCTCTGGTACTTCACCCGTGTTTATTGATGATACAAATATTTCTCCCAAGGGCAAAACAATTTCTTCCCTAACTTCCCACAATGGGCAAAAGCAGTGGCAGACAACGATATAGGAAGGGAAAAGGTTGAGACTCTGAAGGGAGATTACAGAGAGTTAGGCAGAAATTTAAAAAGAAGATCCTCAAGGGTAGTAATATCTGGATTACTCCCAGTGCTACGTGCTAGTGAGGGCAGGAATAGGAGGATAGAGCAGATGAATGCATGGCTGAGGAGCTGGTGTACGGAAGAAGGATTCACATTTTTGGATCATTGGAATCTCTTTTGGGGTAGAAGTGACCTGTACAAGAAGGACGGATTGCACCTAAATTGGAAGGGGACTAATATACTGGCAGGGAGATTTGCTAGAACTGCTTGGGAGGATTTAAACTAGTAAGGTTGGTAGGGGGGGGGGGGGAACTCAGGGAGAAGTGAGGAAAGAGATCAATCTGAGACTGGTATAGTTGAGAACAGAAGTGAGTCAAACACTCAGGGCAGGCAGGGACAAGTTAGGACTAATAAATTAAACTGCATTTATTTCAAAGCAAGGGGCCTAACAAGGAAGGCAGATGAACTCAGGGCATGGTTAGGAACATGGGATATCATTGCAATTATACAAACATGACTCAGGGATGGGCAGGACTGGCAGCTTAATGTTCCAGGACACAAATGCTACAGGAAGGCAAGGGAGGCAAAAGAGGAGGGTGAGTGGCATTTTTGATAAGGGACAGCATTACAGCTGTGGTGAGGAAAGATATTCCGGGAAATACATCCAGGGAAGTTATTTGTGTGGAACTGAGAAATAAGAAAGGGATGATCACTTAACTGGGATTGTAGTATAGACCCCCTAATAGTCAGAGGAAAATTGAGAAACAAATTTGTAAGATCTCAGCTATCTGTAAGAATAATAAGGTGGTTATAGTAGGAGATTTTATCTTTTGAAACATCGACTGAGACTGCCATAGTGTTAAAGGTTTAGATGGAGAGGAATTTCTTAAGTGCGTATAAGACAATTTTCTGATTCAGTATGTGGATATATCTACTAGAGAAAGTGCAAAACTTGACCTACTCTTGGGAAATAAGGCATGGATTTGGTTCTGGGTAACGAACCAGGCCAGGTGTTAGAATTGGAGGTAGGTGAGCACTTTGGGGACAGTGACCACAATTCGGTGACTTTTACTCTAGTGATGGAGAGGGATAAGTGTGCACTACAGGGCAAGAGTCATAGCTGGGGGCAGGGAAATTATGATGCGGCGAGGCATGACTTAGGATGCGTGGCTTGGAAAAGTAGGCTTGAAGGAAAGGGTACAATCGATATGTGGAGCTTGATCAAGGAGCAACTATTGAGTGTCCTTGATAAGTATGTACCTGTCAGACAGGGAGGAAAAGGTCGTGTGAGGGATCCGTGGTTTAATAAGGAATTGGAATCCCTTGTTAAAGGGAAGAGGGCAGCCGATGTAAAGATGAGGCGTGAAGACTCAATTGGGGCGATTGAGAGTTATAAGGTAGCCAGTAAGGATCTAAAGAGAGAGCTAAGAGCAGCAAGGAGGGGACATGAAAAGTCCTTGGTTGGTAGGATTAGGGAAAACCCAAAGGCTTTCTATAGGTATGTCAGGAATAAAAGAATGACTAGGGTAGGAATAGGTCCAGTCAAGGATAGTAGTGGGAAGTTGCATGTGGAGGCTGAAGAAATTGAGGAGACACTGAATGAATACTTTTCGTCAGTATTCACTCAGGAACAGGACATTGTTGCCGATGTGAATATTGAGTCACAATTAATTAGATTGGATGGCTTTGAGGTATGTAGGGAAGAGGTGTTGGAAATTCTGGAAAGGGTGAAAATAGATAAGTCCCCTGGGCCTGATGGCATTTATCCTAGGATTCTCTGGGAAGCAAGGGAAGAGATTGCAGAGCCATTGGTTCTACAGGAATAGTGCCAGAAGACTGGAGGATAGCAAATGTGGTTCCCCTGTTCAAGAAGGGGAGTAGGGATAACCCTAGTAACTATAGGACAGTGAGTCTTATCTCTGTTGTGGGCAAAGTCTTAGAGAGAATTGTAAGGGATAGGATTTATGAACATCTGGATAGGAATAATGTGATCAAGGATAGTCAGCATGGTTTTGTGAAGGGCAGGTCGTGCTTCACAAACCTTATTAAATTCTTTGAGAAGGTGACTAAGGAGGTGGATGAGGGTAAAGCGGTAGATGTGATGTATATGGATTTTAGTAAGGCGTTTGATAAGGTTCCCCATGGTAGGCTGCTGCACAAAATACGGAGGTATGGCATTGAGGGTGAGTTGGAGGTTTGGATTAGGAATTGGCTGGCTGGAAGAAGACAGAGGGTAGCAGTTGATGGTAAAGGTTCATCTTGGAGTGCAGTTACCAGTGGTGTTCTGCAAGGATCTGTTTTGGGACCATTGCTGTTTGTCATTTTTATAAATGATCTGGAGGAGGGGCTAGAAGGTTGGGTGAGCAAGTTTGCGGATGATATGAAAGTCAGTGGAGTTGTTGATAGTGAGGAAGGATGTAGCAGGTTAGCGGGATATAGATAAGCTGCAGAGCTGGGCAGAAAGGTGGCAAATGGAGTTCAATGTAGCTAAGTGTGAAGTGATTCACTTTGATAAGAGTAACAAGAAGATGGAGTACTGGGCTAATGGTCGGATACTTGGTAGTGTGGATGAGCAAGGGATCTTGGTGTCCACGTACACGGATCTCTGAAAGTTGCCACCCAGGTAAATAGTGCTGTGACGAAGGCATATGGCATACTGGCTTTTATTGGTAGAGGTATTGAGTTCCGGAGTCCTGAGGTCATGTTGCAGGTGGATAAGACTCTGGTGCGGCCGCATCTGGAGTATTGTGTGCAGTTTTGGTCGCCATACTATAGGAAGGATGTGGAGGCACTGGAACGGGTGCAAAGGAGGTTGACCAGGATGTTGCCTGGTATGGTAGGAAGATCATATGAGGAAAGGCTGAGGCACTTGGGGCTGTTTTCATTGGAGAAAAGAAGGTTTAGGGGTGACTTGATAGAGATGTACAAGATGATTAGGGGTTTAGATAGAGTTGACCATGTGAACCTTTTTCCACGTATGGAGTCAGATATTACGAGGGGGCATAGCTTTAAATTAAGGGGTGGTAGGTATAGGACAGATGTTAGGGGTAGATTCATTACTCAACAAGTCGTGAGTTCATGGAATGCCCTACCAGTAACAGTGGTGGACTCTCCCTCTTTATGGGCGTTTAAATGGGCATTGGATAGGCATATGGAGGATAGTGGGCTAGTGTAGGTTAGGTGGGCTTGGATCGGCGCAACATCGAGGGCCGAAGGGCCTGTACTGTGCTGTATTTTTCTATGTTCTATGTTCTATGTTCAGTAAGGCTTTCGACAAGGTTCCCCATGGGAGACTGATTAGCAAGGTTAGATCTCATGGAGTACAGGGAGAACTAGCCATTTGGATACATAACTGCCTCAAAGGTAGACAATAGCGGGTGGTGGTGGAGGGTTGTTTTTCAGACTGGAGGCTTGTGACCAGTGGAGTGGAACCAGGATCGGTGCTGGGTCCTCTACTTTTTGTCATTTACATAAATGATTTGGATGCGAGCATAAGAGGTACAGTTAGTAAGTTTGCAAATGACACCAAAATTGGAGGTGTAGAGAACAGCGAAGAGGGTTACCTCAGATTACAACAGGATCTCGACCAAATGGGCCAATGGGCTGAGAAGTGGCAGATGGAGTTTAATTCAGATAAATGCGAGGTGCTGCATTTTGGGAAAGCAAATCTTAGCAGGACGTGTGCACTTACTGGTAAGGTCCTAGGCTTTGTTGCTGAACAAACAGACCTCGGAGTGCAGGTTCATAGCTCCTTGACAGTGGAGTCGCAGATAGATAGGATAGTGAAGAAGGCGTTTGGTATGCTTTCTTTTATTAGACAGAGTATTGAGTACAGGAGTTGGGAGGTCATGTTGCGACTGTACAGGACACTGGTTAGGCCACTATTGGAATATTGCATGCAATTCTGGTCTCCTTCCTATCGGAAAGATGTTGTGAAACTTGAAAAGGTTCAGAAAAGATTTACAAGGATGTTGCCAGGGTTGGAGGATTTGAGCTATAGGGAGAGGCTGAACAGGCTGGGGCTGTTTTTCCTGGAACGTCGGAGGCTGAGGGGTGACCTTATAGAGGTTTACAAAATTATGAGGGACATGGATAGGGTAAGTAGAAAATGTCTTTTCCCTGGTGTTGGGGAATCCAGAACTAGAGGGTGAGATGGAAAAGATATAAAAGAGACCTAAGGGGCAACTGTTTCACACAGAGGGTGGTATGGGTATGGAATGAGCTGCCAGAGGAAGTGGTGGAGGCTGGTACAACTGCATCGTTTAAGAGGCATTTGGATGGTTATATGAATAGGAAGGGTTTGGAGGGATATGGGCTGGGTGCTGGCAGGTGGGACTAGATTGGGTTGGGATATCTTGTCGGCATGGACGTGTTGAACTGAAGGGTCTGTTTCCATGCTGTACATCTCTATGACTCTATGACTCTAGTTGAGGTACAGAGTTTAAGAGCAAGGACATTCCTCTGGTTTGGCCACACCTAAAGTATTGTTTGCAGTTCTGGAATTCACATTATGGGAGGGATATGATCAAAATGAAGAGGGACAGAGGAGATTTACCAGGATGTTGCCTGTGCTGGGGAGTTTCAGTTATGAGGAGAAACTGGACAGACTGGGTTTTTTTTAGAGCAGACAAGATTGACAGGGACATGATTGAGATGTATAGAATTATGAGGGGCATAGATAGGGTAGACAGGAAGAAACATTTTCTCTCGATGGAAGGATCAGTGACTGGGGATATAGATTTAAAGTAAGGACAGAAGTCTGAGAGGAGATGTGAGGAAATGTTTTTTCATCCAGAAGAGAGTGGGAATCTGGAACTCACTGCTTGTAAGGGTGCAGAGGCAGAAACCCTTGAGACATTAAAAAGTATTCAGATGTGAACTTGTGATGCCAAGATTATAAGGCAAAGGGCCAAGAGGTGGAAATGGGATTAGAATAGTTCTATTTTATTTTGACTGCACAATCCAAGTTAGTCCTTTGCCCTTCTATATGGACTTCAGTAAGGCGTTCGTTAAGGCTCCCCATGGGAGACTGATTAGCAAGGTTAGATCCTCATGGAATACAGGGAGAACTAGCCATTTGGATACAAGACTGGCTCAAAGATAGAAGAGTGGTGGTGGAGAGTTGTTTTCAGACTGGAGACCTGTCATCAGTGGAGTGGCACAAGGATCGGTGCTGGGTCCTCTACTTTTTGTCATTTACATAAATGATTTGGATGCGAGCATAAGAGGTATAGTTAGTAAGTTTGCAAATGACACCAAAATTGGAGGTGTAGTGGACAGCGAAGAGGGTTACCTCAGATTACAACAGGATCTTGACTAAATGGGCCAATGGGCTGAGAAGTGGAAGATGGAGTTTAATTCAGATAAATGCGAGGTGCTGCATTTTGGGAAAGCAAATCTTAGCAGGACTTATACACTTAATGGTAAGGTCCTAGGGAGTGTTGCTGAACAAAGGTTCATAACTCCTTGAAAGTGGAGTCACAGGTAGTGAAGAAGGTGTTTGGTATGCTTTCCTTTATTGATCAGAGTATTGAGTACAGGAGTTGGGAGGTCATGTTGCGGCTGTACAGGACATTGGTTAGGCCACTGTTGGAATATTGTGTGCAATTCTGGTCTCCTTCCTATCAGAAAGATGTTGTGAAACTTGAAAAGGTTCAGAAAAGATTTACAAGGATATTGCCAGGGTTGAAGGATTTGAGCTACAGGGAGAGGCTGAACAGGCTGAGGCTGTTTTCCCTGGAGCTTCGGAGGCTGAGGGGTGACCTTATAGAGGTTGACAAAATTATGAGGAGCATGGATAGGGTAAATAGGCAAAGTCTTTTCCCTGGGATTGGGAGTCCAGAACTAGAGGGCATAGGTTTAGGGTGAGAGGGGAAAGATATAAAAGAGACCTAAGGGGCAACTCTTTCACGCAGAGGGTGGTACCTGTATGGAATGTGGTGGAGGCTGGTACAATTGCAACATTTAAGAGGCATTTGTATTGGTATATGAATAGGAAGGATTTGGAGGGATATGGGCCGGGTGCTGGCAGGTGGGAGTAGATTGGGTTAGGATATCTGGTCGGCATGGACAGGTTGGACCGAAGGGTCTGTTTCCATGCTATACATCTCTGTGACTCTATGGGGTTTAATTTGGATCAATGTGAGGTATTGTATTTTGGTAATACAAACAACGACAGGACTTATACAATTAATTGTAGGGCCCTCGCTAGGGTTGTAGAAGGGAGAGACCTTGGGGTTCAGGTAGATAATGTTTGAAATTTGTATCATAGGTAGACATAGGTTAAGCCCTTTGAGTAAAGAGTTGAGATGTCATGTTAAGGTTGTATAGGTTGTTGGTGAGGCCTCTTCTGGAGTATTGTATACAGTTCTGGTTACCCTGTTACAGAAGGATATTATTAAACTGGAGAGGGTTCGGAAAAGATGTACCAGGATGTTGCCAGGAATGGAGGGTTTGAAATGTAAAGATAGACTGGATGGGCTGGGACATTTTTCACTGGAGCATAGCAGGTTGAGGGATGACGTTATTAAGTTTGTAAAATCATGGGGAGTATAGATAGGTGAATGACAAGGGTCTTTTTAATGGAGTGCATTTTTAAGGTCAGAGGTGAGATTTAAAAAGGACTTGGGGGCAACTTTACTTTTACAGAGTGGGTTTGTGTGTGGAAAGAACAGCCATGAATACAAGTACAGCTACAATGTTGAAAAGACATTTGGATAAGTTCCTGAATAGGAAAGATTTGGAGGGATATGGGACATGCTCAGGTAGGAGAGGTTAGTTTAGTTTGGGAACATGGTTGGCGTGCACTGGTTGGATTGACGGGTGTGTTTGTGTGTTGAATGACTATGTGACTCTTTAATTGGGAACATCCCTTTCAATAAACTGTGGCAACAGGCTGCAATGTATCAGATTCAAAGTAGGAAAAAGGAGAGCTCAGATTGATGAGAGAGACAGAAGCTGACCATGAGATTGTTCCACCATTCTGTTCAATCACTGTCGATCTGCATCTGAATTCAATTTGCACACCAGTTACAGGATGCTGCGAGTGAGTAGAGATTTCAGTCATGTGAATGGTGTAATTTAGTTGGATAAGTGCAACATCATACTTATCCAACTAAATTACACCATTCACATGACTGAAATCTCTACTCACTCGCAGCATCCTGTAACTTCAGACTTGACCTGACTTCAGACGCCTATAAATTGCGCTGCTAGCCAGCAGCTAATAGAAGCACTATAGAAGTATCAGGTGGGTCAAATGCCCCTTGAATCTGGCAAAACTGACAGTGTTCATGCTGGAGGGTACTAGCTGGTGCCATTCAGGCATAATCACTGAGGGTGAAAACTGAACAAATCTGGGGCAATGGATCCAGAGAGGAGGGGGAATTGGGAAGAAGGGAAGGGCATCGCAATGTTAATGATCACTGAAAAGCAGCAAACGCTGGATAGCAACTGTTGGATTAAAAGAAATAGAAAGACCTGACCTTGCTGTATCTTAATGCCACTCGCTCTGCTCAGCGAAACCTAATGCACATCAAAGTTCACACTTTAACTGCAAAAGTAACACTTCAACCTTAAAGCCGAGGCTCTGCTGTTTCTGAACCATGGTCAAATTTTCTAACATTGTGTCTCTCTATCTCTTTCTCTCACTCCTGGATAGCAGAGGGCTAGATTCAGAAGTGACTGAGGAGGATTCAGGGAGAAGTTGGCTCACTCACTGTGACTGAGAAAAGACTCACAAAACACCTGGTGTCAAAGAATGGTGAAGCCCCAAACAAGATGAGGTGCCGGAAGACTGGAGGTTGGCTAACATGGAGCCAGTCTGATATCATTGATGGACAAGCTGTTGGAGAGAATTCTGAGGGACATAATTTACATGTATTTGGAAAGGCAAGACAATAGTCAATATGGCTTTGTGCAGGGGAAATCATGTCTCACTGACTTGATTCAGTTTTTTGAAGAAGTAATGAAGAGGATTGATGAGGGCAGAGTAGTGGACATGATCTATATGGAATTCAGTAATTTGTTCAACAAGGTTCCTCATGATAGACTGATTAGCAAGATTAGATCTCATGGAATACAGGGAGAACTAGCCATTTGGATACAGAACTGGCTTGAAGGTAGAAGACAGAGGATGGTGGTGGAGGGTTACTTTTCATTTTGGAGGCCTGTGACCAGTGGTATGCCACGAGAATCGGTGCTGGGTCCACTGCTTTTCATCACTTATATAATGATTTGGATGTGAACATAGGAGCTGAAAATGTGTTGCTGGAAAAGCGTAGCAGGTCAGGCAGCATCCAAGGAACAGGAGATTCGATATTTCGGGCATAAGCCCTTCTTCAGGAATGGCTTATGCCCGAAATGTCGAATCTCCTGTTCCTTGGATGCTGCCTGACGTGCTGCGCTTTTCCAGCCACACATTTTCAGCTCTGATCTCCAGCATCTGCAGACCTCACTTTCTCCTGTGAACATAGGAGGTATGGTTGTAAATTTGCAGATGACACCAAAATTGGAGGTGTAGTGGACAGCGAAGGTTACCTCACAGTACAAAGGGAATCTTGATCAGATGGGTCAATGGGCTGAGGAATGGCAGATGGAGTTTAATTTAGACAAACGTGAGGTGCTACATTTGGAAAAGCAAATCAGAGCAGGACTTATATACTTAATGATAAGGTCCTGGGGAGTGTTGCTGAATAAAGAGATCTTGGAGAGTAGGTTCATAGTTCCTTGGAAGTGGAGTCACAGGTAGATAGGCTAGTGAAGAAGGTATTTGGTATGCTTTCCTTTATTGGTCAGAGTATTGAGTACATTGAGTATTGAGTTGGGACATTGGTTATGCCACAGTGGGAATATTGCGTGCAATTCTGGTCTCCATCATTTTGGAAAGATTCTGTGAAACTTGAAAGGGTTCAGAAAAGATTCACAAGGATGTTGCCAGGGTTGGAGGATGTAAGCTATGGGAAAGGCTGCATAGGTTGGGGCTGTTTTCCCTGGAACGTCAGAGGCTGAGGGGTGACCTTACAGAGGTTTATGAGGGGTATGGATAGGTACACAGACAAGGTCTTTTCCCTGTGGTGGGGGAGTCCAGAACTAGAGGCCATAGGTTTAGGGTGAGAGGAAAAATTTTAAAAGGGACCTAAGAGGCACCTTTTTCACGCAGAAGGTGGTACGTGTATGGAATGACCTGTTGGAGGAAGTAGTGGAGACTGATACAATTACAACATTTAAAAGGCATCTGGATGGATACATGAATAGGAAGGGTTTAAGACGGATATATCCAAAGTGCTGGCAAGTGGGACTAAATTAGGTTGGGATATCTGGTCAGCATGGACAAGTTGGACTGAAGGGTCTGTTTTGATACTGTACATCTCTATGACTTTATTACAATAGTATTTCCTTTCCTTCCTCATTTGCAATCCATAAAAAAGGAATGAAAGAACGAGATGGAGAGGTGTGACGTTAGAAAATTTGGCTATGGCTCAGAAACCTCAGCAGTGAGGTTGAAGTGTGGCTTCGATGAGCATTAAGCTTTGCTGAGCAGGGGGAACAGCACTCAGATACCGCAAGGTCGGGTCTTTCCATTTCTTTTAATCCAATAGCTACCAAAGGGGCAGGAATGGGCATTAGTGCAGTGGTATGCTACTCCTGTGAGAAGTGGGAGATCAGGAGGAAGTTACATGCTCCTGACAACTGTGTCTGCAGGGAGTGTTTCCACATGTAGCTCCTCCCAGACCATGTGGATTGGTTGGAGCGGCAATTGGACTCTCTGAGGAGCATACCAGAGACAGAAAGTTTTATAGGTAGGAAATTCAGGGATGTGGTCAAACTAAAAATTCAGCCAGATAGATGAGTGACTGCTTGGATGTGCAGGGAGGCATTGTAAGAGTTCCCTGTGGACATTCCCCTCTCAAACAGTGTTTTGAATACTGTCGGGGTCATGGAAAGCAACAACAGCAGTCAGGTCAGTGGCATCATGACTATCAAGCAGGGAGCAGGGAGGGTTGAAGTGTAAATGAGCAGCAGTGAAGGGGGATTGTGTAGTCAGGGGCACAGACTGGCATTTCTGTGGCCGCAAGTGAGAATCCAGGTTGGTGTGCAGCCTTTCTGGTGCCAGGGCCAAGGTTATCTCTGAACAAGCACAAGGTATTCTGAAGGGGGAGGGTGAACAGCCAGGGATCGTGGTCCATATTGGTACTAACAAACAGGCAGGAAGAGAAATGAGGTTCTGCAGAGGGAATTTAGGGTGTTAGGTAGAATGTTAAACAAGCAGATCTATAGGGTTGTAGTCTCAGGATTACTCCCTGTGTTGCATACTAGTGAGGTCAGAAATAGGAAGACAACACAGTTGAATGTGTGATTGACATCTGGTGTAGGAGGGAAGGATTAGGATATCTGGATTAGTCAGATTTCTTCCAGGGAAGAAGGGATCTGTACAAAAAGGAAAGGTTCCACCTAAACTGGAAGGGCGCCAATATCTATGCAAGGATGTTTGTTGGTGTCACTTGGAGGATTTAAACTCATGTGGTAGAGTAGCAGGTCAGCACATGTCATAACTGAAGAGAGGTTAGAGGTGAAGTCAAGCAAGTCTAAAAGGAAGAATACAGCCAGGTTAATGGACGCAGTGGGACTGGTGGTCTGAAGTGTATTTATTTTAATGCAAGGAATATAACATGTAAGACAGATGAGTTTAGAGCCTAGATTAGTCCATGGACCACAATGTGGCAGCCATTACAGAAACATGGCTGAGGGAAGGGCAGGACTGGCTTCCAGAGTTTAGATGCTTCAGGCAAGATCGAGAGGGTTGTAATAAGGGAAGCTGCATGATTAATTAGAGAATAATACAGCTACGCTAAGAGAGGATACCTTGGTGGGCTCATTCAGTGAGGCAGTATGGGTAGAACTCAGAAATAAGCAAGGTGCAATCACTTTGATGGGGTTATACTCTCGTCCTCCAAATAACCAGTGGCACATAGAGGAACAGATATGCAAGTAGATTATGGAACGTTGTAAAAAGAACAATGTTAGTTTTAGTGGGTAGTTTAAACTTCTCCCATATTGACTGGAACTCCCTGCGTGCCAAGGGCTCACACGGAGCAAAATTTGTTCAGTGCATCCAGGAGGGTTTCTTGAAACAATGTGTAGAAAGTCCAGTGAGGGAACTGGCCATATTAGACCTTGTATTGGGAAAGAGCCTGGCCAGGTGATTGAAGTTTCAGTGGGGAAGCATTTTAGGAAGTGATCTAATTCTGTAAGTGTTAAGGTAGTTATTGAAAAGGATGAGACTGATTCTTGCGGCAAAGTGCTAATTATGAGAAGGCTAATGAAATAAGTTATCTAATGATTTAAACATTAGGAAGGAACTGATGATTTCAGATCGTGGGGTGGCTGTTTGAGGGTAAATCTAAATCAGACATGTGGATGTCTTTTAAAGACCATTGATCAGAATTTTGGACTGCATGTTCAT
The DNA here is from genome assembly GCF_020745735.1 of Hemiscyllium ocellatum. Taxonomy (NCBI): domain Eukaryota; kingdom Metazoa; phylum Chordata; class Chondrichthyes; order Orectolobiformes; family Hemiscylliidae; genus Hemiscyllium; species Hemiscyllium ocellatum. Next base: position 18,544,814 of record NC_083416.1, on the reverse strand, counting down.
CTCAGGATGAAAGATAAGGATGGCAAGATTTAGGAAATCTGGATACAAGAGGTATTGAATATTCATTCAAAAAGAAAAAGCAAGTATATTGTCAGATTTAGCAAAACGAAATCAGGCAAGGTCCTTTTGGAATGTAAAGGGAGCAGAAAAGAACTCAAACAAGAAATTAGAAGAGCTAAAAGGAGTCTTGAAATGCTCTTGACAAGTAAGATTAAGTAGTGTTCCACAAAGACAGTACTGAAACATCAATTGTTCGCAATACATCTCTACAAATGATTTGGATGAAAATATTACTACTCTGAATAATAATTTTGTGGATGACATGAATATTGGTGCAATTGTGGTGAGTGAGGAAAGTTGTCAAAGAATATAAAGCAGGATATAGATCAGCTCAAAACTGAGTGAAGAAATGGCAGATTGAGTTTAATGCAAACAAATGTAAGGCGATACATTTTGGGAAGTCAAATGCAAAAGGAAAGCATACAGTAAATTGGAGGACCCTTAGAAGCTCTGACATATAACAGGATGCTGGGGTGCAAGTCCAGCTCCCTGCAAGTGGCAACCCAACTCGAAAAGGTGGTAAAGAAGTTGAATGGCATGCTTGCCTTAATTGATTATGGAATTGAGTAAAATAGTTGGCAAGACATGCTGTAGCTGCATAAGACTTCGGTTAGGCCTTATTTAGAATATTGTGTACAGTTCTGGTCACCACATTATAGGAAGGATGTGGATTCTTTGGAGAAGTTGCAAAAGTGGTTTTCAGGATGTTGCCTGGTTTAAAGTGCATTAGCTATAGGAGAGGTTGGACAAACTTGGATAGTTTTTGCTGGAATGTCGGAGGCTGAGAGGTGACCTGACGGAAGTATATGAAATTGTGAGACGTATGGATAGGATGGATAGTTGACACCTTTTTCCCAGGTTGAAAATGTCAAATATAAGGAAGCATAGGTCTAAGGTGACAGGGTGAAAGTTTAAATGAGATGTGCAATGCAAGTTTTTTTAATATTGGTAGGTACCTTGAACATGCTGACACGGAGGTGGTAGTTATAATAGCAATGTTTAAGGGCCACTCAAACAGACATGAACAGGCAGGGAATATAGGGATATGGACCATGTGCAGGGCAGATGGGATTAGTTTAGAATGGCATCATGGTCAGTGCAGACATGGTGGGTGAAAGGGCTGTACTGTTTATGTTAGCATGGTAGTAGTAAGTTTTGGATAGTCAGCATCATTAGATAGTAGTAGGTACTGGATGGTCAGGATCGTGATATAGTGGAAATCACTGGATAGCAGTAATCACTGGATAGCAGCAATCACTGGATAATAGTCATCACTGGATTGTAGCAAGTAGTATATAGTAGCAATCACTGGATAATAATAATCACTGGATAGTAGCAAGCATTTGACTGAGGATGCCACTTAGATAGCAAGAAGTCCTGTGTGTTTTATTCCATTCCCTATTTCATATCTGGAGAATACTTGTTTTGGAAGTGGTACAGTCATTTTGTAGCTTGAGATTAAGAGCACTGTCATGTGCTGAGAAGCTGAGGAAATTGAATCTGTGCTTTTTGTAGTTTAGAAGAATGAGAGGTGATTCCATTAAAGCACATTAGATTATGAAGGCACCTGACAGGGCAGAGAGTGAGAGAATGTTTCCCTTGATCTAGAGAATCTTAAATAAGAGAACACACTCTCAGGATAAGGGGCTAATCAACTGAGCCTCAGATATGGTGTATTTTCTTTATTTGGAGGGTTGGAATTCTTTACCCCAGAATGTTGTGAGGTCTCCATCATTGAATATATTTCAGGCTGAGATAAATGGATATTTCTCAGGGAATAGAGAGATATTGAGAAGTGGTCAGTCAGGATTGTATCGGATGGTGGGGCAGGCTCAATGGGCTGAATGGTTTACTTTGACTCAAATTTCTTATGTCCATCCTCCCATCATCTAATGATTCCCTTTCCTGCTTCCTCTCCTTTCCACATCTCCTCCATTTCCAATTTATCCTTTTGGTTCTCTATCTTGTTCCCTCCAGCTCTCAGCTCCACATTCCCTTCCTCTCTTTCTTCCTCTCTTTCACCGTGTGTCTCTCATCTGAATAAGTTGCACAATTTGTTAAAGTACATTCTGCTTTTTGATATATATTATCAAAGTGAAAACATTCACACTTCTTTACCTTATGTTAGTCTTGTTCTCACTCGCTTAAATCGTCTTTATCTCTTTGTTGCCTCTCTGTGTTCTTCTCATAGTTTACATTTACATCAAACTTGGAATTGTATTCTTCTCAGCTCCTTTGTCAAGGTCACTAATATAGAATGTAAAGTGTTGTGTCCCCCAATACTGACTGTTGCAGCACTATTCCACTGTCTATGAACTGCAACATGCACCTTCTTTCTGCTTCTGTTAATCAATCCTCTATCCTTGCTAATACAGAGGAACCTCAATTATCGGAAAGAGATGGGCAGGCACGACATCGTTCGGATAAATGATTATTTGGTTAAGTGTTTCAATGCCTTTCCTCAGGGGTTTGGAGTTTTCTGTTACATCTGCTCCCTGTTCAGGAGACGAGGCAGCAGCACACCTTATGTGAACCCTCGCCTCCCCCCACCCCACCTCGCCCGGCCACCCAATGCTGTCCAACACCGCTCCCCCTCCCACCCCACCCCATCCAACAGGCCCCCCTAACCAATCCCCAACCCTGTCCAACAGCCTTCCCCCTCACCCCCCAACTCCATCCAATAGCCCTCCCCCACCCAGCCCCCAACAACGTCCAACACCGCTCCTCCACCCACACCCTCAAACCCATCCAACACCTCTCCCCCACCAACACCCTCAACCCCATCCAACACCGCTCCCCCGCGCACACCCTCAACCCCATCCAACACTGCTCCTCCACCCACACCCCCAATACCGCCCCCTCACCCACACCCTCAACCTCACCCAACACTGCTCCCCCTCCCATACAACACAATGCAAAAGAAGCAACAGGAAGAAGAACATTGGATTTAGTCACTTCTGTTAAAACTCGGGTTTTTTCAACGCAAATTGAACTATAACATGTTTGAAGAATTTAGACCATTATTTGTAGAACATGAACTTTCTTTACTTGTATTGGTTATAATGCGATCCTGGTCCCATTAGTTTAAATAGCTCTGCTATTACACAATTTTCTTACAATGCCGGATTGTGTGGGAATGGAACTATCTTATTATATCAGAACCAACTTTAGTGTGTTATGGATTCCCCAATCATCTATGGAGAGTAGACACTGTGATATAGACTCTCCTAGTGACTCTCAGTCACTGATAGCATGTTGTAGATTCTGTGATCACTTTCAGGCAGTGGATAGTATGTTATAGACTCCCCGAACCACCCTCAGTCTCTTACAGTGTGTCATAGATTTCTTCAGTCACTTTTGGACAGTGGACAATGTGTTACAGACTCCTTGGTCATTCACTTCAATCATGAGCTCTGAGATTTGCAGAGAGGAACAGGAAAGCTGAATGCATTCAAGTGCAGTGCTGAGACACAGGGATCTGAACACAAGCTCCCTCTGCTGGCTGTATTACACAATACACACACATGCTCATACACACATACACACACACACTTGGGTTTGATTCCAATGCTGGCCTTCCAGAGTATTTAGTCCTGATAATCAGGGAAGTCATTTGTGCTGACAGTACAGATTTGTCCTTAATTGTGGCAGCATTATCTTTGATAGTTTTGCTGATGTGTCCTCCCAAGCAGATATGACAACATTCTAATTTATAATTGAAAAATACACAATATGTTCTCTTTGCCAAGCAAATGTTAATCTTTAGTGTGAACCTTTTCTCCATCTCCAATACTCCCCACTCCAGCTGGACAGGACTGCTTTCTCCATCACACAGACTGTCTCCTTTTCCAGTCGGACCCCTCTCTCTGCCTGTTACCTGTACTTGACCTTATCATCGAGAACATTGGCCATTTTGTTTTCTTTGCTCCCACCCCCCAGTTTAGCCTGTCACCCTCTGAACTTGCTGCACTTCGTTCCCTCAGATCAAACCCTCCCCTTGTTATTAAACTGGCTGATAAGGGAAGTGCTGTGTGAATGTGTGGAAAGATTCAAGAAAAAAATACACCAACTGCCATATCAACATCAGCAAAACTTTTGACACTGTCAACTTCTTAGAGTCATAGAGATGTACAGCACAGAAACAGACCCTTCAGTCCAGCTTGTCCAAACCGACCGGATATCCCAACCCAATCTAGTCCCATATCCCTCCAAACCCTTCCTATTCATATACCCCTCCAGATGCCTTTTAAACATCGTAGTTATACTAGCCCCCACCACTTCCACTGGCAGCTCATTCCATACACGTACCACCTTCTTCATGAAAACATTGCCCCTTAGGTCCCTTTTACATTTTTCCCCTCTCACCCTAAACCTATGCTCTCTAGTTCTGGACTCCTCCACCCCAGGGAACCGACCTTGTCTATTTACTATATCCACGCCCCTCATGATTTTATAAACCTCTATAAGGTGACCCGTCAGCCTCTGATGCTCTAGGGAAAATAGCCCCAGTCTGTTCAGCCCCTGCGTATAGCTCAAATCCTCCAAACCTGGCAACATCCTTGAAAATCTTTTCTGAACCGTTTCAAGTTTCACAACATCCTTCTGATAGGAAGACCAGAATTGCACACAATATTCCAACAGTGGCCTGTGCAGCTGCAACATGACCTCCCAACTCCTATACTCAATGCTCTGACCAATAAAAGAAAGCATATCAAAACACCTTCTTCACTCTCCTATTTACCTGCCACTCTACTTTCAAGGATGTATGAACCTGCATCCCAAGGTCTCTTTGTTCAGCAACACTCCCTGGACCTTATCATAAAGTGTATAAATCCTGCTGTGATTTGCTTTTCCAAAATGCAGCTCCTCACATTTCTCTAAATTAAAATCCATCTTCAACTCCTCGGCCCATTGGCCCATCTGAGCGAGATCCTGTTGAAACCTGAGGTAACCTTCTTCGCTGTCCACTGCACCTCCAATTTTGGTGTCATCTGCAAACTTACTACTTATACCTCCTATGTTCACATCCAAATCATTTGTATAAATGACGACAAACAATAGATCCAGCACTGATCCTTATGGCACTCTACTGGTCATAGGCCTCCAATCTGAAAAGCAACCCTTCACCTCCATTCTCTGTTTTCTATGTTTCAGCCAGTTCTGTATCTAAATGGCTAGTTCTCCCTGTATTCCGTGAGATCTAACCTTGCTAACCTTGTTCAACACCTTACTGAAGTCCATATAGATCCCGTCCACCACTCTGCCCCCATCAATCCTCTTCGTTATGTCTTCAAAACACAAGTTTGTGAGACATGATTTCCCATGCACAAAGCCATGTTGACCACCTCTAATCAGTCCTTGCCTTTCCAAATACATGTACATCCTGTCCCTCAAGATTCCCTCCAGCAACTTTCTCCAGGCTCACTGGTCTATAGTTCCCTGGCTTTTCCTTACCACCCTTCTTAAACAGACGCACCATGTTAGCCAACCTCCAGTCTCTGGCACCTCATCTGTGACTATTGATGATACAAATATCTCAGCAAGGGGCCCAGTAATCACTTCCATAGCATCCCACAGAGTTCTCGGGTATACCTGATCAGGTCCTGGGGATTTATCTACCTTTATGCGTTTTAAAACATCGAGCACCTCCTCCTCTGCAATATGGACATTTTTCAAGATGTCACCATCTATTTCCCTACATTATGTAACTTCCATGTCCTTCTACTCAGTAAACACTGATGCAAAACTCTCGTTACGTATCTCCTCCATCTCTTGCGGTTCAACACATAGTCTGCGTTCTGATCTTTGAGGGGCCTTATTCTCTCCCTAGTTACCCTTTTGTCCTTAATGTATTTGTGGAATCCCTTTGGATTCTTCTTAACACTATTTTTCAAAGCTATCTCATGTCCCCTGCGCCAGCTCATCAGCCCATGCATTCATCTGCTCCATCCTTCAATTCCTCTTCTCACTAGCTCATAGTACCAGGTGTAATCTAGATATCACTACGCTTGAAGGCCTCCTTTTCAAGTACCTGCCTAACTCCCTGCATTGTCCCTTCAGAATCTCATCCTTTTCCCTTCCTATGTCATTGGTTCCAATGTGTACAATGACCTCCTGTTGGTCCCTCTCCTGTTTGAGAACATTCTGCACCCTCTTTGGGACATTCTTGGTCCTGGCACCAGGGAGGCAACACACCATTCTGATTTTTCGCTGCTGGCTGCAGAACTGTCTGTCTGTGCCTCTGACTAGAGAGTCCCTTATCACAATTGATTGCTTGGAACCTGATTTACCCCTCGATACCAGAGACATGGCTGTTCATGCTACATTCCTCTGATAATCCATCACCCTCTACATTTTCCAAAACAGCATACTTGTTTGAAATGAGGATAGCCACAGGTGACTCCTATACTATCTGCCTCCATCTCCTATCTTTCCTGAAGTTAATCCATCTACTTGACTGTATCTGTGGCTTTTCACTCTTCCTCTGCCATCCATCACACCCCTTCGCTCCTGTAAATTCATCATTGCCTCTAACTGCTGCTCTAACCGATCCATGCAATTTGACTGGATTCACAACCAAAGACACTTCTTGTAGACATAATCATCAGTAACATGGAAATGCTCCCTAAACTGCCACATCCAACAGGAAGAGTGCATCACTTGGCTAAAGGCCACCTTTGCTCCTTCACAATCTACAGGCACAGAAAATAGCACTGTCATATTGCTCTTTAAAAATCCCACTACTCCAGGCTAACTTCATACTTATGGTTTATATTTTAAAAATTTAATTGGAACAGATCTCAATCAAACACATAATCAAGAAAGAACCCACTCTACTCACTACTGTAGATTTACAGCAAGGCTACATTAAAAAAACTATGCTCATATCTGTTCATGTGCTGTGAGTTCTCTCACCCAGGTTCCTACAAGGTCAGCGGTGAATTTGTTAATGTTTCCTAGATGCATTCCAATGTCCAGAGATACTTGAACTCAAACAGCAAAGGCAGTAACAGTGCAGATTCACTGCTGTCTCAGACAGCAATGTGTAGGTTTCTTTTACTGACCATGTGGTCACTGCCTTTGTCTGTCTTCCTCCTTTTAAAATTGTCGTTGTTTTGATCTTTTCTCTCCCAAAGTTCCAAAACAATGCAACAGCATATTTTACACTATGGAGCATTCTGTTCAAATTTGGCTGTCCTTGGAAATCCGTCCCCATTTTCCACTTATTCCACAAACTGTGACCCTAGCCAACACAACCAGCATATCTCCCCTATCTATTCAGAAAAGACTGAGATCAGATAAGGCCATAACATTGCATCTAAACAAGGGTACCCAGAAAAGGTTTTCGGTTACTGTTGACATGAAATGAGGTGGCTTTTGGCTAGGCAGCATTTAATTCCCACCCCTAAGGTCTAGCTGGCAGTCACTATATCCCGTGAATGAATAAATGAGAAAATACTTGACTTTATGCTCCTCGCTGCAATACTGCATCTCACCTCCAGCAAATAGTCCACAGAATTGACAGGAATCTGTACAGCAAACAGGAAGTGAACAATGTACACCACCTTCCATGCTCAGTCAGTGCCAGGCTCCCTATGTGAGTCAATGTTACAGCGTGCACTTCATCTGCTTATACCCAAGTTTAGTCATAAATATTGGAAACTTGGCCTAAGTGTACTTCCACTGGCAGTCCATAATGAGTAAAATGATTGAGTTATTTTTCCCACCTGTATTTCACTTGTGACTGGTCTCAGAGGATCAGGAAATTGGGTTGTCATATCCATAACAGAAGGATATACTGGTATCCTGTTCTCATTTTAGTAATGAGCTGCCAGAAGAATTGGTGGAGGTTAGTACAATTGCAACATTTAAAAGACATCTGGATGGGTATAAGAATAGGAAGGGTTTAGAAAGATATGGGCCAAGTGCTGGCAGGTGGGACTAGATTGGGTTGGGATATCTGATTGGCATGGATGAGTTGGACCGAAGGGTCTGTTTCCATGCTGTACATCTCTCTAACTCTATGACTCTATAATGGTTCTAAACAACCTGCTAACACCACATCGAATAATTCTTCAAAAATTAGCGGACACTAATTGTGCTGGTTTGATTGCAAGTTGAGATTTTGCCACCATTTTTACAAAACTGCACTCCATCTTATTGAAGACTGGCCAGTTAAAAAGATGATTTGGCAATGCTGGAGTTTTCCATATTTCTATATTGCTTTGGTCACCACATTTTTTTTAGATTACTTACAGTGTGGAAACAGGCCCCTCGGCCCAACAAGTCCACACCGGCCTGCCAAAGCGCAACCCACTCAGACCCATTCCCCTACATTTATCCCTTCATCTAACACTACGGGCAATTTAGCATGGCCAATTCACCTAAATTTAATGGAAAAATACCTGGAACCTGTTTGTGGAACTGCTCTGTCTCTTCAAACTTGCTTTGATTATGGACAAAACTCAAAATTTCACTCCTGCTATGTTATCATTTAGTAGCTCCAACCATGAGTAACAACCCCTACTCTCAATCCTCCAAAATCTAAGTCCCATTCTTCGAGCACTTTGCTCGAAAGAATATATATAATCCCGACATTAATTCCAGTTCTTAAAACTTTGAATGCACTTTCTGAAGGAAGAATTATCTTTCTCCAGCAAAGGAATTTGAGTAGCTCCTGTATTGTTTTAACTTGGTTCTGGATTTAGCGGCATTATTTGAGGAAAAAGGATAACATTTCCTCTCAATAAATATCATTTATGCTTCTCATCCGCTCTATTCACCTCTCTTCAACTCATAGAAACACCTGCCCACAATCTCATGTCTCTCTTGATCAATTATGTTTTCGTTCTGGACTTCTTCAGTGAGTCCCATGGGCTTTCCTTCCAAACTCCAGCATCCCGAATGAATGATTTCCTCTTTATTGCTTTGAAAACACTTGGGGCATTGACTTTTGCTTTCAATCTTCTTTCTGGTCTGAGCAGAAACCAGTGTATTGCTATCTGTCCCTTCTTTACCCTGCCTTCCTTTCAATCTCCTACCTCTTGGATTATGGCTGGGTGATGGAAAAATATTCCATTTTATGGATCCGATTATAATTGTCAACCAACCCTATTGCCTGTTTAGCTGGTGCAGCTGTCTGGGCTTCAGCATGAGTTCTAATTACTGGAGGAAGTAAATTATTATTTTTTTTCTGATTGACTGATTTCCCTGCAAGTTTATTTCCAATGCCCACATTCAACAGTCAAACATCAAATTTCAAATTCAGTGTCGGTCTGTCCAGGTTGCTTCCCTATGCATGCCTCAGGAACAAACTCATATACACCTCATATATCTCATTTTACTGCTTCATAATCCACAGAAACTTCTTTTGTCTTAAAAATGTTAAAATCTTAAAAATGTAGGTGGAAGAGTCAGCATGGAATTGTTTAGGGAAATTCTTGTCCAACTTGCTGAAGATTTCTAATAAGGTAACAGAAAGTGTTGATGTGTGTAACACCACTGATATGCTGTGCACAAACTTCGAAAAGGTATTCAGTACTGTGCCACACAACAGGTGTGTGTGGAGTATTAAGATTAGGTGAGGTGTTTGGTCACTAGTGGGGCTACATAGAACTATACAGAACTGGTTGAGGTATTATGTCTTTTATACTTTCCACAGCTTGAACGTTAACTGTTCTTCTTTTATATATTTCATCCAGCTGTACCTTCCCTACTGTCACTGGCATCTGTTGGTGGAGCACACTTAATGGTTGTAGATGGAGCTTGATTGACTTTTCCTGTATCAAAACTGATGCCATGTCGTAATACAGCATCTCCCATTACCCATGTATGTGATAGGTGTATTTTGTCATCCCATTGCAACATAAGCTATAACATTTAATCTGTATCTTGCACCTTCTATTGCACATAGCTGATGAGCGTATGCTACTGAGGTGACTTCTGTACTATATCCATTTCGTGCTGTACAAACGATGACATCACTATTGGGCAACTCTAACTATATCCTCTAGGCTACTGCATATGACAGTATATTGTGATATATAATACAGTGGTTTCCATTAATTACTCTACATTCTCTCCTGCATATAATAAGTGTTGACCCTGGTACATCAGGGATTGCCAGAACAATGCTAATTATGATACCATCATGTATAGAGATAGTTAAAAAAGCATTTGGCATGGTTGCCTTTATTGTTCAGTCCTTTGGGTATAGCAGTTGGGAAGTAATGTTGAGGTTGTACAGGACATTGGTGAGGCCTCTTCTGGAATACTGTGTCCAGTTTTGGTTGCCCAGTTGTAGAAAGAATATTATTAAGTTGGAGAGGGCTCAGAAGAGATTTCATGGAAATCATTGAATCTCAACAGTATGGAAATAGGCCATTTGGCCTGACAAGTTCACAACGACCCTCCAAAGAGTATCTCACCAGATCCATTCTCCTACCCTATTACTGTACTATTGTACTGTACTCCTACCCCTGATTAATGCACCGAATCTACACATCCCTGAACACTATGGGCAATTTAGCATGGCTAATTCACCTAATCTACACATCTTTGGACTATGGGAGGAAACCAGAACACCCAGGGGGACCCCCTGCAGACATGGGGAGAATATGCAAACTCCACACAGACAGTTGCCCAAGGCTGGAGTCGAACCCAGGTCCCTGGCACTGTGAGGCAGCAGTGCTAACCAGTGAGCCACCATGCCACGTGATTTATCAGGATGTTGTTGGGTATGGAAGGTTCAAATTATAAAGAAAGGCTAGATAGGATGGAACTTTTTACACTGCAGTGTCGGAGGTGAGAGGCAATGTTATAAAAGTTTATAAAATAATGAATGGTATAGATAGAGTTAATGGTAATTGTGTTTCTCTAGGATTTGTGATTTCAAAACTAAGGGGCACATTTTAAAGATGAGGGGAGAAACATTTCAAAAGGACTTGAGTGGCAAACATTTTTTTATAGATAGTTTTGTTAGAAATTTAACATTTTTACAAGTTTACAAAAATAAACAAAACTCTCAAGTACAAACATTGATATACAATTAAATCTTAAATAAATAATAACCAAAATTTAACGAAAGAAAAATACGGAGGAAAAAAAAACAAAACTCAACTAACTACTAATCTAACCTACAACTAACCAGAGTGTATAATTAAGTCTCTTACATTATTCAAATAAGAGAAAGAAAAAAAAACAACGTATAACACAGAAATTGGGTAGTGAGATACATGCTCGGAATGTGTTAACATCAAATGTAACAAAATCCGTATTCCTCTCCCAAGGGGCCCCGGACCAGCCAGATTCGTAATCTCAATTAAATAAAAGCCCTTGTTAGATTAGATTTTTTAGATTAGACTTACAGTGTGGAAACAGGCCCTTCGGCCCAACAAGTCCACACCGACCCGCCGAAGCGAAACCCACCCATGCCCCTACATTACCCCTTACCTAACACTACGGGCAATTTAGCATGGCCAATTCACCTAACCCGCACATCTTTGGACTGTGGGAGGAAACCGGAGCACCCGGAGGAAACCCACGCAGACACGGGGAGAACGTGCAAACTCCACACAGTCAGTCGCCTGAGTCGGGAATTGAACCCGGGTCTTCAGGCGCTGTGAGGCAGCAGTGCTAACCACTGTGCCACCGTGCCGCCCACTTTCAACCGATAATGATCCTTCCGCAGGAATATCTGTATTTATATAATTCAAGAAGGGCTGCCATATTTTATGAAATAATTCGGTCTTTCGGTGCACCATATTTGTAAGGAAGTCAAGGGGAATACATTCCATAATTAATCTGTGCCAATTTGAAAGTCCAGGGGGCCCTCAGCCACCCAGTTTACCAAAATATTTTTTCTTGCACAGAAAGAGAGAATAGAAAATAATCTTTTCTCATGCATATCCAAGGAGGGTAAGTTTGAAAAGCCCAAAAGGAGAGATTCAGGGTCCACTTTAATTTCTGTTCCTAAAATTTCTGTCAGGGTACTTGCTACTTTAGTCCAGTATCTATGGATCTTATGACAGGTCCATAGGCAATGTACAAGAGTGCCCACCTCTATTTTACATTTGGGACACATTGGAGATGCTCCTGCCTTAAATTTTGTCAATTGATCCAGTGCTATATGGGCCCTATGAAGTATCTTCAGCTGGATAGCCTGAGTTCTGTTGCAGATGGTGATTCTTCTGGCGTTTTCCCAAACCTCATTCCATGTTTCTATAGAGATTTCTAGTTCCAAATCCTGATCCCATGTTTTAAGCAGATTGTCCATATCTCCCGATGTTTCTTGGATGCTGCCTGACCTGCTGTGCTTTAACCAGCAGCACATTTTCAGCTCTGATTTCCAGCATCTGCAGACCTCACTTTTTACTCATATCTCCCGATACTTCATTATGTAGTAAATGATAAATAGTACTGACGGAAGATACCCCCACTGGTCGTAGCACTCTACATTCTCTATCTGATTTATAAAGACTATCTAATAACGTGGTCTTCTTCTGTATGTAATCTTGAATTTGGAAGTATCGAAAGAGGTCACCATTAGGTAATCCGAATTTCTGACGCAGCTGTTCAAAAGAAATCATGACCCCTTCTTTAAATAGGTCCCCTAGACATGAGATACCCCTGGATCTCCAGAGTTTAAAAGTGGCATCTGTAAACCCCGGTTGAAATCCCCATGCCCCCACTATTGGCACATAGGGGGATGTTTTATGTGAGTTGCCCTCATTTTGCCGCATTATATTCCAAGCATTAATTGTGTTTAATATTATAGGGTTTTTACAGTGATCCAGAATGATTTTTCTATTGTCGAAAATAAAATTTTAATAAGTGGGCATTTTACTTGAGAAGCCTCGATGTCCAGCCAGATTGATTGCGGATCAGACAAGACCCAATCAGCAATGTAACTTAATTTTCCTAAAATCTGGGAAGTCCAATCCTCCCCTTGCCTGTGGAAGCTGTAGCTTCTTCAGCTTAATGAGGGGTCGTCTATGATTCCAGATAAAGGAACCCAACCAGCCATATAATCTACGTAGTGCCAGCCTCGGTAGCATCACCAGAAGCATTCTCACAGGGTATAGGAGACGAGAAAGGACATTCATTTTAATTAGTGCTATTCTACCCAGCCAGGAAATTGGAAGGTCTCCCCATCACTGGAGGTCCTGCCTTATCCTTTCCAGTAAATACACAAAGTTAGCCTTGTATAACTGACCAAATACTGGGGTAATAAAAATGCCTAAATATAAGAAACCCTCCAGCGACCACTGAGAGGGAAAGTGGGATCCGTCCACTAAGTGGGGTATCATAGCAAGGCCACCCATTGGCATAGTCTCTGATTTTGAGAAATTAATTTTATACCCTGAGAATGCACTAAATGTATTAATAACTTGGATTAAGCGAGGTACAGACCCCAGAGGATTACTGAGGAATAGAAGAACATCATCTGCATAAAGGGTAATTTTATGTTTACCTGTACCAATCCTCAGGGCCGTTATATTAGGATCAGCCCATATAGCTTCTGCTAGAGGTTCAATTATTAGCGTAAATAACAATGGCGAGAGTGGACATCCCTGACGGCAGCCCTTAACCACGCTGAAGCTATCCGAACCTAATCCATTAGTAACCACAACTGCTTTGGGATCACTATACAATGTTGAGACCCATTTGGTAAACACCTTTCCAACACCAAACCTTTCCAATGTGTAAAACAAATATGACCATTCAACCCTATCGAATGCCTTTTCCGTCTAATGAGACTACTACTCCTGGTATCTTTCCCTGATGGCAGGCTTGAACCATATTCAAAACCCTTCTAATATTATTGGATGATTTACGGCCCTTAATAAACCCGGTCTGATCCTCCTTTATGATATGTGGCAATACCCTTCCTAGTCTCAATGCTAACGTTTTAGAAAGGATTTTAAAATCTACATTTAGTAAGGATATTGGTCTGTATGATGCACAATCTTCTGGATCCTTTCCTTTTTTAAGGATAAGAGAGATATTTGCCTCTTTCAACGAAGGCGGGAGACAGCCCTGACTGTATGCGTAGTTATACATGTCCATCAGTGGGCCAGCCAATATTCCTGTAAATTCTTTATAGAATTCAGCTTAAAAACCATCTGGGCCAGATGCCTTACCGCTCTGAAGTTGCCTGATTGCGTCAAGTATTTCTTGGACTGTTAGGGGAGCATTTAGGACCGATACCTGTTCCGGAGTTAGGTCCAGAAAGGTCAAATTTTTAAAAAATAGTTTGAGGGGCCTTTTTTTCCTTTGCAAGAAATGCTAAGTTTGTCGCCAAATTCATATAACCTTTGTTTTGCAAATAATATTTCCCTCTTAGCCGTTTGGGTAAGCATGGGGTTTAGAGCTGTCCTAAGGGCTGTAATCCTTTGCAATTTGATAATAGAAGGTCTATCAGTGTATGCTGTTTCCACTGCTTTTAAGTGAGTTTCGAGCAGACGCTGTTCTCCCTTTAATTTTTTCTGGGTTGCTGAGCAGGAGATGATCAAACCTCGCGCTTAAGCTTTGATGGTCTCCCACATTATTGATGGGTTGCTAGCCGTACCTAAATTAATTTCTAAAAAAGTTTTAAATTCGTGAGAGAAGTATTTTACAAATTTACTATCTTTCATCACGAAGGGGTCCATATGCCAATGCCGAGGGGATGTCCCGTCGTTCCTCGCCTTGATTTCCATATATACAGCAGCGTGATCAGAAATTGCTATACTACCTATTGGAATTTAAAAAAATTGAGGGGGCAAAAACATATCAATTCTGGTATGATATTTATGTGGAGTGGCAAACGTTTTACACTTGTGGAATTAACTTCCTACTTTGGGATTACGTTCCACATGGACTAGTTGGACCAAAGGGTCTACTTCCACACTGTATGGCTCTATGACTCCATAATACATTCTGCTTCAGTCTTATATCCACAGTTAAACCCTGAGTTAGCAGCTGGTCAGGCCATATTCCCTGTATGATAGGTTAAACTGGTGTGACTTGGTCATCCACTGGAGCAGTAGGGAGGGAAGATCATCCCTTTTGAAGGTCCAGGCATGACTGTACTATTGTGGACATGCTCGGAATTACTTACTGGTTTGTACTGAGTTGCATGTTCTGGATAGATCCTTATACCTTTGCCAAGTTTTCCTTAAATCGAGAACTTAATCTTTTAATTGAGAGCTTAATCAGAGTCTGAATCTGGTTCACTGTTGACAATCCAATCCAATCTACTCGAGGCCCCTGTGCTGAATACAAGAACCACATGAAAATTCAGACTGCATTTCAGTCGAGTTTAGTTCCGGACAGTTGCTGTAATGCTCCATTATTAACCCCAGCCTTCTGTGTTATTATTCACTTTACCAAAACCTATGCAATTCTCGATCCAAACTGTGGGCGGCATGGTGGCAGTGGGCGGCACGGTGGCACAATGGTTAGCACTTCTGCCTCACAGCACCTGAGACCCGGGTTCAATTCCCGACTCAGGCGACTGACTGTGTGGAGTTTGCACGTTCTCCCCGTGTCTGGGTGGGTTTCCTCCGGGTGCTCCGGTTTCCTCCCACAGTCCAAAGATGTGCGGGTCAGGTGAATTGGCCATGCTAAATTGCCCATAGTGTTAGGTAAGGGATAAATGTAGGGGTATGGGTGGGTTGCGCTTCGGCGGGTCGGTGTGGACTTGTTGGGCCGAAGGGCCTGTTTCCACATTGTAAGTAATCTAATCTAATCCAATCTAATCAAACAGCACTCTGGTAGACAGATTTGGAGATGTTTTGAAACCTGGGTACCAGATCATGGTGTACATTGTAATAGAAATTTTTATTATTGTTTACTAACACCAGTCCATATTCTGGAGCTCCATGGCCCTGCTGCATTTTACGGGTGGTTTCTGTCATATTCTGAGACGTTTGTTGTTGGTGGGCATATTTCCCCCACTCTCCTGTTAACACTCTTGGTGTTGCTGACCTTGCCATGTGGACCTCAGGATTCCTTGAAATGTTTTCACTCCATTATAGGTGAGTGTAGTTGCAGTGCGGATGCTGTTCATGTTCACATGTCAATGCGATAACTAGGAGGATCTGACAGCTCCCTTGGATTTGTCTGTTTTGGAACAAAGATAGCAGATGTGGTATGACATGAGAAAATGTGAACTTGTTCACATTGTCTAAAAGAATAGAAACAGCACACTATGCAAAAGGAGAGGGGCTGTCGAATGTTGCAGGAAAGTCTGTGATCTGAAGGCCTTGGTACATGAATCACAAAATGTTAATATGCAGATAAAGCAAGTGATTAGAAGGTAATTGAAATGTTCCTCTTAATTGCAAAGGGAATCAAGTATAAGGGAGGGAGGTGCTGCTGCAGTTGTATAGAGCACTAACAGCACATCCTGAATACTCCAAGGTATTTAAGTAAGGGTGTATATTCATGACTTTCAGAGAAAGTCCATTCAACGTATTCTGGGGATTAAGTGTAGGTTTATGAGGGTGGGTCAGAAAGAGTGGTCCTGTATCATTTGGAGTTTATAAGTATGAGAGATTTTATTATTGAAACATGTAAGGTCCTGGGGAAATCTGAGAGGGTGAATGTGAAGAGGATGTTTCCTCTGGGGAGGGGAGTCAATGACTAGGGGTCACTGTTTAAAGCTAAAGGTCTCCCATTTAAGTTGGAGATGAATAAAATTTTTATATCTCAGAGGGTCTTTGGAATTCTCTTCCCCAGTGAAGGTTGGGTCACTGAATATATTCAAGGCTGGGTTAGACAGAATTTTGGGTAATGAAGGAGTTCAAAATTAAGGAGTCAGACATATTAAAATCGCAGGAGGAGTTAAAATCACAACCAGATCAGCCATGACTTTATTGAACAGTAGAGCACACTCGATGGACCAAATGGCCTATCCTTAATTTCTTGCTTTTATGTTTATGATTGGTCATCAGCTCAAAACACTAACTGCAAGTTTCACATGGCCCAGAAACATATTGCAGCTGTACAGGACATTGGTTAGGCCACTGTTGGAATATTGCTTGCAATTCTGGTCTCCTTCCTATTGGAAAGATGTTGTGAAACTTGAAAAGGTTCAGAAAAGACTTACAAGGATGTTGCCAGGGTTGGAGTGTTTGAGCTATAGGGAGAGGCTGAACAGGCTGGGGCTGTTTTCCCTGGAGTATTGGAACTTGAGGGGTGACCTTATAGAGGTTTATAAAATCATGAGGGGGCATGGATAGGATAAGTAGCCAAAGCCTTTTCCCTGGGGTGGGGGAGTCTAGAACTAGAGGGCATAGGTTTAGGATGAGAGGGGCAAGATATAAAAGGGACATTAGCGGCAACTTTTTCACACATACATATGTATGGAATGGGCTGCCAGAGGAAGTGGAGGAGGCTGGTACAATTACTGCATTTAAAAGGCATCTGGATGGGTATGTGATTAGGAAGGGTTTAGAAAGATATGGGCCAAGTGTTGGCAAATGGAACTAGATTAGGTTAGGATATCTGGTTGGCATGGACGAGTTGGACTGAAGGGTCTGTTTCTGTGCTGGACATCTCTATGACTATGACCTGCTGTACTTCATATCAGCTATGATGTCCCCATGGCCCAACACCTGCCCACACTCAGCTACATGTTGGGAATGACCAGTGCCTCCAGAACTGGATTGTAACTGTGAGTGTGCAGACAAACTCACCATCGGAGAAACAGCAGAGACATTTTGATAGTGAATGTCTTATTTTGTAGATGCAAAGAGTTTCTGCAAAGAACAGTCAAATCCTGTAAGGGAGCAGAGAGAGAGTGAAGCAGACTTTCAATGGGGAATTGATAGATTTGTTCTGCCCCTTTACTCTGCAAGGAAAAAGGAGGCTGGGCTGAAATGATGAATGGAATCAGAGCCTCAGAAAGTGGAGAATACAGCGTTCCAAACAAAAGACCATTTCTCACCGTGACGTGGGGAAATGTAGGAGATTTTTCACTCTGCCCAGTGGAGCGAGTTGGCACAGTGCTGCTCGTTTCTCACTGTCTATCTGTTGACAGCGCTAAGTGGGCTGTGTGCTGTCAGTTCCTAGGAGGCACTACACCTGCTGATGCTGCAGCTTCCCTGCACATCTCCACTGACCCACATTCAAGTCGGTATGAGCTCATGGGCTGGCGGCTCAGTGCAGTTGGGGGAGGGGGGATTCTCCTGACTCTCTGCAGAGTCCACCTTTGTACCCGCTTTCCTGAAGTGTTTCTGATACCCCTGCTGGTAGATTTGCAACAGCAAAATGTCCAACTGAAATTCAACCAGCTTCCCATGTTATCATGCAGTGTCCCTGATCTGGAAACATGGGCGGTGAAAAACAACATCTCATGGAATATAGGCAGAAAACGGGACATAGCCCATGAGGGACCACAGGCATGTCAATGCAATCGGGAGAGACAATGGGAAAGGGAGTATTACTCCACATGTAGAGTGAGGAAGTAGGCTCGGTGGCAGAGCAGTATTGATAGATGGATTAAATTCCTACATTATTCTGCCTCACTCTCTAGCCGCTTAGCTACCTGGGATAACTGAAACCTCTTGGAAAAGTGAAACAGCCAAACAATAAGGAAAATGTTCATAAAAATAATGGAAATGGGAGCAGGAATATCAGAATGACTGGACTAAAGGAAGTCGTTCTAATTCACCTCTTACCTTCCAGGTATTTCCAGAGCATAGCAATAATGGAGTTCCTGACTAATTCATTTCCTGTATTGTGTAGCTTGATCCCACCCTGTGAGTTTGGATTCTTTGCATTCTGGAGGAAGGCAAAAATCAAGAACTGTCTACCAGATTAACCTATAGACTAACTCACTTCATTATACTTTAATACGGAATATTGTTTTACATTGTAATTCTAGAAAAATCAGGCTTCGCCTCATAGTTATAAAAGGTAAGGATGAATCTATGTTCTTTGTGTGTTCATGTTCTTGTGCTTTCTGAATTTTTTCCAGACAGTAGAGAGTTCTAATGTAGTCTGGTCTTGTCTGTCTTCCACAGTCCTTTCTCATTTGTTCTCATGCTGCCTACATTGTAGTATTTATACTTGGGGAAGTACAGCTCTGCAACATCACTGCAATCTTGCTTCAGGGTGTTAATGCCCTTATACAACAATTATAAAACTCAGAGCTGAAAGTGTGTTGCTGGAAAAGCGCAGCAGATCAGGCAGCATCCAAGGAACAGGAGTTTCGACATTTCGGGCATAAGCCCTTCTTCAGGAATGAGGAAAGTGTGTCCAGCAGGCTAAGATAAAAGGTAGGGAGGAGGGACTTGGGGGAGGGGCGTTGGAGATGCGATAGGTGGAATGAGGTCAAGGTGAGGGTGATAGGCTGGAGTGGGTTGGGGGCGGAGAGGTCAGGAAGAAGATTGAAGGTTAGGAAGGCGGTGCTGAGTTCGAGGGATTAGACTGAGACAAGGTGGGGGGAGAGGAAATGAGGAAACTGGAGAAATCTGAGTTCATCCCTTGTGGTTGGAGGGTTCCTAGGCGGAAGATGAGGCGCTCTTCCTCCAACCGTCGTGTTGTTATGGTCTGACGATGGAGGAGTCCAAGGACCTGCATATTCTTGGTGGAGTGGGAGGGGAAGTTGAAGTGTTGAGCCACGGGGTGGTTGGGTTGGTTGGTCCGGGTGTCCCAGAGGTGTTCTCTGAAACGTTCCGCAAGTAGGTGGCCTGTCTCCCCAATATAGAAGAGGCCACATCGGGTGCAGCAGATGCAATAGATGATGTGTGAATTTGTGGTGGAAATGGAAGGATCCCTTGGGACCTTGGAGAGAAGTAAGGGAGGAGGTGTGGGCGCAAGTTTTGCATTTCTTGGGGAAGGTGCCGGGAGTGGAGGTTGGGTTGGTGGGGGGTGTGGACCTGACGAGGGAGTCACGGAGGGAGTGGTCTTTGCGGAACACTGATAGGGGAGAGGAGGGAAATATATCTCTGGTGGTGGGGTCCATTTGGAGGTGGCGGAAATGACGGCGGATGATACGCTGTGTATGGAGATTGGTGGGGTGGTAGGTGAGAACCAGTGGGGTTCTGTCCTGGTGGTGGTTGAGGGGCGGGGCTCAAGGGCGGAGGAGCGGGAAGTGGAGGAGACGCGGTGGAGGGCATCGTCGATCACGTCTGGGGGGAATCTGCAGTCCTTGAAGGAGGAGGCCATCTGGGCTGTACGGTATTGGAACTGGTCCTCCTGGGAGCAAATGCGGCCGAGACAAAGGAATTGGGAATATGGGATGGCGTTTTTACAGAGGGCAGGGTGGGAGGAGGTGTAGTCTAGGTAGCTGTGGGAGTCAGTTGGTTTATAGTAAATGTCCGTGTTGATTCAGTCGCCCGAGATAGAAATGGAAAGGTCTAGGAAGGGGAGGGAGGAGTCTGAGACGGTCCAGGTGAATTTGAGGTCGGGGTGGAAGGTGTTGGTAAAGTGGATGAACTGTTCAACCTCCTCGTGGGAGCACGAGGCAGCGCCGATACAGTCATCGATGTAGCGGAGGAAAAGGTGGGGGGTGGTGCCAGTGTAGTTGCGGAAGATGGACTGTTCCACATATCCTATGAAGAAGCAGGCATAGCTGGGGCCCATGTGAGTGCCCATGGCAACTCCTTTGGTTTGGAGGAAGTGGGAAGATTGGGAAGAGAAGTTGTTTAGGGTGAGGACCAGTTTAGTCAGTCGAAGGAGGGTATCAGTGGAAGGGTACTGGTTGGTACGGCGGGAAAGGAAGAAGCGGAGGGCTTTGAGTCCTTCGTGATGGGGGATGGAGGTCTACAGGGACTGAATGTCCATGGTGAAGATAAGGCATTGGGGACCAGGGAAGTGAAAATCATGGAGGAGGTGGAGGGCATGGGTGGTGTCCCGAACGTAGGTGGGGAATTCTTGGAATAAGGGGGACAGGACCATGTCAAGGTATGTAGAGATGAGTTTGGTGGGGCAGGAGCAGGCTGAGACAATGGGTCAGCCGGGGCTCAACACTTCAACTCCCCCTCCCACTCCACCAAGGACATACAGTTGCTTGGACTCCTCCATTGCCAGACCATAACAACATGACGGTTGGAGGAAGAGTGCCTCATCTTCCGCCTAGGAACCCTCCAACCACAAGGGATGAACTCAGATTTCTCCAGTTTCCTCATTTCCCCTCCCCCCACCTTGTTTCAGTCAAATCCCTCGAACTCAGCACCACCTTCCTAACCTGCAATCTTCTTCCTGACCTCTCCGTCCCCACCCCACTTCAACCTATCACCCTCACCTTGACCTCCTTCCACCTATTGCATCTCCAACGCCCCTCCCCCAAGTCCTTCCTCCCTACCTTTTATCTTAGCCTGCTGGACACACTTTCCTCATTCCTGAAGAAGGCCTTATGCCCGAAACATCGAATCTCCTGTTTCTTGGATGCTGCCTGACCTGCTGCGCTTTTCCAGCAACACATTTTCAGCTCTGATCTCCAGCATCTTCAGTCCTCACTTTCTCCTCAAAAATTATAAAACTCAGTCTGTTTCCCTGGGTTTGAACAGAGCAGACATGAGGTGGGGAAATGGGGAAATCCCTTTCGTGCTGTGTAGCTTCAAGAAGTACATTTCCAAGATAATGGTTCAGAATCCCACAGTGTTCCCACAGATCATCCCAATTAGAGAAAGCTCAGGTCATGGCAGATACATTCGGTTAAGCAGAATCTCCAGTCTCAGCTGGAATGTCAGAAGTGAAAGTTGTTTCATTGGGTTATAACAAACTTCCCACCACCTTTTGATGGAGAGATACAAAAAGTTGAGAAAGCACAAAATGAAAAACACACAGTGTGTACACAGATCAGGAAATGTCAAGAAGGCTGGTCAAGATATAATCCTAACAACCAGCTCTTAGGGGAGTACCATGAATGTCAAGAGATAGTGGACAATTTTCTCAGTCTTCCATCAAGATTTGGTGATACCCAGGGCCATGAGAAAGGATATTCTTCGATGAATCTATAGTGGTCACTTGTAACTAGAGAGTGTAGAGCTCAGTACAACAGTCTGTGTGGTGGCCAGGAAATTTCAGAGCAATTGAAGATGACACACAATTAAATATATTGGACTATGCACAGCAAATAAACCATTAATGAAAGAATTGAAAAATATCACTTCAACCCACAGGCTTCCAGATATTCCTGTCTTAGACAGTGAGTCACAGTTCATGAACAAATTCTTCAACAAGTGTAGTGAAGATATGGAAACAATGGCACTACTAGCTCTCCTCATCACCTGTGAGCCAACAGAGAAGCTGGTAAAAATCACACAAATGTCAATGTCTACTTAGCCTCGCTGGTGTATAGAATGGCAGCCATGAACAATGGATCCTCACTGACAGAGTTAATCATGGGCTGAAGGTTGAAATAAATACCATCATTAAGGCCCAATTTAAGACTGAGTATTACACTAGAAGTGTGAATAACAAACATGGGAAAGAATTGATGAGTAAAACAGAAAAGGTGACAAATTCACAGAGGTCTTGCTTTAATTAAAAACTGTTCTAAGGCATTAAAATAATCAGTAATAGAGTTCCATGCTGAGTCTCATGCATTCATCAAACTCCTGATTAAATTTCTCCTGGAAAAGGGCATGTTTGAATTCAAGAGTTAATTTGTCTTGTGTCCAGGGGAAAAGTAGTCTTTTGGTTAAATGCATTCACCCAGAATACCACCATGTGTCACTCTCTCTCTGTTCTTTACATTCATTCAAATCCTTTGAGAGCAGATTTCATCCTCAACAATCAGATTATCCAACACCCTTCCTGCCTGTAGACAGTGATCCACCCTGACCAGACCAGCATGAAGATCTCTGAGATCCCAGTGTTACCTGAGGACATGAATGTCTATACGTGGGCTAACGGTGCAGACACCTTCCTCATTGGCCTGGACAAGATAAAGGTCTTTGACAGGATATTACACATCTACATGTTCTTCACACAGCCAAACAGCAATTGGATCTGACTGATCAGCACAAACATCACTCTCAATCAATGGATGGGAATCAGAAAGCTTTGTGATCAAACCTGGAATCAGATAGGGCTGCTCTCTGTCTCTCTTGTTCTGCCCATGTGTTAAACAGAATCTTTTGCTATGTCCATCAGGAAGAATGTGGTAGAAAACAGATGATTGCCTCAGGTACTGGGGGCAGTCAGACCAAATACCCCCTGGACGTGGACAATGCCACCATTAACTGGATAAGTCTACAGTTGGTGCACATTGGTGAGTGTTTGTGACTGGTTTGAATTGGCTTTTGAAGCTAAGGTAAAGCAAGAACACGGCCATGTCCTTTGAGAGTAATCTGTCTGGAACTTTATCCCTGAAGAAGGGCTTATGCCCGAAACGCCGATTCTCCTGTTCCTTTGATGCTGCCTGACCTGCTGCGCTTTTCCAGCAACACATTTTTAAGCTCTGATCTCCAGCATCTGCAGTCCTCACTTTCTCCTGGAAGTTTATCCCCCTCATTATCAAGTCAGATTATTTGAAGCTGCTGTGGATATGGTTTGGAGGATCATACAAAAGCATACCCAACCTCACTCTTTTTCTGCTAGCCACCTTTGTGTTAGGATATATACAGCTCTGTGTAGGCCTCTGATACATTATGGAGATGGACTGTGGAGTCAACGTGCTACTGCTGAGGTAAAAGTGTGGGATATGGTGAGCATTGAGCTTCACTGAAGAGGGTGAGCAGCATTAGGGTAAGGCCTTTCCCTTTTTTTTCACTAGAGGGTAGCAGGGGCAGTTAGTGGAGTGGTATGTTCCACCTGTGAGATCAGGGAGAAATCAAATGTCCCAGACAACTATGTCTGCAGGAAGTGTGTCCACCGGCAGATCCTCTCAGACCACATGGGTCAGTTCAAGGAGCAATTGGACTCACTAAGGAGCATATGGGAGGCAGAAAACTTTATAGATAGCAGCTTCAGTGATGTGGTCACACTAAAGGATCAGCCAGATGGATGGGAGACTGCCCAATGGAGCCGGCAGGCAGGGAGTACAGGAGTCCCCTGTGAATATTTCCCTCTCAAACAGATATACCAATTTTGGATTGTGTTGAGGAAGGATGGCCTCTCAAGGGAAAGCAGCAGCCAGGTCAGTGGCACCATGATTGGCTCTGTGGTATAGCATGGAGGGTTAAGGTGTAGATGAGCGGCAGTGATAGGGGGACTGTATACTCCGGGGCCACAGGCAGGTATTTCTGAGACTGTTTATGGTGTGTTGCCTCCTGGTGCCAGGGTCAAGGATGTCTCCGAGTGGACACAAGATATTTTGAAAGGGGAAGGTGAGCAGCCAAAGGTCACAGTCCATATTGGTACTAACAACATGGGCAGGAAGACTGGTGAAGCCCAGCAAAGGGAATTTAGGGAGTTTGGTAGATAGTTGAAAAGCAGGACTGTATTCTCAGGATTACTCCCTATGCCACATGCAAGTGAGGTCAAAAATAGGAGAAAATATAGTTGAATGTGTGGCTAAAGAGCTTGTATAGGCAGGGAGGATTCAAATATCTGGATGATTGGGATCTCCACCAGGGCAGATAGGACCTGTACAAGAAGGAGCACTGATATCTTTGCAAGGAGATTTCCAAATGCCACTTGGTTGGTGATGGGTATGGAATTCGTTGGGCAGCCTACCGCTCAGAGGACTCAACATTTAGTTCTCCAATTTCAAATAACTCCCTTCCCATCCCCTCCCCATCCCTTCCATTCCTCTGATTCCCCTTCCAGCTACCAACTGGATTCATTCCTCCCAGCGACCATCCAGGTCGTAACCTCTACTTGTGTTCACCCATCCCTACCTCACCACTCTGACCCTCTCCCAACTCAAACCACCTTCCCCCCCCCCCCCCCGCTGTTGTCTACAACTCCCCTTACACCCACCCGTAGTCCTGAAGAAGGGTTACACCTGAAACATTGATTTTTCTACCTGATGCTGCTTGGCTTGCTATGTTCTTCCAGCTTCCTGCTTGTCCACCTTGGATTCCAGCATCTGCAGTTTTTTTGTCTCAAACGGGAAGAATAGGCAAGGCCTGATTAATGAACACAGTTCGGACTGTGGGACTGGATTTCGTAAGTGTATTTATTTTCATGCAAAGAGTGACAGACAGGGCAAATGAGTCCAGAGCTCAGATTAGTAAATGGACAAAGATGTGATAGCCATTACAGAATCTTGGTTGAGAGAAGGACAGTAAAAAGTGAGGTCTGCAGATGCTGGAGATCAGAGCTGAAAATGTGTTGCTGGTTAAAGCACAGCAGGTTAGGCAGCATCCAAGGGACAGGAAATTCGACGTTTCTGATGAAGGGCTCTGGCCCGAAACGTCGAATTTCCTGTTCCTAGGTGAGAGAAGGACAGGACTGGCAACTCAACAATCCTGGGTTTTGATATTTCAGGCAAGACAGAGAGGGATGTAGAAGTAGTGGAGGAGTTACATTACTGATTAAGGAGAATGTCACAGCTGCAAATATGAAAGGACATCTTGGAGATCTCATTTAGAGAGATGATATGGTTAGAACTCAGGAATAAAGTAGATGCAATTATTCTGAAGGGGTTCTACTATAGGCCTCTCAACAGCTAGCAAGAGATAGGGGAACAGATATGTAAACAGATCAAGGGAGAGTGTAAAAATGACAGGGTTGTTGTAGTAGGTGATTTTAACTTCCCCAGTATTGATGGGGCCTCTCTTACTGCCAGGGGCTTAGATAGTGCAGAATTTGTTAGGTCCATCCAGGAGGGATTCTTGAAACAACACGTAGATAGCCCAACTAGAGAACATAGAACATAGAAAAGTACAGCCTGATGTTGTGCCGAGACTTAATCCTAATGTAAAATATAGTAACTTAACCTACACACCCCTCAACTCACTGCTATCCATGTGCATGTCCAGCAGTCGCTTAAACGTCCCCAATGACTTTGCTTTCACCACTACAGCTGGCAACGCATTCCATGCATTCACAACTCTCTGCATAAAGAACCTACCGCTGATGTTTCCTTTATACTTTCCTCCTAATATCTTCAAACTATGACTTCTCATACCAAATTAGACCATGTTTTAGGAACAAACCTGGCCTGGTGATCAAAGTTTCAGTGGGGGAGCATTTCAGAACAGTGATCATAATTCAGTAGGTTTTAGATAGTTTTGGATAAGCATGAGGCTGGTCCTTGGGTGAAAGCTCTAAACTGAGCTAATTACACCTTTATTCCACTGGAATTAGACTGGCTGTTTGAGGGTCAATCCACATCTGACATGCTGGAGTCTTTTAAAGGTGACTTGATCAGAATTCAGGGCCAGCATGTTCCTGTGAGGATCAAAGGTACGATGGCAAGATTCAGAAATCCTGGCTAACAAGGGATATTGAAACTTCAGTCAAAAAGGGAAAGGAAGCATTTACTAAGGTCGAGGAAACTGAAATTAGACAATGCCCATGAGGAATATAAGGGAAGCAGGAAACAAGGGATTAGGAAGGCTAAAATTGGCCATGAATGTCCTTGGCAAGTTGGATTAAATTGTTCATGATTTTGGACACCTCAATAAGGTTACCTCTCAATCTTGTCCGTTCAGAGGACAGGGAGCTCCATTTCTCTGCTCCGAGGAGACAAAGCTCTATTTCTCTAATCTTCTTGTGTACCTAAAATTCCTCATTCCTGATAATCATTCTCTGCTGTCTCTCTCCAGGGCTTTACAATCATTCCTTAAATAAGGTAACCAGAACTGACAACAGACCCCTGAATATTGTCTGACCAATGATTTGTCAAGGTTTAGTACCACTTCCTTGTTTTTATACTCTCTGCCTCTACCCAAGGATCCTCTAAAGCCTTCTCAGTCACTGTTACAACTTGCCTGGCCAGTCTCCATCAAAATGTATTGCCTCACATTTCTCCACATTGAAATTCATCTGCCAGCTGTTTGCCCACATAAAATAGCAAAAGGAAGGGTCCCAACACTGATCCCTGGGGAACACTACTTTCAGCACATCTCCAGTCTGAGAAGCACCCAGCTGTACCTACCCTCTGTTTCATATCTTTTAATCACGTTCTAAACGATGCTGACATGGACCCTCCATCCCAAACATTTCTAATTTGCCAACCAACTTGCCATGTGACACCGTATCAAAACTTTTCTAAAACCTTAATATACAACATCCACAATACTGACCTTATCCACTGCCTGTGTCACCTCATCAAAGAATTCAACCAAATTTTTCAGACATGACCTGTCTTTGACAAAGCCATGTTGACTATCTCATATTAACTTAGTTTCTTCTAAATATATATTTAGCTTATTCTGAACTGATACTTCACAAAAGGATAGCACTCTCATCTACACAGAAGCCATAGAGAAACATTTCATGATTGTATGATCTATTTCAACTTTCTGATGTTGTATGATGTACATGCCCCTTGCGCCATCACAGCTGCATGTTGTTCCTTCCAGAAGGGCTAGGATAGGCTATACATTCACAATAACACTGTTCTGAAAATTGCAGTGTTCCTCTGGACTTTTGTATCTTTGAAGGTGGTAGCACACACTGAGAGAGTGGTTAACAATGTATAGGATCTTGAGCTTCATAAATAGATCTATTGAATGAAGACAAAAGTAAGGAAGTTGTGAAGAACCTTTAAAAAGCTTTAGGCCCCAGTTAGAGTATTGTGTCCAGTTCTGCTGACAATACCTCGGGAAGCATGTTAGGGTCTTTTACACGGTGTGGAGGAGATGAATAAGAACGAGTGCAGGGATAAGGAAGGTAAGTTGGAGAAGCTGCATTTATTCTCCCTGGAGTAAATGTTATTTAAAAGGAGACTTTATCAAGTTCCAAAAACTGTGATAGGTTGAGACAAGGTGGACACAGAAAATCTGTTGACATTTGCTAATGGCACAAGGATCGGGGAACACAGTTTGAAGGTTAGATGAGCTATTGGGTGGGGTGGGGGGGGGGAATTCGAAGACAAACTTCTTTTTCAAAGTGGGTGGGAATAACCTGGAATTCACTGCATCTGAGGAAGGTGGAACAGAAGACAATGAATTTTAAAGGTAGAGACTGAAAATGATTGAGAATGAGACAGACATTGTGCAGAGAGCTAGACTGGGTTCAATAGGCTGAATGGCCTTCTTCAATACTGTAATTATTATATACATCAATGACTCTATATATAGCAGGGAAAGGATGCTGAAATACAGTGATTATTGACTCCATTCTATATCACAACCAATGTTTTCAACTGGATGCAAAGGTCAAAGTTGTTGACAGTACATCTTCTCCAGGACAAATTATCTATGTTGGGACTTCTGTTCACATGAGTTTGGTTTTTAATTCACCTCATGTTGTCATCATTGTTCCTTTTTCTTTTTCACCCATATTTATTTAACTCACTTCCCCTCAAAAGCATCTATCACCCATTCACCTCAACCAGTCCCTTTGAAAGCAACCGCCACATCCTCATTACCAGATGAAGGAGATTCGTAAGAGTGACCAATTGGATTTATTGGTAACAGCTCTGGTTTTGGCATTGGCCCTCTTGAACCCCATCGCTCCCCCCACCAGATTACCCCTGAGGTTTCTCCTTTCCAAAACAATGATATTTTATTGAAGAAACACGTTTTGCAGCCCTGAGACTGAGTAACTGCAACATCAAACAATTGAAATACAGACTAAGTAATCAGGTTAAAAACCATGAAAACAGTTGTGAAAAAAAATCAATTCAGCTCGTATCTGCAGGTGGTTAGGATATAAAAGGAAGGGTCATACTGTCTTAAAAATAAATTGAAATGACTGAAGAGTACGCCATTCCTACAACACAGGTACTGACGTAGTTATTAATCCCATTATTTAAGAGCTTCATTGTGTTTTCAAACCATGTACACAATAAGGCAATCCTTCACTGCTGCATTTTACAGAGTTGAGCTTATTATGAATGGCCCAGCTTGTTCTGGCTGCAGTTGTAATCACAAAAGAATTGGGAGATTCATGTGTGTTTGTTTACTCTTTCAATTTGAGGTGACTTTAGCATGTGCTGGGACAATGGACTGATTAGCTTTCTTATGCATTGTGATAAATCTGTGTGAGACCAGGGTGCCAAACAATCTCAGTGCGTTTGATTAATGGATGGATGTAGCCAATATCGATTGCCAAAGGGCCATGGGCAGGAGGTCAGAAAGGGATGAGGGATCAAGAATTAACATTCTTTCAGTGTTGTTTTAATCATATCACCCACAAGACCATCTTCTTTAAATTGGTTCAAACATGTACATCCAAACTTCCCATAGTTTTCATATTCTGGTCTACTGAAATCCATACACAACACACTGCAGTTATTAAGGTTTGTATTCTGTTTATCCCACATTCACTGAGAGAATCAAATGTGTCCTTAACCAGCCCACAAACTGACCGTGCCACTCAGACTCTGCGAATGTCCAATTATTCACATGCTTTCTGCATTTGCAGGTAAGAGAAGAGAAAGCATGATCAAAGAGGATTGGGATTGGAACTGGATGCTCTGAGGCACAACACAGTATTTACTGAGCACCATATGAGAGAGTATCCAACACAGGAAGTCCAGTCACTAAGAAATCCACAGCACAGAAACCCCAAGTACATTTAACTTTATCAACCTCTGAACCACAACTGTATGATCAACCCTGTCAAATATCTTTGAAAAGTCTGTTGTAATAATAATGAGGTTGTTCTCAGCTCTCAGTGTTTTCTCAAAGGATATCGAACCTTGTCAATCTTCCAGCCCAGTGACCAGAGTGCCTTTGATTGAGTTTTGCAGACTAGTACAGTTTGGGAATCGAGGAGTGTGTGGTCAGGGCCATACTAAACCTTGGGGAAACCAACACTGATGCACAATGCGGATAATCTAAGGTGTTTCAGCCAGATATTCACCAGGGGACTGGAAACTATGGAACCCCCTCAGTCTGAGTGTTTGACATAGAATATACATTGAGAACTTCAACAGGATTGAACGTGTACTGAGACACTGAGGCACTGCAAATTTACTTATATGTCTGTAATATTCATTTGAAATGTTTTGTAACATATTTTTACAAATAAAATACATTTTTGCAAAACAAAGTTATGAATGTCTCTGCAATGTGAGGGAGGTGGTCTATCAGAATGAAAGGGTATAGTTTGGTGTTGCTGGTTGTCCTTTTAGCACTGGACAGTGATTATTGGCCTCCATTGAATTATTCTCTCCATGAAGCTTCAAAGTCATTGTATAGCAGAAGACAACACTCGCAGATGAAGATTGGACTAAGCTCATCTGGACCAGAGTGGTGCTGGAAAAGCACAGCAGATCAGGCAGCATCCAAGGAGCAGGAAAATCGACGTTTCGGGCAAAAGCCCTTCATCAGGAATCCAGTTAGGCAACCAGCTGAATTTCGAGGTTTAACTCCCATGAGCTCTTGGAAGTCTTCTGACAGGAAGTTTTCTTGTCAGTAATTGGAAAAAGTCCAAAGACTGGCAACATCTATGAAATATTTACAAATGACATTGGCAATAGAGGGTGGCTGGGACTGATCTCCAATGGGAATTGCAATGACTGGAGAGGACTGGGAAGGTGTCGTCAGTAGTTTAATGTGTTAATGTCACAACCATGCATTATTGTTCTTCAACTTATTACACAATCACGATCAATGTGAATACTTTTATAATGGCATATTTGACCTTGGTCCTGCTTCCCCCAGGAGTCCATATTGTGAAAAAAAAACATTGTGGTTTACAGAGAAGAGACTTCACCTTAGGAAAACCAAGTTTTGCTTTCTTGATAAATTTGAACACCTCTCTGTCTAGATTTGATTTGGGGGACCAACCACTGGTAGCTTATAGGTGGGATTGAGGGAGATCAGGAGAAATAGGGTATCTGGGGATGGAAGTGGGTGGGATTGATATGCATAAGGAGATGGGTGGGTTGGATTGAGGAGCTTTGGGAAATGGGTGAGTGAAACCGAGGGCCATTAGGAGCTTCACTGCTGATGATTACACTGTGTAATTTTTTCTCAGTTTCGCTCAGAGATGATGTTTCTGATTAGATTGGATTCCATACAGTGTGGAAACAGGCCCTAGGCCCAACCAGTCCACATCAACCCTCCAAAGAGCAACCCACCCAGCCCCATTCCCCTACATTTACCCCTGACTAATGCACCTAACACAGTGGGCAATTTAGCATGGCCAATTCACCTAACCTGCACATCTTTGGGACTGTGGGAGGAAACCGGAGCACCCGGAGGAAACCTGCACAGACTCGGGGAGAATGTGCAAACTCCACACAGACAGTTACCTGAGGCAGGAATTGAACCCAGGTCCCTGGCACTGTGAGGCAGCAGTGCTAACCACTGAGCCACCATGCCATGACCTAGTAAATCCCAGCAGATCTCTCATACCACAGCAGGAGT
Source organism: Hemiscyllium ocellatum (assembly GCF_020745735.1). NCBI lineage: Eukaryota > Metazoa > Chordata > Chondrichthyes > Orectolobiformes > Hemiscylliidae > Hemiscyllium > Hemiscyllium ocellatum. The sequence goes on along the minus strand of NC_083416.1, from coordinate 18,513,381 downwards.
TCCAGTTAAGACAATCAAGAGATCTAGTTAACTCCAGCAAATGATCTATGTAACTCCAGCAGGCAATCTGTATAACTCCAGCAGGTGATCAATGTAGCTTCAGTGTGAGATCTAGAAATCTCCAGCAGTAGACGTCCTTTAAACCTACAGCGTCGAAAGTGTAAAAGAAAGCTAACTGATTGAGCACTTTACCATTGTGTTGATAGTGGTAGACTTGCTATTGGAGTATTTGAAGAGTTAATCACCCAGTTTAATTGAATGAATTGTGAAAAAAAATCTTTTTAAAGCCTTAAAAACATCTTTTATTTTGAGCATAGCTTGAGTTTTTTGTATATAGGATTTAACTCAATGACAGACATAGTTCAACATTACTCAATCTTCCCTTACAGTGCTAGGGTAGTTATAATTTTTAAGAAATTCGAAATTGGCCTGAAAAATACGTGGCAAGAGTGGTTTTTAAAAATCTGATGCCTGTTTTAAGAAATTACTGTCAAATGCATTGAATGAGAAGACACAGCTGCATTCTACAGATCAATAATCGGATATGATCTTTTCATTTCAAAGCTCCTGAGGGGATGAGGAAATTGTGGTTAACAGTGGGATTCAGAACCTCCTCTGCTTTCAAATGCAGCTTCACTGAGCTAGCTCAACATGCCCACTGCTTTAATTATTAAAATCCAGCAGGATCCAACTCTGATGAATATAAACAAATCCCATGCTCTCATTCACCAGTCTGCGCAGTTATGTCTTCAGGGAGATATGTTAGTTAACATTAACATTCAGATCAGTATGGCTGCTCCAAACTGACAACATAATCACAGCCAAGAATGAATGATCTGCATCTTTTCAGCTCTGATTAAGATGATGATTCTGACTTTGCAAACAAGCTCATTCCTGGAATGTGTATATGTCACTAGTTAGTGACCAATGAAGGCATTCCAGGGCTGTTTGCTCAGTGAATGGGAGCGTGGCAAATAATACTGAAATCCCCAAACAAGCATGAAACCGCATTACAGCTATAGGAAGAGGAGGTGCAAAATACCTCTGCAGGAATTACAGAGGGAGTGGGAGATGGTTTGGATGGAATTACTGAGGGAGTGGGAGATGGTTCTGCTGGAGTTACTGAGGTACTGGGAGAGGGTTCCACTGGAGTTACTGAGGGAGTGGGAGATGGTTCCGCAGGGGTTACTGAGGGAATGGGAGATGATTCCACTGGAGTTATTGAGGGAGTGGGAGAAGGTTCCACTTTAATGACTCAGGGAGTGAGAGATGGTGCCGCAAGAGTGAAAGAGGGAGTGAGAGATGGTTCCACAGGAGATACTGAGGGAGTGGGAGATAGTGCCACTGGAGTTACTAAGGGAGTAGGAGATGGTTCCGCAAGAGTTACTGAGGGAGTGGGAGATGGTTCCGCAGGAATTACAGAGAGGGTGGCGATGGTTCTACTGGGGTTATTGAGGGAGTGGGAGATCATTTGACTGGAATTACTGAGGGAGTGGGAGTGGTTCCTAAGGAGTTTAGATTACTTACCGTGTGGAAAAAGGCCCTTCGGCCCAACAAGTCCACACCGACCCGCCGAAGTGCATACCCGTACATTTACCCCTTATCTAACACTACGGACAACTTAGCATAGCCAATTCACCTGACCTGCACATCTTTGGACTGTGGGAGGAAACCGGAGCATCCGGAGGAAACCCACGCAGGCAGGGGCAGAACGTGCAAACTCCACGCAGTCAATCGCCTGAGGTGGGAATTGAGCCCTGGTCTCTAGCGTTGTGAGGCAGCAGTGTTAATCACTGTGCCACCGTGCCAACCACACTGAGTTACTGAGGGAATGGGAGATGGTTCCACTGGAGTTACTGAGGGAGTGGGAGACAGTTCCGCAGGAGTTACTGAGGGAATGGGGGATGGTTCTACTGCAGTTACTGAGGGAGTGGGAGATGGTTCCACTGGTGTTACTGAGGGAGTGGGAGATGGTTCCACTGCTGTTACTGAGGGAGTGGGAGATGGTTCTACTGGGGTTACTGAGGGAGTGGGAGATAGTGCCACTAGAGTTACTGAGAGAGTAGGAGATGGTTCCGCAGAAGTTAGTGAGGGAGTGGAAGATGGTTCCACTGGAGTTACTGTGGGAGTGGGAGACGGTTCTACTGGAATTACTGAGCGAGTGGGAGACGATTCTACTGGGGTTACTGAGGGCGTGGGAGATGGTTCCGCAGGAGTTACTAAGGGAGTGGGTGACGATTCCACTGGAGTTACTGAGGGAGTGGGAGTAGGTGCCACAAGAGTTACTGAGGGAGTGGGAGATGTTGCCGCAGGAGTTACTGAGGGAGTGGGATATGGTGTCACTGGAGTTGCTGAGGGAGTGAGAGATGGCTCCGCAAGAGTTATTGAGGGTGAGGGAGATGTTTCTGCTGGAGTTACTGAGGGAGTGGGAGATGGTTCTACTGAAGTCACTGAGGGAGTGGGAGATCATTCGACAGGAGTTACTGACGGAGTGGGAGATGGTTTCGCAGGAGTTACCAAGGGAGTGGGAGATGGTTCCATTTATGTTACTGCGGGAGTGGGAGTTGGTTCTACTAGAGTTACTGAGGATGTGGGAGATAGTTCCATTGGAGTTACTGAGCAAGTGGGAGATTGTTCTACTAGAGTTACTCAGGGAGTGGTAGGTGGTTGCACAGGAGTTACTGAGGGGGTGGCGATGGTTCTACTGCAGTAACTGAGGGAGTGGGAGATCATTCGAATGGAGTTACTGACGGAGTGGGAGATGGTTTCACAGAAGTTACTGAGGGAGTGGGAGATGGTTCCGCTGGAGTTACTGTGGGAGTGGGAGATAGTTCTACTGGATGTACTGAGCGACTGGGAGATGATTCTACTGGACTTACTGAATGAGTGGGAGATGGTTCCATTGGAGTTACTGCGGGAGTGGGAGATGATTCTGCAGGAGATACTGAGGGAGTGGGAGATGGTTCCACTGGAGTTACTGAGGGAGTGGGAGTGGTTCCGCAGGAGTTACTGAGGGAATGGGAGATGATTCCACTGGAGTTATTGAGGGAGTGGGAGATGGTTCTGTAGGAGTTACCGAGGGAATGGGAAATGCTTCCGCTGGAGTTACTGTGGGAGTGGGAGACGGTTCTACAGGAATTACTAAGTGAGTGGGAGATGATTCTACTGGGGTTACTGAGGGCGTGGGAGAAGGTTCTGCAGGAGTTACTGAGGGAGTGGGAGATAGTTCCGCAGGAGTTACTAAATGAGTGGGAGATGGTTCCATTGGAGTTACTGAAGGAGTGGGAGATGGTTCCACTGGAGTTATTGAGGGAGTGGGAGATGGAACCGCAGGAGCTACCGAGGGAATGGGCGATGGTTCTACTGGAGTTACTGAGGGAGTGGGAGATGGTTCCGCTGGAGTTACTAAGGAAGTGGGAGATGGTTCCGCTGGAGTTACTGAGGGAGTGGGAGATGGTTCTGCAGGAGTTACTGAGGGAGTGGGAGATGGATCCACTGGGGTTACTGAGCGAGTGGGAGATTGTCCTACTAGAGTTACTGAGGGAGTGGGAGATGGTTCCACAGAAGTTAGTGAGGAAGTGGAAGATGGTTCCGCTAGAGTTACTGTGGGAGTGGGGGACGGTTCTACTGGAATTACTGAGTGAGTGGGAGATGATTCTACTGGGGTTACTGAGGGCGTGGGAGATGGTTCCGCAGGAGTTACTGAGGGAGTGGGTGACGATTCCACTGGAGTTACTGAGGGAGTGGGAGATAGTTCCACTGGAGGTACCGAAGGATTGGGTGAGCGTTCTGCTGGAATTACTGAGGGAGTGGGAGTGGGTGCCGCAGGAGTTACTGAGGGAGTGGGAGATGTTTCCGCAGGAGTTACTGAGGGAGTGGGAGATGGTGTCACTGGAGTTGCTGAGGGAGTGAGAGATGGCTCCGCAAGAGTTATTGAGGGTGAGGGAGATGTTTCTGCTGGAGTTACTGAGGGAGTGGGAGATGGTTCTACTGCAGTCACTGAGGGAGTGGGAGATCATTCGACAGGAGTTACTGACGGAGTGGGAGATGGTTTCGCAGGAGTTACCAAGGGAGTGGGAGATGGTTCCATTTATGTTACTGCGGGAGTGGGAGTTGGTTCTACTAGAGTTACTGAGGATGTGGGAGATAGTTCCACTGGAGTTACTGAGCAAGTGGGAGATTGTTCTACTAGAGTTACTCAGGGAGTGGTAGGTGGTTGCACAGGAGTTACTGAGGGGGTGGCGATGGTTCTACTGCAGTCACTGAGGGAGTGGGAGATCATTCGACTGGAGTTAGTGACGGAGTGGGAGATGGTTTCGCAGGAGTTACTGAGGGAGTCGGAGATGGTTCCATTGGTCTTACTGCGGGTGTGGGAGTTGGTTCCACTGGAGTTACTGAATGAGTGGGAGATGGTTCCATTGGAGTTACTGAGGGAGTGGGAGATTGTCCTACTGGAGTTACTGAGGGAGTGGGAGATTGTTCCATTTGTGTTACTGCAGGAGTGGGACATGGTTCCACTGGAGTAACTGAGCAAGTGGGAGATTGTTCTACTAGAGTTACTCAGGGAGTGGGAGATGGTTCCGCAGGAGTTACTGAGGGGGTGGCGATGGTTCTACTGCAGTCACTGAGGGAGTAGGAGATCATTCGACTGGAGTTAGTGACAGAGTGGGAGATGGTTTCGCAGGAGTTACTGAGGGAGTGGGAGATGATTCCACTCGTGTTACTGAGGGCGTGGCAGTTGTTTCTACTAGAGTTACTGAGGGAGTGGGAGATGATTCCACTGGAGTAACTGAGGGAGTGGGAGATGGTTCCGCAGGAGTTACCGAGGGAATGGGAGATGGTTCTACTGGAGTTACTGAGGGATTGGGAGATGGTTCTACTGGAGTTACTGAGGGAGTGGGAGATGGTTCTACTGGAGTTACTGAGGGAGTGGGAGATGGTTCTGTTGGAATTACTGAGGGAGTGGGAGATGGTTCCACTGGAGTTACAGAGGGTGTGGGAGATGGTTCCGCAGGAGTTGCTGAGGGAGTGGGAGATGAATGACAGGGAGATGGTTCCATTGGAGTTACTGAGGGAGTGGGAGATATGTTCGCAGAAGTTACTGAGGGAGTGGGAGATGGTTCCACTGGAGTGATTGAGGGAGTGGCAGCTGGTTCCGCAGGAGTTACGGAGGGAGTGGGAGATGGTGCCACTGGAGTTACTGAGGGAGTAGGAGATGGTTCTGCAAGAGTTACTGTGGGAGTGGGGGATAGTTCCGCAGGAGTTACTGAGGGAGTGAGAGATGGTTCCACTGGAGTTACTCAGGGAGTGGGAGATGGTTCCACAGGAGCTACTGAGAGGATGGCGATGGTTCTACTGCAGTCACTGAGGGAGTGGGAGATCATTCGACTGGAGTTACTGACGGAGTGGGAGATGGTTTCGCAGGAGTTACTGAGGGAGTGGGGGATGGTTCCACTGGAGTTACTGAGGGAGTGGGAGTGGTTCTGCAGGAGTTACTGTGGGAGTGGGAGATGGTTCTACTGGAGTTACTGAGGGAGTGGGAGATGGTTCTTCTGGAGTAACTGAGGGCGTGGGAGATGGTTTTACTGGAGTTACGAATGCGGAATGCAATGACCTAGCTGTATTATCACTAGACTGTGAATCAAGGCACCCAAGTAATGTTCTGGGGATCTGAGCTCAAACCTCACCATGGCAGATAGTGCAATTTGAATTCAGCAATATATGTGGAATTACTAACAATAACCACAAATTCATTGTCAATTGTCAGAGAAAAAAAAATCTGGTTCTCTAAGATCCCTTAGGGAAGGAAACTGTCATCCTCATCTGGTCTGGCTGACATTTGACTCCAGACTCACACCAATGTTATTTACTCTTCACTGCCCTCTGGGCAATTAGACATGGGCAATAAATTTTGGCCAAGCCAGCAGTGTCCTCATCAAGTGAATGTGTAAAAATAAAGTCCAGAATGGTTCTGGTGGAGTTACTGAGAGAGACTGAGATGTTTCTTTGTATTCTCTTTAGCAATAGGTGAGGTCACAGTAGCCTTGTTTAAGAAGGGTAACAAGTATTATCCAGTAAATAATAGGCTGGTGAACCTTACATCTGTGGGTAGGGAAATTAATGGAGAAGTTTCTTTGGGATAGAATTTACTCACATTTGGAAAAGAATGGACTTATTCAGAATAATCAGCACAGTTGAAGCTAAGAGCACCCAAGGAGAAAATGCTGGAAACTCTCAGCAGGTCTGGCAGCATCTGTAAGGAGAGAAAAGAGCCGATGTTTCGAGTCTAACTGACCCTTTGATAAAGGGTCAGTTAGAATCGAAATGTCAGCTCTTTTCTCTTCTTACAGATTGTGCCGGACTGGCTGAGATTTTCCAGCATTTCCTCCTTTGGTTTCAGATTCCAGCATCCGCAGTAATTTGCTTTAATCTAAGGGCAGTCTTGTCTCACAAACTTGAAGACGATTGATAACGATAAGCATTGGTAATTATCTGCATGGATGTTACATGTGACAAGGTCCCTCATGGTATGCTGGTCCATGGGGTTCATGGTAAGTTGCCAAATTGGATTCAAAATTTGTTTGGTCATAGGAATCAGAACATGATTGTGGAGAGGTGTTTTTTTTCTGACTGTGTGTCTGTGTTCCATAAGGATTAGTGCTATGACTTCTGTTGTTTGTAATATACATAAATCACTTTGACAAAAATGTAGGTGGTTTGATTATTAAGTTTGCTGACTATATGAAAATTGGTGGAGTTGTGGATAATGAGGAAGCTTGTCAAAGGATACAGCAGGATGTAGATCAGTTGGAAAGTTGGGCGGAGAAATGGCAGAAGGAGTTTAGTCCGGACAAGTGCGAAATGATGCATTTGGGAGGTCAAATACCAGAGGAAAGTACACAGTAAAGGGTAGGACTCTTAGGAGCATTGATATACAGAGTGCAAGTCCATAGCTCCCTGAATGTGGCAGCACCAGTGGATAAGGTGGTAAAGAAGGCCTGCAGCATGTTTGTCTTCATCGGTCGGAGTATTGAGTATAAAATTTGACAAGTCATGTTGCAGCTATAGTTATTTAGGTCACATTTGGAGTATTGTGTGCTGTCTGATTGCCACATTAGATTACTTACAGTGTGGAAACAGGCCCTTCAGCCCAACAAGTCCACACTGACCCACCGAAGCGCAACCCACCCATACCCCCTTACCTAACACTACGGGCAACTTAGCATGGCCAATTCACCTGACCCGCACATCTTTGGACTGTGAGAGGAAACCAGAGCACCCGGAGGAAACCCACGCAGACACTGGGAGAACGTGCAAACTCCACACAGTCAGTCGCCTGAGACAGGAATTGAACCCGGGTCTCTGGCGCTGTGAGACAGCAGTGCTAACCACTGTGCCACCGTGCCACCCACATTATTGGAAGGAAGTGGAGGCTTTGCAGAGGGTGCAAAAGAGGGTTACCAAGATGATGCCTGGATTGGAGTCTATTAGATATAAGAAGAAGTTGGACAAATTTGGATTGTTTTTGCTACAGCATTGGATACTGATGGGAAACTTGATAGAAGTAATACAATTCTGAGAGGCATGGATAGGATAAATAGTTGGAATCTTTTTTCCAGAGTGGAAATGTCAAATACAAGGCAGTACAGGTTTAAGGTGAGAGGGGGAAAGTTAAAGGAGATGTGCGAGGAAAGTTCTTTACTCACAGGATGTTAGGTGCCTACAATGCACTGTCAGGGGAGGTGGTAGAAGCAGATAGCATAGCAATGAATAAAAGTTATTTAGAAAAATGCATGAATGGGCAGAGACGAGAGGGATATGGATTCATTTAGAATGGTATCATGGTCCATACAGACATAGTGGGCTGAAGGGCCTGTTCTTCTGCCATACTGTTCTATGTTCCGTATTCTGCTGCAGTAACTGAGGGTGTGAGATATGATTCTATAGGAGTTACCCGAGGGTGGGTGAGGTGATTCTGCTGGAGTTGAGGGATTGAGAAGGTTCTACTGGAGTAACTGAGGAGTGTGTAATAGGTCTGCTGGAGTAACGGGCAGATCTGGTGATGAATCTGATGGATTTCCTGAGGGTGCTGGCAATGGACCTGGTGGAGTTACTGAGACTGTGTGATATGTTTCTGCTGGAGCTACTGAGGATATGGGTGATATTTCTGCTAGAGTTACTGGGAGTGCGGAAAATGGTACTGCTGGAGCTGCTGAGGCAGTGGGTAATGTTTCTGCTGGAGTTATTGAGGGATGTTTCTGCTGAAGTTACTGAGGATGTGTGAGATGTTTCTGCTGGAATTACTAGGGTATGGGTGATGTTTCTGCTGAAGTTACTATGAGAATGGACGATGGTTCTTCTGGAGGTAGTGGGGATGAGTAGTGTTTCTGCTGGAGTTACTGAGGGAGTGTGTTATGGTTTTATTGGATTACTAAGGGTGTGGGAGATGGTTCTTCTGGAGTTGTTGAGCAAATGTGAGATGATTATTCTGACAGAGATATCGAGGCTGTGGGAGATGATTTTCCTGGAGTTACTGGGAAATGTGAGATGGTTCTGCTGGAGTTACTGAAAGTGGCTTTTGAAGTTCCAGGGGTCACTAGTAGGAAGATAGCAATGACTTTGGGATCTATGTTGGAGGCACCTCAGAACAGCTGCTGATCAAGATGTACCACATCTGTACCACAGGCTGCAGTTTGGGTGTGAAATGGTGTTTTTGGGACAGAATGGTTTATCAATCAACCCTCTAATGTGGGGAGCCCACTGACTGCCAATATAGTGTCAGTCTGATGTCAGTCACATGGTTACTGAACAGCTACAGACCTGATTTCATGAACATGTTGCAGGTTAGCTCAGAGTATCCTTGCAGTTGCTGACCTGACATTACAACTGTCTCCCTGAGCTGTCAACACACTAACCTAGTAATACTTGTTATTGCAGTTTAACCTTGCTCCACTTGGAACAATTGTTGACAAAAGGACTGGAGCTGATTGCTCTCTAAGACAGTCCTCCTGTTATCTTTGGGCTCTACATCATTTATTTTAAACAGACTGCTTGTCCTGAAGAAGGGTTACACTTGAAATGTTGACTTCTCCACCTCCTGATGCTGCCTGGCTTGATGTGTTCTTCCGGCCTTCTGCCTGTCTACCTTAGATTCCAGCATCTGCAGTTTTTTTTGTCTCTGCCCCATTCACTTGGATACTCGCAGCTCAAGTATTTGTCACTTTTGTAATAATATTCAGCTTATTCCCCACAATACCTCTTCTTTCCGTAGTACTCCAGTAAAAGGCTCAATTCTAGCCAGCAACCAGAGCATTTTGCAAACAACATTTGGATATCTTTTCCAACACAGTTAAAACTCAACCATGAAAATAACTCACAGCCTCAATTCCTTACAAAGCACTTTACAGTAAATTTAGTTCCAGAGACCACATACATCCAAAGGAGAACACAGTCCAAAAACCTGGACATTTAGCATCTCTCTGAAAAATGGCACTTCCTACAGTGCAGCACACTCTGTTAACTGACTTGCACTCTCCAATTAACTGGATGCTAGAGATCAGAGTCAAAAAAGTGTGGTGCTGGAAAAACACAGTAGGTCAGACAGCATTTGAGGAGCAGAAGAATTGATGTTTCGAGCATAAACTCTTCATCATGAATGTTGTATTTAGAACATTCACTTTTTGACCCTTTAAAACTCTGCTGCATCACTCATACTTTAACATCATCACACTGAATATTTCATTTGCTCAAGATGCAATGTCAAAGACATGGTGGACTGTTTGGATAATTTCTGTATTTAAGAAGGAGATGGAATGATGTCTTGAGAATTATAGACTCTCACCATGGTTGGCAAGAAAATTAATGTCATCTTGACTAAAGGAGGAAAAAGAACATCAAAAAGCAAAAACCATAAGAATAAATTCAGTGTGGATTTCCAAAGTGAAAATCTTACTTGACCAAGATTTCTTTTGAGGGAGAAGATAACAGAGAGTAGATAATGATAAAAAAGTTGATGTAATTTCTCTGGATTTTGAAAGCACCTTCAATAAATTGCCCCATCATACAACATAGAACAATACAGCGCAGAACAGGCCATTTGGCCTTCCGGCCCTCGATGTTGTGCCGACCTGTGAGCTATTCTCAGCTCGTCCCCCTACCCTATCCAAAATCATCCATGTGCTTATCTAAGGATTGTTTAAATCTCCCTAAGGTTGAGTTGACTACATTAGCAGGTCGGGTATTCCACGCCCTTACCACTCTCTGCATAAAGACTAATGAATAGCATCAGCAAATATGGCAGCTGGGGATCAGCAGCCAAATGGATTGCTTGTTGTCTTTAAGATAGACAGCAGAAAGTGGGAATAAAGGGCAGTTTCTCAGAATGATAGCAGGAAGGAAGTGGTGTTCCATGATTTGAAAAAATCACTCAGGGAACTCAAAGTAATTTACCACTGCTTCTGAAGCAGTCATTTTAGCACCACTGTGGCAGTATCGCTCTGCAAGAGAAACAACACAGGACAAAGCTCTCTCAAAGGTCCAGTACCATCACACGAGGGACACAGACAAGTTAGGTGAGAGGGAAAGAAAAATTGTGAAGATAGAATATAAGGTGGAAAAATGTGAGGCTCTGCATTTTGACCAGAAGAATAAAATAGTTGAATGTTATTTTAGTGGCATGGATCTGTACGTGGTGGAATATAGAAGAATGAGAGATGGTCTTATTGAAACCTACAATATTCTCAGGAGGCGTGACATGGTTGATGCAGCAAGGTTGTTTTCCTTTGTGAAGAGTCCAGGACCAGAGGGCATAATCACAGAAAAAGGGGTCACTCATTTCAGATGAGGAGAATTTCTTGTCAGATGATAGTGAATCTGTGGAATTCTCTACCTCAGCATGCTGTCAAAGAAGGTTCATTAAATCTATTCAAGGCTGAGATAGACTCTTATTCTGTAAAGGAATCAAGTGTTGGGAGGAAAAGGCAGGAAACTGGAGGTGAGATCAACTGCGATCTTCATGTACAGTAGAGCAGATTCAAAGGGCTGATTGGCCTCCTCCTGCTCCTTTATCTTTTGGTTTGGTGTACAGCAGTGTTCTACTCAAGTACATAACACTATTTTTATAATAATTACACCATATGCATTCAATGATTAGTTCACAACACTGTTCCAGGAAAAGAGTGCCAAGCACTATATTCACAATTAAAACACAACCTTGTCCTTGCAATTAGAACACATCACTGTTATCAATATTTGTACAAAGCATGGTTCCAATAATGAGTGTGTTACACTATTCCAGTGGTTGATAGATAAAACTTTATCAATAATTAGCACACAGCATTATTCATCTAAATAGAACACAGAAATATTTCTTTACTGGAATACTGCGGAGTTTTTACAGAGATGGTCCATGATAGGTGGGGTAAACAGTGGAGATCATTAGAATAATAAGGATTGCTTTTAATGGCGAACATCCAGAAAGTGAAAGCTCCAAGGGCAGTCTCTCTTTTAGGACAGTTGACTGAGGTTAGAAACAAATATAGTTTCTTCTTTAGTAAGGAACAGAAGACAGTCAGGAAAGGTAGCCACCTCAAGTATAGGTTTAGTTTGGGAACTGTCCAAACCAGGAGTGTTTGGTTAGAAATCTGCAAGTTATTAAAAGCTCAGAAAGTCTATGTTCCCAGTTTTGTGAGCAGTCACACGACAGAGCTGGGAAGAATCAATTAAATCAAATGTAAAGTTTGATATAAAGGAAGATTTTTTTCTCCAGATGTGAATCTCTGTAATGGATAGTGTCAGGAAATGGGCTGAAACATTGCTTTGCTACACATTTTAAGATCTTTTAAACTTTGTACCATATTTCACAAGCTCTTTTGACTTCTATCTTTCCTATAATAAACTTATGTTCTATTCTTAAAAAAGGTTCTTCAGCCCAACTCAGTAAATAACAGCTCCATTAAATAAAATCTTTAAAAATATGATTGATCAGGGCAGATTTTGTTCTGGAGTCTGGTTGTGCAATAATACCACCAAATGGAGTCATAACATTTAGTCTACAACACTATTCTTGTTGTTTATATGCAGCACTGTACTTGTTATTAGAATACTGTTCTTGTCATTTAACCATTTGTGCCATTAGTACTGTACACAGTACGATTCCAGTATTTAACATCCAGCACTATCCTTGTAACTAGGACTAGCTAGCTAACTACTGACTACACTATTCTTGTAATTAATGCACAACACCAGTCCTGTAATTAGTACTTGAGTAATTAGTATGTTGTCCTTTAATATGGATATTTTGAATCAATGTGTGCAGGTACATTGTGACAAGCTCTGGGGCAGATGGGACTTGAACCCAGGTTCCTGGCTCAAAGGTAGGGACATTGCCAAAGCATTGTCTCTGCAGTTAGTAATTGCCACTGTTCCAGTTGTTTGTACTCAGCATTGTAAATAGTATACAGCAATCTCCCTGCTATCAGTACCTAACACTATTTGTGTAATTATTACCTGTGATGTCATGCCATGTGTCTGGGTGTATAAAGAAAATGAACATTTTGTATTTAAAAAAAAGAACAAGACTGACCTTGTTGAAGATGGCCACCAGTGGTTGGTGACTTCGTAATTTTTCCACTAGTCTGTCTGAACTTGCCTCTGCAAAATTCTTAAAACTGAATGACTGTATGTGGAATGCCCTTCCTTGAATATTCATTGACAATGTGAAACCTCTTGGGACGTTAGAACTCCTACTCACTGAAGATAAGGCTGAGCTTTCACAGCAACCTTCAGCCAGAAACACTGAGTGGATGATCCATCTCAGCTTCCTCCAGCGGTCACCAGCATGACAGATACCAGTCTTCAGCCAATTCAATTCACTCCATGTTATATCAATAAATGGCTAGAGGCGCTGGATACTCCAAAGGCTACGGACCCTGACAGCATTCCGGCAATAGTACAGAAGACTTGTGCTCCAAAACTTGCCGCTCCCCTAGCTAAGCTGTTTCAATTTAATTACAAAGAACAAAGAATAAACCAGCACAGGAACAGGCCCTTCAGCCCTCCAGGCCTGCGCTGACACATTTTGTCCTTCCATACTAAAACAATCTTCACTTACAGGATCCATATCCCTCTATTCCCGTCCTATTCACGTATTCATCCAGGTGATGCTTGAGTGCTGCTGTGTGTCTGCTTCCACCACCTTTTCTGGCAGCATGTTCCAGGCACTCACCACCTTTTGTGCCCTTCAATGCCCTATCATCCCCTATTATATATTGAGTTGCCATTCGCCTCCCATCACAATAATTGTCCCCACTGCAACTCAGCATACTGCTTCCAATTCCACACTTACCTATCACAGCAGTTCTGCCTGATAAAAGCCAATGCCTTTCAGCAAGATATAAAGCTCAAACCCACCTCTTCTTCAATATCAAATCCCACCGGATCATTGGATTTTAGACAAATGAGAGGTGACCTTATTGAAAAATTTGAGATTCTTAGAGGACTTGATGGGGCAGCTGCAGAATGATTGTTTCCACTAGTGGGAGAGTCTAGGACCAGAGTGCATCAATCTCAGAGTAAGGGTTTGCCAATTTGAGAATGAGAGATGAGGAGGAACGTCTCCTCTCAGAGGGTGGTGAGTCTGGAAATTCTTTACCATAGAGGGCTGTCGAGGCTGGATCATTAAGTATATTCAAGACTGAGATAAATAGACCTTTTTAACCAGCAAGGAAGTCAAAGTTTATGAGGAAAAGATAGGGAAGTGGAGTTGAGGATTATTTGTTCAACTGTGAGCTCTTCAATGGTGGAGCAGGCTCGATGGGCCAAATGGTCTACTTATTTTCCCTGTAGGATCCCTGCAGCGTGGAGGCAGGCCATTCAGCCCATCAAGGCACAAGTGAGGACTGTAGATGCTGGAGATTCGAGTCGAGAGTGTGGTGCTGGAGAGGCACAGCAGGTCAGGCAGCATCCGATGAGCAGGAAAATCAACATTTCGGGCAAAAACACTTCATCAGGGCTTTTGCCAGAAACGCTGATTTTCCTGCTCCTCAGATACTGCCTTACCTGCCGTGCTTTTCTAGCACTATACTTTCGACCCTATTCAGCCCACCGAGTCCACACTGACTCTTCAAAGAGCATCCCACCCAGACCCACGCCTCTACTTATCTTTGTAACCCAGCATTTCCCATGGCTAATCCCCCTAGTCTGCACGTCCCTGGATACCGTGTCTACTCTTATGTTTTATGATAAACAATTTGCGATGTTCTGGTTAGGTTCACTGCCATCAATCCTTTGGTATTAGCCAAATTACTCCATGAGGAAGGGCTCCCCCAATAAATGCTTGGCATAAACTAAAATCATTTTGTAAACAGAGTTGGGATATTACAAATGATTTAACAGCCAGTTACATCACACCTTAGCTCCACACCTTGTACGAGACTATCAAGCTAAACCCAATCATGTGTAGATACGATTATGAGCCAGATGGATTTGGCAAGAACAACCAGGGCATGCAGAGTGCCGAGCACTCCCAGGAAGGGTCTTTTATATTCTGATGGGTGGAGTTTATCTTGGGATATCAGTTAACATAGAACATGGAACGTTACAGCGCAGTACTGGCCCTTCGGCCCTTGATATTGCGCTGACCTGTGAAAATAATCTGTTACCCATCTAACCTACACTGTTCCATTATTATCCATATGTATGTCCAATGCCCATTTAAATACTCTTAATGTCGACGAGTCTACTACTGTTGCAGGCAGGCCTTTCCACACCCCTACTACTTTCTGAGTGAAGAAACTACCTTACTATCTGTCCTAAATCTATCACTCCTCAATTTAAAGCTATGTCCCCTTATGTTAGCCTCCACCATCTGAGGAAAAAGGCTCTCACTATCCACCCTATCTAACCCTCTGCTTATCTTATACATCTCGATTAAATCACCTCTCAACCTTCTTCTTTCTAACGAAAACTGCCTCAGTTCCCTCAGCCTTTCCTCGTAAGACCTTCCCTCCATACTAGGCAACATCCTAGTAAATCTCCTCTAAACCCTTTCCAAAGCTTCCACATTCTTCCTATAATACGGTGACCAGAACTGCACACAATACCCCAGGTGCGGCCTTACCAGTGTCTTGTACAGCTGAAGCATGACCTCGTGGCTCCAGAACTGCAGATGCTGGAGATCAGTCAAAAAGTGTGGAGCTGGAAAAGCACAGCTGGTCAGGTAGCATCCGGGAGCAAGAGAGTCAATGTTTCGAGCATAAGCTCTTCATCAGGAAGGTGACATTATGCTCGAAACGTCGACTCACCTGCTCCTTGGATGCTGCCTGACTGGCATATCAGTTAACCCTTTCAGGTACTAACTGACTTGTATAACAGCAAGCCTTTCCTAACTTCCATGTTTTTGTGACCATTTTGGATTCTCAAACAATGGTTTGAACACATTTGGCAGCAGACCTGAGCCCTGGTTAAGTGTAACCACCTCATTCGTGAACTGGGAATGCATTCTGCCTGCTTATGGAGGGAAACCTGAACCAGTTTGAACATTTTTCCTTGAGGAGGTGGAGGTGGCATGGAGGGTCGGTACAACTTCCTTCTGAACTGAGATTCAGGATTTTCACATTCTACTGTGAACTGCTGTTGCTTGCAAACAAGAAGCAAATTCACAAATCCTCTGGAGGATTGCAGAAGTAAACAAAATACCCTCCTGCCCCCAGGTTGTCTGACTCAGTTCCCATAACAACAAGTCCTGCCAAGCCGTCTGTTGCATGGTAACCACTAGTTGCTATAGCTGCTCTTCACACGTTAAGGATGGTTCCCAGCGGGCAGTTGAAACACAAACAGCAAATCTTATTGCACTTGAGGGTGCCTTTTCCCATTACAAATCCAGGAGCATGAATAGTAGCATTACCTTCCTCACTGACTCATCAAATACTTCCTATACACATGGGAATCAAGTGATATCATGGCATATATTTAACACAGTGAGCTGTTGAGACGATTGAGGCAAGATTGTATCTGTCTGTCTCCAGTGGCAATGGGAATCCAGTAACACTGATGAGTCTCCCAGGCACAGGCTGGCAATGAAGGAGAACTCAAGGAATGCTTGGTTTCACCTTCCATTGTTCAGGATAGCCTCCTAGCCTCATCAGAAAAGGTTGTGTTCAGTGACATAAACCATCCCCAGAGTGTTACCAACACTTATTGCTGTCCTTGTCCACTTAGAATAGACTAGAATCCCTTCAGTGTGGAAACAGGCCATTTGGCCCAACTAGCCCACTGACCCTCCGAAGAGTATCCCACCCAAACCCATTGTCCTACCCTGTTACTCTACGTTTCCCCTGACTAGTCAAGCATTGCCTAAATTTGACGGGAAGGACGTGGAAGACTTTTTCATCTCAGCTGAAATGGTGGCTTAATAAATGAAGTAGCCAGTGACCATGTGGGTTTTGTTGATCCAAACAAAACTTGTATGTAGAGGAAGTGAGATTTTGCATCACTATCAGACGAGGGATCTGGAGTGAAGGACCCTGCTCAAACCTACATTGAGTTTGAAAGGATCAAACAAAGTAATTTCGCTAGGTGCATTAAAAATAGAACAAACCGATGACACTCTTAAAGAGACAATTATTTTGGAGGAGTTCAAAACTTCACTTCTTGGAGTCGTGAGAACTCATGTGGAAGAGCAGAGGTTAGCAGCTGAAATGACTGATGATTACGAGTTGATTCATAAATCAAAGTTTGGCTTCCAACATCAATTTCAATTTGTGAAGGATAGAAATTAGGAAAAAGAGAAATCCTCGCATGGAAAGGGAAAGGTAGATCTTGGTGAAGATCTTAAGGATAACTTACCACAAGGTAAAAAGGAAACCCTTGAACGGGAAAGAGAAGTTGAAAAGGTCCGGTGTTTTCACTGCAAAAAAAAGGCCCCAAGAAATCACAGTGTTGGTGGGTTAGGAAATAGAACATAGAACATAGAACAATACAGCACAGAACAGGCCCTTCGGCCCACGATGTTGTGCCGAACATTTGTCCTAGCTTAAGCACCTATCCGTGTACCTATCCAATTGCCGCTTAAAGGCCACTGATGATTCTGACTCTGCCACTCCCACAGGCAATGCATTCCATGCCCCCACCACTCTCTGGGTAAAGAACCCACCCCTGACATCCCCCCTATACCTTTCATCCTTCACCTTAAATTTATGTCCCCTTGTAACACTCTGTTGTACCCGGGGAAAAAAGTCTCTGACTGTCTACTCTATCTATTCCCCTGATCATCTTATAAACCTCTATCAAGTCACTGGAAAGCCAGATGTAGGAAAACAGGATAGGCCTTGTTGGAGTGGTAACAGAAATCACAGTGGAGGCTAGGAAGCTGCACGAGAATGGTCAAACTGGTCAGAGGTTGGTTGAGGAGGAAGTGCCAGGTCTTCTTAAACCATATACCTGTGAAGGTAAAGTTTATTTGCATAGGCCAGGAGCAGCAGGTAAAGAGGCTACAATATTAAGAGACTTCTTCAGCCAGAGAGTGATGAATCTATAGAACTCATTACCACAGAAGGCTGTGGAGACCAGGTGAATATTTAAAACAGAGGCAGATAAGTTCTTCATTGCTCAGGGGGTCAAAGGTTACGGGGAAAAGGTGGAAAAATGGGGTTGAAAAACTTTTCAGCCATGAATGAATGGTAGAGCAGACTCAATGGTCTAGTTTCTGTTCCTATGCCTTATAGTCGAGGAATAAGAAGCAGATTGCAGTAGCTGAACATCAAGAGAGGATATTGCTGGGGCCTTGCCCAACGATTTTATATCCTTGTTATCCACTGGAGAGGACTGACCAGTAGCTAATGTTGTTCCTCTGTTCAAGAAGGAAAATCGGGATAATCCAGGAAATTACAGACTGGTGAATATCACATTGGTGGTTGGGAAGCTATTGGAGAGAATTGGAGAGAGTTTACAGGAATAGTGCCAGAAGACTGGAGGATAGCTAAGAAGAACCAGGAGGGGACATGAGAACTTTTAGCAGGCAGGATCAAGGAAAACCCTAAAACTTTCTATAGGTATGTCAGGAATAAAAGAATGACTACAGAAAGATGAGGGCCAATCAAGGACAGTAGTGGGAAGTCGTGCATGGAGTTCGACAAGATAGGGGAAGCACTAAATAAATATTTTTCATCAGTATTCACACTGAAAAGAGACAATGTTGTCAAGGGGAATACTGCAAAGTAGGCTACTAGACTAGACAGGACTGAGGTTCACAAGGAGGAGGTGTTGGCAATTCTGGAAAGTGTGAAAATAGATAAGTCCCCCGGGTCAGATAGGATTTATCTGAAGATTCTCTGTGAAGCCAGGAAGGAGATTACAGAACCAGTGAGCTTTACTTCGGTTGTGAGTAAAGTTTTGGAAAGGATTGTAAGAGATAGGATTTATAATCATCTAGAAAGGAATAATTTGATGAGGGATAGTCAACACGGTTTTGTGGAGGAAAGGTTATGCCTCACAAACCTTTTGAGTTCTTCGAGATGGTGACAAACAAGTGCATGAGGATAAAGTGGTTGATGTGGTGTATATGGATTTCAGTAAAGTGTTTGATATGGTTTCCCATGGTAGGTATTGCACAAAATACAGAGGCATTGGGTTGAGGGTGATTTAACAGTTTGGTTCAGACGTTGGCTAGCTGAAAGAAGACAGAGGGTAGTAGTTGATGGGAAATGTTCATCCTGGAGTTCAGTTACTAGTGGGGTACTGCAAGGGTCTGTTTTGGGGCCACTGCTGTTTGTCATTTTTATAATTGACCTGGATGAGGGCATAGAAGGGGTTAGTAAATTTGCAGATGACACTATGGTCGGTGGAATTGTGGATAGTGCCAAATGATGTTGTAGGTTACAAAGGGATATAAATAAGCTGCAGAGCTAGGCTGAGATGTGGCAAATGGAGTTAAGTGCAGAAAAGTGTGAGGTGATTCAGTTTGGAAGGAGCCACAGGAATAATGAATACTGGGCTAATGGTGAGATTCTTGGTAGTGTAGATGAGCAGAGAGATCTTGGTGTCTGTGTACATAGATCCCTAAAAGTTGCCACTTAGGTTGATAGGGCGATTAAGAAGGCATAGGTTTGTGTTAGCTTTTATTGATAGAGGGATTGAGTTTCAGAGCCATGAGGTCATGCTGCAGCTGTACAAAACTCTGGTGCAGCCGCACTTGGAGTATTGCATACAGTTCTAGTCATTGCATTATAGGAAGGATGTGATAGCTTTGGAAAGGGTTCAGAGGAGATTTACTAGGAAGTTGCCTGGTATGGAGGGGAGGTCTTTTGAAGAAAGGCTAAGGGATTTGAGGCTGTTTTCGTTCGAGAGAAGAAGATTGAGAGGTGACTTAATTCAGACATATGAGATAATCAGAGGGTTAGATAGTGTGGACAGTGAGAGCCTTTTCCTCGGATGGTGAAGGCTAACATGAGGGGACATAGCTTTAAATTGAGGGGTGATAGATATAGGACAGATGTCAGAGGTAGTTTCTTTACTCAGACAGTAGTAGGGCAACAGTAACAGACTCATCAACTTTAAGGACACTGGATAAACAGATGGATGAAAATGGAATAGTGTAGGTTAGATGGGCTTCAGATTGGTTCCACAGGTCAACGCAACATCGAGGGCCGAAAGGCCAGTACAATGTTGTAATGTTCTATGTTCTTAGAGGTAGGATTTATGCACATTTGGAAATGCACGGCCTATTTAGGGTACAGTCAGTATAGCTTTGTGCAGGCAAGTCATATCTTATTAAATTGATTGAATTTTTTGATGAAGTGATGAAGGTGATTGATGAGGGTAGAGCAGTGAATGTTGCCTACATGGATTTTAGTAAAGCTTTTGATGATGACCCTCATGCTAAGCTCATTCAGAAAATTAAGATGCATGGGATCCATGGTGACTTGGCCGTTCAGATCAGAATTGGCTTGCCCATAGAAGGCTGAGGGAAGTGGTGGAAAAGTGTTTTTCAGGCTGGAGGTCCGTTACTAGTAGTGTTCCACTGGGATCTGTACTGGGACCTCTGCTGTTTGTGATATACATAAATGACTTAGATAAAAATGTAGATGGTGGGTTAGTAAGTTTGCAGATGATATAAAGATTTAGTAGAGTTGGGGCAGTGTAGAAGGTTGTCAGAGGATACAGCGAGATATAGATTTGTTGAAGATACAGGCAGAGAAATGACAAATGGAGTTTAATCCAGGCCAGTATGAGGTGTTGCACTTTGGGAGATCAAATGTTAAAACAAAGTGTACACTTAATGGCAAGACCCTCAACAGCACTGATGTACAGTGGGGACTTGGGGTTTCGAGGCTCTCTGAAAGTGGCTACTTACGTAGATAGGGTGGTAAAGAAGGTATATGACATGCTTGCCTTTATTGGCTAGGGCATTGGGTACAAGAGTCAGGATATCATGTTACAGCTTAATAAGACTTTGGTTAGGCTATAGTTAGAGTATAGCATTCAATTCTGGTCGCCACATTTACAGGAAGGATGTGGAGGCTTTGGAGAGAGTACAGAAGATACTGCCTGGATTAGAGGGTATGAGCTTTTGGAGATAAGTCCTTATGCCGGAAACATCGATTCTCCTGCTCCTTTGATGCTGCCTGACCTGCTGCTCTTTTCCAGCAATACATTTTTCAGCTCTGATCTCCAGCATCTGCAGTCCTCACTTTCTCCTCATGAGCTATTGGAGAGGCTAGAAAAAATTGGACCATTTTCTCTGGAGCAGTGGAGGCTGAGGGGAGACTTTACACAAGCCTATAAAATTATGAGATACATAGATATGGTTGACAATGAGAATCTTTCTCACAGAGTTGGAACGTCTGATACTAGAGGGCATGGCATTTAAGGTGAGACAGGGCAAGTTCAAAGGAGATGTGAGGGGCAAATGTTCTACACATAAAATGGTAGGAGTCTGCAGCACACTGCCAGGGAGTGGTGGTAGAGAGAGATACAATAGGAGCATTGAAGGGACTTTTAGATCAGCACATGAATATACAAGGAATGGAGGGATATGGACTGAGGGCAAGCATAAGGGATTAGTTTAAATTGGCATCATGTTCGGCACAACACTGTGGGCTGAAGGGTCCGGTCTTACGCTGTACTATGTTCTGTCAACAGCTCTCAGAGTATTTATAGATAATTAGAAGAATTCCTGTTATGTGTCAGAGAAACAACTGTCTCCAGACCCTCCAAGGACTTTGTCCAATGCAGAGAGGTAGTGGGGCAGTGGCTCAGTGGTTAGCACTGCTGCCTCACAGTGCCAGGGATCCGAGTTTGATTCCAGCTTCTGGTGACTGTCTGTGTGGAGATTGCACATTCTCCTGTATCTGCATGGGTTTCTTCTGGTGCTCTGGTTTCCTCCCACAATCCAAAATTGTGCAGGTTTGGTGAATTGGCCATGCTAAATTGCCCATTCTGTTCAGGGATATGTAGGTTAGGTGCATTAGTCAGTGGAAAATGTAGGATAATTGACTGGGATGCTCTTTGGAGGATTGGTGTGGACTTGCTGGGCTGAAGGGCCTGTTTTCACACTGTAGAGATTCTAATTCTTACCTTACCTTCCTGCCTTCTCTACATATCCCTTAACTTGCACCCATATCAGTTGGGTTATCTGACATCCGATACTGGTTGAACAGAAGTTTTCTCCACTTAACGACTGAGAACAGATAAGTCATTCTTTTCCAGTCCTCACTTCATATCCCATCCCCAGTCACTGATCCTCATCCTTCAGTCTTGCAATAGACAACACAATAGGGCAAGAGATTGCAGGTAAGAAGAAAGTAAGATAAGACCATTAGTGGCAAAGGAATACATAAACCTCGAGAACAGGAATCCACAGAAGATAGCTACATATAAATTGAAAGGATGTGCTGTGAAAATGAAGTGGTATCTATTCCACAATGCATAGTCTCATAATTAATCAAGGGGTCCAGAGGGAACTGTGCCTTTGGAGCAACCAGACACCAGAGGGATTACAGACACATAGCTACAGAAGTATCAGCAATGGGGACTAAATATTGCAGGATATAGCATATCTAGAAAAGGTTGAATTTAGGTAGAGAAGGAAAGGGGCATGGAATTGTTGTACTTATTCAGGATAAAATACAGGCAGTTAGAGAAAGTGGACAGAGCTGTCATAGAGGCAAAAAAACATCTGTATGAAGAGAGATAAAAGGATACAGAAGAATCCATCATGCTACAGTCTACAGAGCAACTGGAAATGGAAGGGAAATGAGGTAGAAGTCCGCAGATAAATGATGGAATTGAGTAAACAATAAAGGGTGAACTTCCCAATCTCAGTGAAAGGGTGATGTTTGACGGAGATTCATGGTATCCAGTCGAGTATGGCTCACAGCCGCTTATCTAACATCACCTTCTGCTCCTCACCTCGTTAATTATGCAACTGGAGTCTGTGGTATGTTTCCGAGGGAATTGGGCTGCAGGAGAGGTGGAAATACTCAAAAGTGATGAGGCTCTTTGACAATCACACCACTAATGCTCAGCTGCACACCACTTTAGATGCTACAGGTCAGGAACCAGAACTTTCACTGTGGAGCTAAATGGCTGCTACAGAGAAATCGTCCAAAGGAAAGGAAAGCTCACCCTGCTTTGGAGACAGGGACACAGAGGTATTGTTGGAATTGGGTGGGAGACAGGAGGACTGTGCTTTCTATTCTGCGGTTCACCAATGGAGGCCACGTGACCAGACAAATCCGGCTTAGACACAGACAGCAGCCAGTTCACGACAGTGTCCTGGATTAAAAACACCCAACAATGCAAGGAGTATAGTGTGTAAGGCAGATGAACTTAGGGCTTGGATTGGTGCCTGGGACTATGATGATATTGCAATCACAGAGACTTGGTTGAAGGAAGGCAACTAAATGTTCCAGGACATAGACGATTCAGATAGGACAGGGAAGGAAGTAAAAGGGGGTAGGGGGAGTTGCATTACTGGTCAGGGACAAAATCACAGCTGTGCTAAAGGAGACACAATGAAGGGCTTGGATAGTGAGGCATTATGGGTGGAGCTGAGAAATAAGAAGGGTGCAGTTACATTGTTGGGGCTGTATTACAGGCTTCCCAACAGTGAGCATGAGGTAGATGAAGAAAAAGGTAAACAGATTATGGAAAGATGTAGAGGCAATAGGGTAATGGTGATGGGAGATTTTAATTTTCCCAACATTGACTGGGATACACTTACCGTCAGAGGTCTGGATGGGGTAGAATTTGTAAGAAGCGTCCAGGCGAGTTTGCTAGAGCAGTATGTCAATAGTCCGACGAGGGAAGGGGCCATATTGGACCTGGTACTGGGGAATGAGTCAGGACCAGTGGTAGAAGTAGCGTTGGAGGATTTCTTTGGGAACAATGACCACAATTCTGTAAGTTTTAGCATACTCATAGACAAAGATGAGAGTGGTCCTAAGGGAAGAGTACTAAACTGGGCCAAGGCCAATTATATCAAAATTAGGCAGGAGCTCAGAAATGTGGATTGGACACAGCTATTTGAAGGGAAGTCCACGTTTGAGATGTGGAAGGCTTTCAAAGATAGTGCAGGATAGGCATGACCCGTTGAAGGCAAAGGATAAGAAGGAGGGTTCCCAGGGTCGGAGGATTTGAGCTACAGGGAGAGACTGAACAGGCTGTTTTCCCTGGAGTGTCGGAGGTTGAGGGTTGACCTTGTAGAGGTTTACAAAATTATGAGGGTCATGGATAGGGTAAATAGACAAAGTCTTTTCCCTGGGGTCGGGCAGTCCAGAACTCGAGGGCATAGGTTTAGGGTGAGAGGAGAAAGATATAAAAGAGACCTACGGGGCAACATTTTCACAGAGAGTGGTCGTGTATGGAATGAGCTGCCAGAGGAAGTGGTGGAGACTGGTACAATTGCAACATTTAAGAGGCACTTGGATGGGTATGAGAATAGGAAGGGTTTGGAGGGATATGGGCTCGGTGCTGGCAGGTGGGACTAGATTAGGTTGGATATCTGGTAGGCATGGACGGGTTGGACCGAAGGGTCTGTTTCCAAGCTGTACACCTCTATGACTATGACTCTAGAGGATTTGAGCTATAGAAAGAGGCCAAATAAGATGAGGTTTTATTTCCTGGAGTATCAAACACTGAGAGATGCCCTCATAGAGTTTTATAAAATAATAAGGAGCATGGATAGGGTGAATAGACAATGTCTTTTTCCTCGGAAGGGGGGTGGTGTTACAAAACTAGAGGGTGTAGGTTTAAGTTGACAGGTGAAACATTTGAAAGGGGCTGGAGGGTTAACTTTTTCATGCAGAGGGTGGTGTGCGTATAGAACAAACTGCCAGAGGCAATGGTGGAGGTGGGTACAATTACATTCAAAAGACATCGAGACGGGAGTATGAGTAGGAAGGGTTTAGCAGGATATAGGCCAAATGCTCATAAATGGGACTAGGTTAGACTGGAATGTCTGGGTGACACGGATGAGTTAGACCAAAGGTCCTGTTTCCATGCTGTATGACTGAATGACCCTAGAGAGGGCTGATTGGCCAAGGAGTGGCAGATTGATTTTAATTTATATAAATCTGAAGTATTGCATTTTGATATGGCAAAATAGAGCAGGACTTACACAGTTCATGGCAGGGCCCTGGGGAGTGTCATCTAACAAAGAGACCTTGGGGTTCAGGTTCATAGTTCCTTAAAGGGTAGGCGGTTGATACATTTCCCAATGCATTGAGTACAGAGTCATAGAGTCATAGAGATGTACAGCATGAAAACAGATCCTTCGGTTCAACCTGTCCATGCCGACCAGATATCCCAACCCAATCTAGTCCCACCGGCCAGCACCCAGCCCATATCCCTCCAAACCTTTCCTATTCATATACTCGTCCAGATGCCTCTTAAATGTTGCAATTGTACTAGCCTCCACCACTTCCTCTGGCAGCTCATTCCATACAGTACCACTCTCTGTGTGAAAGGTTGCCCCATAGGACTCTTTTATATCTTTCCCCTCTCACCCTAAACCTATGCCCTCTAGTTCTGGACTCCCTGACCCCAGGGAAAAGACTTTGTCTATTTACCCTATCCATGACCCTCATAATTTTATAAACCTCTATAATGTCACCCCTCAGCCTCCGACGCTCCAGGGAAAACAGCCCCAGCCTGTTCAGTATCACCCTATAGCTCATATCCTCCAATCCTGGCAACATCCTTGTAAATCTTATCTGAACCCTTTCAGTTTCACAACATCTTTCCGATAGGAAGGAGACCAGAATTGCACGCAATACAGGAATGGTGATGTCATATTGCGACTGTAGAGAACATTGGTTCGACCACTTTTGGAATACTGTATTCAGTTCCGGTCTCCCTGCTTTAGGAAAGATGTTGTTAAACTTGAAAGGGTGCAGAAAAGATATATAAGGATGTTGCCAGGGTTGGAGGGTTTGAGCTATAGGGAGAGGCTGAATAGGCTGGGTCTGTTTTCACAGGTGTATTAGATGCTGAGTGGTGATCTTATAGAGGTTTATAAAATTATGAGGGGCATGGATAGGGTGATTGGCAAGTTCTTTTTCCCTGGGGTGGGGAAGTCCAGAACTAGAGGGCATAGGTTTAAGGTGAGAGGGGAAAGATATAAAAGGCACCTAAGGGACAACTTTTCACGCAGAGGGTTGTGCATGCATGGATCGAGCTTCCATAGGAGATGGTGAAGGCTGGTATAATTACAACATTTAAAGAACATCTGGATAAATATATGAATAGGATGGTTTAGAGGGGTATGGCAAATGGAACTAGATTTATTTAGGATGAGTTGCACTAAAGGTTCTGTTTCTGTGCTGTATATTCTATGATTCTATGGTACAATTACAACATTTAAAAGGCATCTGGATGGGTGTATGAATAAGAATGGCTTAGGGGGATATGGGCCAAGTGCTGGCAAATGGGACAAGATTAACTAAGGAGTTGGACTGAAGGGTTGTTTCCATGTTACACAACTGTATGACTCTAAGAACTGATGGGTATATGTTAATGAAGAGGTTATTGGGTGGGAACTGGCTGTATATAGATGCAAGGAGAGCAACAAATCTGTGTTGGATTTTTGTGTTGTGTGAAGTTGACTGTAAAGGTATTTATCTGGCATCTATTTAACTAACCTTTCAACTTCTAGTATTTAACAAAAATGTCTTTGAGAAAACTATTTTTCCTGCATGGAGACAGTGGGAGTTATTGATTGTGAGGGAAGTGGATGGAATTAGTAGTGATGCATGAGAAAGAGAGGTGGTGAGGTGTCCCCAGTAAATGAGGAGGAAGTGCAGAGAATAGAAAGGGTCAGTAGTTTGGGAGAATGTAGTGGATAAGAGTCAATGAGTGGAAATGACATATGGAATGGTCAGAGCTGTAGTCCATGAGTCCTGATGAAAGAGACGAGCAGTGACAGAATTAGACTATTAGGTGGTATTTAACTTGTGGAGCAGGGAAGATCATTGATCTTCTTAACAAAGAGGAAAGAAAATTTATAGCCCTTCAGGTCTGAGCCAATCCAAATCTATTGTCTAAACCTGTTGCCCAATTCCTAAGCATCTGTATCCCTCTGCTCCCCACTTACTCATGCATTTGTCCAGCCATATCTTAAATGAATCTACCGTGCCTGCCTCTACCACCACTGCTGGCAACGCGTTCCAGACATCCACCCACCTTTGTGTAAAGTACTTGCCATGTGTATCCCTCTTAAATTTTGCACACCTCACCTTGAAAGTGTGACCTCTCATTATTGAATCCTTCAATCTGGGAAAAAGTTTATCTCTATACCCTTCATGATTTTGTAAACCCCAATCAGGTCCCCCTCAATCTCCTTTTTTCTAATGAAAACAAACCTAACCTGCTCAACCTCTCTTCATAGCTAGCACCTTCCATACCAGGCAACATCCCTGTAAACCTTCTCTGCACCCTCTCCAAAACCTCCACACCCTTTTGGTAATGTGGTGACCAGAACTGTACACGGTATTCTAAATGTGGCTGAACCAACGTTGTGTATAACTTTAACATGACTTGCCAGCTCTTATACTCATCCAATGAAGGCAAGCATACCATGTGCCTTCTTGACCACTCTATCTACCTGTGCAGCAATCTTCAGAGTACAATGGACCTATACTCCCAGATCTCTCTCCTCATCAAATGTTCCCAAGGCTCTTCCATTCATTGTATTAGACTTGTCTAAATGCATCACCTCACATTTGCCTGGATTGAACTCCATTTGCTACTTTTCCACCCAACTCTCCAGTCTATCTATATTCTCCTGTATTCTTTGACAGTCCCTTATGCTTTCTGCTGCACTAACAATCTTCGTGTCATCTGCAAACTTCCTGATCATACCAACAGTGCCCTCTTCCAGATCATTTATGTATATCACAAACAGCAGTGACCCCAACATTGACCCTTGTGGAACACCACTGGTCACCTTTCTCCATTTCGAGAAACTCCCTTCAACTACTACTCTCTGTCTCCTGTTACTCAACCAGTTCTTTATCTACCTAGCTAGAACACCCTGCACACCATGTGATTTCATTTTGTCAATTAGTTTACCATGGGGAACCTTATCAAATGCCTTACTAAAGTCCATGTATGTGACATCAACAGCCCTTCCTTCATCTATCAACTTGGTCATTTCCTCAAAGAACTCTATTAAGTTGGTAAGGCATGTTCTCCCCCTCACAAAATCATGTTGCCTAACACTGATAAGCACATACTTTTCTAAATATTAATAGATCCTATCCCCCAGTACCTTCTTGAGCAACCTTCCTACCACTGACGTCAGGCACACTGGTCTGTAGTTACCCAGAATATCCCTACTACCCTTCTTGTACAAGGGGACAACATGCGCAACCTTTCAGTCCTCCAGCACATCACCTGTATTTCAGGATGCCACAAAGATATCTGTCAGGACCCCAGCTATTTCCTCTCTCGTCTCCCTCAGCAACCTGGGATAGAGCCCATCCGGTCCTGGGGATTTATCCACCTTAATAACCTCGAGCCTATCCAACACAGCTTCCTTCTTTGTGTCAACGTGATCCAGACTAATCAAACTTCTATCTCCAATCTCAACAGTCATCATGTTCCTCTCCTCAGTGAACACTGATGCAAAGTAATCATTCAGAATCTCACTCATTCTCTCTGGTTCGACACACGGCCATCCTCATTATCTTTTAGTGGACCAATCCTTTCTCTAGTCACCCGCTTGCTTCTTAGATAAGAATAAAATGCATTGGGATTTTCCTTAATTCTGCTTGCTAAAGCTATTTCAATACCCCTTTTAGCCCGCTTGATTCCTTGTTTAAGACTTATCCTATTCTTCCGATATTCCTCCAGGGCCCATACTGTTCTTAGCTGCCTAGACCTTATGTATGCTTTCCTTTTCCTCTTGGCTAGTCGTACAGTTTCCTCTCATCCACGGGTCACGAGGGCAAAGGATTAGGAGAGAATGCAAACAGGTTAGGAGAGATATCAAAAATCAATTAGGAAACCAAAGAGGAACTATGAAGTTATATTATTCAGGATCATAAAATAAATTAGATTAACTATTTTACTGGAACATCAATAAAGAAAGGAAAACTGTGATGAGAATAGGATCACTAAGTAATAGACAGGATAATAGTACAGATAATGATAGTGTGTGGCAAAAATATTAAATCATTATTCTATTTTGGTATTTATCAGTGATATAAAACTGGTAGGCATGGCATTTAATGATGAATAATGAGATATATGTATTTTAAAATAATAAAGTGAAATGTATTGAATAAATAAAAACTCAAAGAGGATAAAACGCCTGGCCTGGTTGGATTGCATGCATATAGTTTAGAAGCAGCTGGAGATGAAAAAACAGAGGAATCACAACACCTTATTCATAATTCTTTCCATAAATATTTAATGTCAATACTGATGGATAACTCATATCATTGGTCTATTTCAGAAGGAGACAGACTGTGCATTCGGAATAACAGACAAATCAACTGATCAAAAGTCGAAATAAAAATTGAATCCTGAGCTAAGAGAGCATGTACAAAATCGAGAACATCAGAAATAGAATGACAAATATTAAGCCTGGATTTCAAAATGGAAAGCCTTCTCTGACAAAATTTATTGCATTTTGCAGGTGACAACAGAGTGTGGGCAATGAATCATAAAATCCCTACAGTGTGGAAGCAAGCCAGTCAGTCCATTGAGACCACACTGACCCCCTGAGCATCCCACACAGACCTGCCCAATCCCTATAACCTGCACTTCCCATTACCCATCCATCTAGCCTGCGCATCCCAGGACACTTTGGGAAAATTAGGATGGCCAAACCACCCAACCTGCACATCTTTGGACCAGGGGAGGAAACTGGAGCACTCAGACATAGGAAGAATATGCAACATCCACTGACAGTTGCCCAAGGGTAGAATTGAACCCAGGACCTTGGTGCTGTGAGGTAGCAGTACTAACCACTGAGCCACTGTGCCACCCAATCAATTGTGTCTCCCATAATAAATTGAATAGTAAAGTCAACAAACGTGGAGTCAGGCAACTAACAGCAGATGATTACTCACTGATTTCAAGAAAGACAGAGAGCAGAGAGTGGGGGAATAGGGAGGATATTCAGAATAACTGAAAGAATAGTGTTCCACAAGAATCAGCACTGGGAACATTGCTGTTCACAACAGAAACTTAGATTTTTGGAATCAAAAACACAATTTTAAATTTGTGGATAACATCACATTTGGGGAACAGTCAAAAGAGGAGGGGTAAAATGGGAAAAGTAGGAAGGCTATGCTAAACCAGGACCAAACTTTAGTTAGATGACAAAGTGTTAGCTGTTATTTCAGTCACTGTATTATAAAACGGATACAGAGATACTGGAAAATGATAGCAGAAATAGATAAATACACATATAAAGAAAGGATAGAGTTTCTTTTGAGAGAGTTGCAAAGTGACCAAGGCTGGGAATGAATATTAAGAGTACTTGATGTTTTAGAAGGGCAGAAAGAGAAGAAAAGGGGGCAGGGCACTGTCAAAAAAATGAGATCAGTGCATTAGTGAGAAATAATCTTGACTTAGATGATCAAGACAAATCAGTAAAGGAAAACTTAGCTTATAGGCTCTGTGATGAATATTCATGATATCGTTTTATTATTATTGCTTGGAAATGTATAGATTAAAAACATTGCTTAAAAACAATGTATAGATTATAGCGTGATTTTAATTTCTCTATTGTGCATTACGAAGGGAAGGATATAGTTTTGTTTCAGCCATGAGTTCTGTGAGTGGTGCTATCATGTCTGATGTTTTTCTGTATGCATTAAAACTTAGGCTTTTAAAACCCTTGAGGAGAATATTTCCATGCATTAAGAAATCATAGTAGAAAGAAAAAAATCTGCTGTTGCCCAGTCTCAACAGTTCAGAGTCCCAGAAAGATGGATGTGCATCATGTCTGTCCTCCACTTTTCCTACATTTTCTCTCTATCTCCTCCCCACCTCCCAGTCTTGCCTTGTTTGTAACTTGTTTATTTTACTCTTAATAGAAAGGATCCATTCTCTTCCTTTCACAGCATAATTTAAACCCGTTTTACGTCTCTATTTCTCTTTTGCAATGTGCTTACACACCATCTGTTCCCCTCATTCTTCCTCCACCTCTGTCAAAGTATAAAAAACCTTTTCCAATCCCTTTCAGAGTTGACTCTTGAAACATTAACTCTGTTTCTCTCTCCGCAGATGCTGCCAGACATGCCGAGTATCTCCAGTACTTTCTGTTTTACCTTCCGAACTATCCTAAAGTCATCAGCAAATCTGTTATCAGCATATTGTCTGTCCTTTGGTATAAGTCCTTTATATTCTTTATAAATGATAAGGTCCCATCACCAATCCCTGTGACTTGCTAGGCCCTGCCAGCCTGAAAAGACCCATTTATTCCTACTCTCTGCTTCCCATTAGCCAATCTTCTACCCATGCCAAATCTCATCCCAACAGCACGAGCTTTTATTTTCTGCCAAAAATCCGTGATGTAGTACCGTATAACATGCCTTCTGGAAATCTTCATGCAGTACACACATCAGTTCCACTTTGTCCACAGCACATTAAATCCTCAAAGGACTTCAAAAGATTGGTCAAACATAATTTCCCTTTTACAAATCCATGCTGATGCTGTCTGATTACTCTGAACATTTTAAATTGCTCTGCTATAACTTTTTCTTTGCAATAATAGCTTTGAACATTTTCTGTGTGACTGATGTAAGGCTAATTAGTTGGTTTTCCCTGCATTCTGTCTTGCTTCCTTTTTAATAAAAATGTTACATTTGTCATCTTCCAACCCTAAGGAGCCATTCCCAGCTCCAGTTTTATAAAGTTAAACACAATGCATTGAAAATCTCATCAGCTACTTCTTTTAACACTTCAGCCCACAGCTCATTCAGCGCCACTTCTTTGGTCATTGTGATTTTCCTGAGTTCCTCACTCCATTCCTTGCTGCATCTGTGATGTTACTTGTATCTTCTATAGTGAAGACTGCTGCAACACTTCAATTTACCTTTATCTTCATTCGATTACTTACAGTGTGGAAACAGGCCCTTCAGCCCAACAAGTCCACACCGACCCTCCGAACAGCAACCCACCCAGATCCATTCCCCTACATTTACCCCTTCACCTAACACTACGGGCAATTTAGCATGGCCAATTCACCTAACCTGCATATTTTTGGACTGTGGGAGGACACCGAAGCATCTCCATGCAGCCATGGGGAGAATGTGCAAACTCCATACAGACAGTTGCCTGAGGCGGGAATTGAACCCAGGTCTCTGGCACTATGAGGCAGCAGTGCTAACCACTGGGCCACTTCCTTTATCAATTTCCCAGCCTCATTTTCTCGAAGATCAATCTCACATTGTTAACAGATTCCTTTTCAAGTATTTGTAGGGATTCTTCTTATTTGATTTTATGTTTCTAGCTAGCTTTCTCTTGTAGTCCCATATTTTCTCTCCTTATTAACTTTATGGTCATTCATTGCTGTTTTTAATACTCTGTCCAATCTTTTGACCTGCCATCTGTCTTTGTAGAAGTGTATGCATTTTCTAAGTTTGATGTTCTTTTAGCCAGTTCAGTTAACCACAGGGATTGGGGCTTTCCTTTGAAATATTTCTTACTTTTTGGAATGTAGCTATGCTGCGTGTTCTGAAATATTCCCTTAAATGTCTGTCCATTGCAAATACATGGACCTATCCTTCAACCATTTCACTTCATGTTTCTCACCCTCATAACTGTTTATATCTATGTTTTTGAAAATAGGCTCATACCCCCTCCTCTCTCTGTCAAACTGCTAGCTAGGGGTGCCGCTTTCACTCTCAGATAATTAATTAATGCCATCCCAATGCATAAGACCAGATCGATTCTGAACTGCTTTCTGATTGGTGCCAGAACATGCTGTTCTAAAATTCTGGCCAAAATATTTATGGTCTTTCAGCAAAAGGTTTCACTCTGGGATCTGCATTATTCAATATCACCCACAGCTGGAATCATAAGAGTTTATTGACCATAAGACATTGGAGCATAATTAGGTCATTCAGACCATCGAATCTGTTATACCATTAAATCATGGCTGACGTGTTTCTCAACCCCATTCTCTTGCCTTCTCCCTGTAATCCTTGATCCCCTTACCACTGATAAACCTATCTATCTCTGTCTTAAATACACTCAATGACTTGGCTCCCACAGCCCTCTGCGGCAATGAGTTCCCCAGATTAACTATCCTCTGGTTGAAGAGATTCCTCCTCATCTCAGTTCTCATGTGCTGATCCCTCAGTCTGAAGCTGTGTGCTCAGGTCCTAGCCCTCCTGCTGATGTGAACAACCTCTCCATGTCCACTCTAACCAGACCCCTTAGTATTCTGTGATTTTTAATCAAATTCCCCTTGTTTTTCTAAACTCCGCGTATAGACCTGAACTCCTCAACATCTCTTCATATGACAATCTCTTCATCACCAGCATTATTCTTATAAACCTCCTCTGGACCTCTCCAGTACTAATATCTTAGATGTAGAGCCCAAATCTTCAAATGTGCTCTAATCAGAGCCTTATACAGCCTCAGCAGAACATTTTTGCTCTGCTCTTATATTCTCTTCCCTTTGAGTTGAATTTGCCTCCTAAATCCAACTGAACTTGCATATTAACCTCAAGAGAATCCTGAACTAGGAATCCCAAACTTCTTTGAGCTTCAGATTTCTGAAACCTTTCCTGTTTTAAGAAAGTAGTCCACACCTCCATTCTTCTGCCAAAGTGCATAACCTCATATTTTATTACATTGTGATCTATTTGCTACTTCCTTGCCCAGTCTCCTCACCTGTCCAAGTCCTTCTGCAGCCTCATGCTTGCTCTGCCTCTCCACCTATCTTTGTGTCATTTGCAAAGTTAGCAACAATGCCATCAGTTCCTTCATCCAGGTCATTGATGTATAAAGTGAATAGTTGTGGTCACAATTGGACCCTGCACAACTCCATTAGTCACTGACTGTGATCCTGAAAAAGACCTCTTTATTCCTCACTCACTGCCTTCTGCTAGTCAGTCAAACCTCTATCCATGCCAGCACCTTGTTCCTAACACCATGAGAGAAAGTGAGGATTGTAGATGCTAGAGATCAGAATTGAAAAGCGTAGCGCTGGAAAAGCACAGCTGGTCAGGCAGCATCCGAGGACCAGGAGAGTCGACATTTCCGACATAAGCCTTTCATCATTCCTGATCACTATCTGATCATTATGCCCGAAACATCGACTCTACTGCTCCTCGGATGCTGCCTGACCTGCTTTGTTTTTCCAGTGCTACACCATTTGACCCTAAAACCATGGGCTCTTATTTAGCAGCATCGTCTGTGGGCACCTTGTCAAAGGCCTTCAGAAATCCAAATATATCATGTCTATGGCTCTTCTTCATCTAACTTGCTTGTTGCCTCCTCAAAGAATTCTAATAGATTGGTCAGGCATGAGCTCCCCTTGATGAAGACGTACTGACTCCATTCTGTTTTACCAGGCACTTCAAAGTACTCCACAATCTTATCCTTAATGTGACTCCAAAATCTGACCAATGACCAAGGGCAGGCTAACTGGCCTACAGCTTCCTGCCTTCTGTTTTCCTCACTTCTTAAACAGGGGTGTTACATGAGTCATTTTCCAATCCTCTGGGGTCCTCCTTGACTCTAGTGAGATTCCTGAAAGTTCGCCACTAATCTCCTCAGCTATAATCTTCAGAACCCTGGTGTATAGTCCATCTGGTCAAGTGATTTATCCACCTTCAGATCTTCCTTCTTGCCTAGTAAATTCTCGCCAGTGATGGCCACTCCACCCACCTCTGTCTCTTGACTCTCTTGAAGTTCTGGCATGTGACTAGTGTTTTCCATGTGAAGACCTATTCAGTTCCTCTACCATTTCTTTGTTCCCCATTACCACTTGTTCTGTCACATTTTCCAGTGTTCCAATGTCCACTCTTGCCTCTCTCTCTTATCTGTTAGATATTTTAAAACTCTTGCAATCTTCTTTTGTATTACTTGCTAGCTTACTCTCATATTTCATCTTCTCCTCCCTTATGGCTAGACTCTGCTTCCAAACAACTCTCTTCGCTTGATTGGAATTAAGGATTGCCGAGAGGAGGAAAGCAAGGTGGAGTCATGCAGGGTTTCAAAAGTGAATTCCAGAGCTTGGGGAAGAGCAGCTGAAATCTCAATCGCCAACGGTGGGTTTTTTCAAGGCAGGGATGTTCAATGGGGAATCATAATATTGGAGTGAAGAGATTTGAGAGGATTGTGAGGAGGAAGGTTATTGACTTTGGGAGAGGTGAGGAGATGGAAGAAAGCCAAGGATAAGAAATTTAAATTGAGACATTGCTTGACATGAGAACTGGTATGCTGGCTCAGTGGTTAGCACTGCTGCCTCACAGCATCAGGGACCTGGGTTCAAATCCAGCCTCCCTGTGTCTGCATGGATATCCTCTGGGTGCTCCAGTTTCCTCCCACAGTCCAAAGATGTGCAGGTTAGGTGAATTGGCCATGCTAAATTGCCCATAGTGTCCAGGGATGTGTAGGTTAGGTGCATTAGTCAAGGGTAAATATAAGATAATAGGGTAGGGGAATAAGTTTGAGTGGGTTACTCTTCGGAGGGTTAGTGTGGACTTGTTGGGCCGAAGAGCCTGTTTCCACACTGTAGGGATTCTATGGAACCAATATCAGTCAATGAGCATAGGGGTGTGAGGGGAATAAGACTCGCTTAAATTTAACACAGAATTTGGATGACCTTAAGTTAATGGGGACTAATGTGGGAGACTAGCCAGTTTGTAGATTAAGACAGTCAAGTCTGGAGGTAGCGCTGGCAAGGATGAGAGTTCCAGCAATAGACAGTGATAGATTTGAGCTCTGCTACACAGCTGGAAATTGTCAGTCACAGAGATGGCAGGAATATGAGATCAGAATCCCGTAGTAGGATCAAATGTGACACCACGATTGTAAACAGACATCTCCCAAGTAATCTGATTGTAGTATCAAACTGAAAATCCATTGTCTGATACTTTGTGGTGTAACAGCTTCTCTTAAAGTGTATGATCCCATCCCATCAGTACTGAGGTGGGTTATCTTGATCAGAGCTACTCTTGGGAGATTCTAATCAGTCGTGCTATGCCAAAGAAAGGTGCAGTTTTCTGAGGCGCTTGAACCCCATCATTGCACAAATGATTACTGGAGTGATGCCCCTGCAGTTGTACAGCCCTAACAGCACTGACTGATACGATTCAAACAGTGCCAATCAGCATCAGTCACATTATCTGTTGGCCAATTCTGTTTCCTGGGCTCTGTGTAGCTGTATGTATTCTGCCACAGTACAATATCTAGCTGCTACCTCACAAGCGTGTTGTAAATTCAGTGCTAGGAATGTATTCTGATTGATGTCAGCCCCATCCACTTACAGGATTATGCTGAGAGGTTTGTGATTAGTTCTTGCTGTGCACGTCCCTCCAGCATCCTGCTGGGGCCTTTTATTACACACACTCCTCTTGCTTTGTATCCCCTCATCTGTGAGATTGTGTCAGACATGAACCTCGTACATTAAGTGTTTGCTGTAGGCGTGTTCCTCATACATTGCTACACAACCTATATCCCCAGCTACTGTACTGTTGCAATATCAGCTTTTTACATCATTTTCACCCTCAGTCTTTTTATCTTTTGTGTTTCAGATTTCTCCAGTACAGGAATTCTAGTATCTTTAAGAATACTATTGCTTGCCTCAGCATCATTATATAACAGAAAGATGACATTCAGCCCTCTGTGCCTATGCTGGCCCTGCCCAAAAGCTATCTAATTAATTTCATTCCCCTTTTCTGACCTCCTAATTCTTCATTGTTGCATCATTGTATTAATGCTGGTATTATCAAAACAATCACTGAACCAGCTTCCTTTTGGACATGTGTTCTGGATCAATGCAATTTGCTGCTATGTTTTGCATAGACATTTCTATCCATTTTCCCTTTATTTCTTTTATCCATTTCCTTAAAGGAATACAGGCCACGGCTATGCACCAAGAACTGGAAAATGGGATTTGAATAATTGGAGATTGGTTTGAATGGTGAGGGCATGATGTGGATGGTGTAGACAAGCCTGTCTATATCACCCTGTAGTCTCAGGCTTTCCTCCTCATTATCTACCAGACCACCAATTTTCATGTCATCCATTTACTGATCATTCCTCCTACATTCATGCCTGGATTATTAATGTATATGACAAACAGCAAGGCACCCAGCACCAAGTCCTGTGATACACCACTGCACATACACTTCAAGCTGAAAAAAACACCACCCTCTGCTTCTTGTCTTAAAGTCAAGTTTGTATCCAATTTGACAATTTCCCTGGTTCCCATGTGCTCTTACCTTCTTGACCAGTCTTCCATGACCTTGCCAAAAGCCTTCCTGAGGTCCATGTACACCATAACTACTTCACTACCCACATCCACATTTAGTCATCTTCTTGAAAAAAACGCAATCAAATTTGTCAGATGTGATACCTTCCTCATAAAGCCATGCTGACTATCTTTGATTAACCTTTGCCTCTCCAAGGGGAGATTAATTCTGTTACTCGGACTTATTTTTTTATTGTGTCCCTACTGCTGATGTTGGACTCACTGGACTGCAGTTTGCTGATTTATCTCTACCACCCTTCTTGAATAATAGTCCCACATCAGCTGTAGTCGAGTTCTCTAGAGTTCCTTCTGTGGCCAGAGAGGATTTAAAATTAACGTTAGGGCCCCTGCAATTTCATCTATTGCCTCCCACAGCAGCCTGGTTTACAAAGGACGACCCCAGCCATGAGGTTTGTTCAACTTTAAGTCCTCCGCTCAATGCTAACCTGCACATATCACAGTTTCCCTCCCTCTGTACCTGTATGATCCTTCTCTGTCATGAATACAGATGCAAATGACTAATTTAAAACCACAGTTATGCCTTCTGACTCAACACACAGATTGCTGTATTGGACTCTAATGAGTGCTACTCTTTCTCTGGTTACCCTCTTGCCCTCAGTATATTTCCTAAGCACCTCTGAGTTTTCATTTGTTTTACCTACCAGTGTTCTCTTATGCACACTCTTTGCTTTCTTAGTTTCCTTTTTAACCAATCTCCTGAACTTGCTATACTCTTCTCATGCTTCTGTTTTTTGAGCCCTCTGTATCACCACACGTTTCCCCGTTTTCCCTTATCCATTCCTGTACGTTCATTGATATCTAAGGCTCTCATGGATATTAGATTAGATTACTTACAGTGTGGAAACAGGCCCTTCGGCCCAACAAGTCCACACCGACCCGCCGAAGCGCAACCCACCCATACCCCTACATATACCGCTTACCTAACACTATGGGCAATTTAGCATGGTCAATTCACCTGACCCGCACATCTTTGGAATGTGGGAGGAAACCGGAGCACCCGGAGGAAACCCACGCAGTTAGTCGCCTGAGGCGGGAATTGAACCCAGGTCTCTGGCGCTGTGAGGCAGCAGTGCTAACCACTGTGCCACCGTGCCGCCCTGTGCCACCGTGCCTTTGATTCCATTCTTCACCTTTACAGGAACAGGGACTGTGCGCTCTCGCTCCTTCCGTTTTGAAAGACTCCCTTTGGTTTTAGTGAGAAGAGCAAACGAGAGGAGATCAGAGTCAACAAATGTGGTGCTAAATGAAGAGCTTATGCTTGAAATGTCGACTGTCCTGCTCCTCAGATGCTGCTTGACTGCTGTTCTTTTCCAGTGCCACATTTTTTGACCCTTAGTGAGCAGGGCAAGCTTGGGCACATTGGATGGTGAGAGATACCGAGGGTCTGGTCAAGAGAAAGTAGGAGGCATATGTCAGTATAGGCAGTTGGGATCAAATGAATCCCCTGAGGAGTATGGGATATAAGAGTTCACTTTAGAGAGAAATCAAGACGGTAAAAAGGGGACACAAGACAGCTTTAGCAGAAAGGGTAAAGGAGAGAGTCTACAAGTATATTAAGGGCAAAAGAGTAACTCAGGAGAAAATAGGGCTCCTAAAGATTAACGAGGTCATCTATATGTGGAGTCATAGAAGAAAGAGTGAGGTCTAAAACGAATATTTTTCATCAGGATTTACCATGGAGAAAGATGTGGAAGCTAGAGAATGCAGGAAAATAAATAGTGATGTCTTGAAAAGAGTCCACATTACAGAAGAGGAGTGGCTGCAGGTCTTAAAAAAGCACGGAGGTAGATACATCCTCAGGTGTGGGAAGCTAGGGAAGAAATTGCGGCATCCCTAACAGATATTTGTCTAATCAACAGATATAGGTGAGGTGCTGGAAGACTGGAGGGTGGCTGATGTTGTGCCATTATTTAAGAAATGTTGCAAGGAAATGCCAGGGAATTACAGACCAGTGAGTCTAATGTCAGTGGTGGGTAAGTTTTTGAAGGGGATCCTGAGAGACAGATCCTTGGAAAGGCAAGGACTGATTAGGGATACTCAGCATGGCTTTGTGTGCAGAAAATCGTGTCTCACTAATTTGACTGAGTTTTATGAAGAGGTGACCAAGGACATAAATTATGGCAGAGTCATGGATATTGTCTACATAGACTTTAGCAAGGTCTTCAACAAGGTTATATATGGTAGCCTGGTTAGTAAGATTAGATCATATGGGGCCCAGGGAGAGCTAGCCAATTGGATATAAAATTGGCTTGATGATAAGAGACAGAGAGTGATGGTAGAGGGTTGTTGTTCAGAGTGGAGGCCGGTTACCAGTAGAATACCACAAGGTTCAGTGCTGGGTCAACTGTTGTTTGTCATTTATATAAATGATGTAGATGAGAATATACGAGGCACGGTTACTAAGTTTGCGGATGACACCAAAATTAGTGGTACAGTGGACAGTGAAGAAGGTTATCTAAGAATATAATAGAATCGTGATCAACCAGACAATAGGCCAAAGAATGATGGATGGAATTTAATTTCAAAAATGCATTTTTGGTGTTGCATTTTGGTAAGACAATCCAGGGCAGGACTTATACAGTTAATGGGAGGGTTCAAAGAGTTTGTCGAAAGAGTGACGAAGGGGTGCAGATGCAAAGTTTCTTGAAAGTGGCATCACAGGTAGACATGGTGGTGAAGAAGGCTTTGACATGCTTGCCTTCATCAATCAAAGCCTTAAGTACAGGAGTTGAGACATCATGCTACGGCCATGCAAGACATTAGTAAGGTCACTTTTGCAATACTGGTTGTACAATTCTGGTCACCCTGCTATAGGAAGGATATTATTAAACTGGAAAGGTACAAAAAAATTTACAAGGATGTTATTGAGACTGAAAAATTTGAGTTATAAGGAGTGGATGGATGGGCTGGAACCTTTTCCTTGGAGTGTAGGAGGCTGATCGGTGACCTTATTGAGGTTTATAAAATGACGAGGGGCATAGATTAGGTGAATTGTCAAGGTATTTCCCCAGGGTGAGGAAGTTCAAAACTAGAGGGCATAGATTTAAGGTGAGAGGGGAAAGATTTAAAAGGGACCTGAGGGGCAACTTTTTCACACATAGCGGGGGTGTATATGGAATGAGCTGACCGGAAGTGATAGAAGTGGATAAAATTAAACACTTTAAAGACATTTGGACACGTATGAGGATGAGGCAAGGTTTACAGGCATATGGCCAAACACAGGCAAATGGAATTAGTTAGGTTGGCATGGATGCATTGAGCCTATAAGCCTGCTTCCTTGTTGTGTGACTCTATTACTCTGTAGTGTGGAATTTCCAAAAGGTAGCTGCTCCCAGTCCACTTTGGCTAAATCCTGTCTCATCATATTAAAATTTGCCTTCCATCAATTCAAAACTTTTATTTCTGGTCTCTCTGTCTTTTTCCATGACTCCTTTTTTATTTCTCAATAACAAAAATCCCTCAGCCTGGTATCAAATTGTACCGACTAAAGCACTAGTGACCACCATAAACAAAACAATGAGGGCCAGTGGGATTTGAGGAATCTCAACTGGGCTACAAGCAGTATCTTTAAAAATATTTATAGCTTCATTGTGATTTATTATGTCAAAAACGCATCTTGGTGATTTTAAAAGATAACATAGTAACTGAACAAATACACTTAGGGCACAGTTAATAATGTGTTTAATAACTTCTAACTCTTAGCAATTTCTTAAGCTTTTTACTTGCATCCTGTCTGCCAATCCTCCTCCTCACCAATACACTTACTCAACAGTTCTCTCCCCAGTTCTCCCACTCACTACCTCCAAAATTTATGGAACACAAAACATAGAACTATACAGCACAGGAACAGGCCCTTTGGCCCACGATGTTATGCCAAACATGATGCCAAACGAAACCTATCCCTTCTGCCTGACAATGGTCCACATCTCTCCATTCCTTGCATATTCATGTACTGATCTAAAAGTTCCTAAAATGCCCCTATTGTATCTGCCTCCACCACTACCCCTGGCAATACGTTCCAGACTCCTACCACTCTGTGTAAAAAAACTTGCCCCTCACTTCTCCTTTGAACTTTCCCCTCTCATCTTAAACACATGCCCCTTAGTTTTAGACATCTCAATCTGGGAAAAAGATTCTGACTGTCAACCCTCTCTGTGCATCTGATAATTTTACAGACTCCCCTCAGCCTCTGCCACTCCAGAGAAAACAACCCAAGTTTTTCTAGCCTCTCCTTATAGCTCATACCTTCTAATCCAGGCAGCATCCTGGTAAACTTTTTTGTACCCTCTGCAAAGCATCCACATCCTTCCTGTAATGTGGCAACCAGAATTGAATGCAATACTTTCAAAGTCTTATAAAGCAGCATGTGAGGGTTTTATGAAGCCATACTTTATGTTAAATTTGGCTTTATGCATTCATTGGCTGAAAGTACTGGTTGAATTTTAAAAGACTGAGCAACAGCACTCCAGTGACTGAAAACAGCAGCCTTTAAGATGGCTGAACATTTGCAAACCTGCAGCCTATAAATTCTAATGCCATTAAAATTGATTCCAACTGTTTAGAACTTATTGGATGGATGTGAATGACCCCATATTCTCACCAATTGGTAAGAGATTTAGGCAGCATATATGTGTGTGTTCAATTTGAATTTGATATAATCACTTTGGAGGAGAGTGTCTAACTGAGATGGGAACATTTCCAGTTGGAAAAAAGACTCAGAAAAGATTTACAAGGATGTTGCCAGGACTGGGGGTTTTGAGCTATAGGGAGTGGCTGAATAGAGTGGGAATGTTTTCCCTTGAGCATTGGAGGCTGAGGGGTGACCTTATAGAGGATTATAAAATCATGAGGGGCACGGATAGGCTAAATAGTCAAGGGCTTTTCTCTGGGGTGGGGGAGTCCAGAGCTAGTGGGCATAGGTTTAGGGTGTGAGGGGAAAAATTTAAAAGGGACCTAAGGGGCAACTTTGTCATGCAGAGGGTATATGTATGAAATGAGCTGCCAGAGGAAGTGGTGGAGGCTGATACAATCACAATATTTGAAAGGCACCGGATATCTGGTCAGCATGGATGAATTGGACCAAAAGGTCTGTTTTTGTGCTGTAATCTCTATGAGTCTATGTCTAAACCATGGGGCTGGAGTCACTTGCTGTAACTATTTTTGACAATCAGTCAGTTGATGTATGGGATCAAGTGACAAGTAAACAAAATCTGTTTGTGTTTTTCTTAGAACATAGAACATTACAGCACTTCAGCCCTTGCTATTGCACTTACCTGTGGAATCAATTGAAGCCCATCTATCCTACACTATCCCATTTTCATCCACATGTTTATCCAATGACCATTTAAATGCCCTTAAAGTTGGCGCGTTTACTACTGTTGCAGGTAGTGTGTTCCATGCACCTACTACTCTCTGATTAAAGAAACTACCTCTGACATATGTCCTATATCCATCATCACTCAATTTAAAACTATGTTCCCTCATGCTAGCTATCACCATCTGAGGAAAGACTGTTCTATCTGATGATAGACTGTTCACTCTATTGAACTCTCTGATTACTTTATATGTCTTAATTAAATCACCTCTCAACCTTCTTCTCTCTAATGAAAACAGCCTCAAGTCCCTCAGCTTTTCTTCGTAAGACATTCCTTCCACCCCAGGAAACATCCTGTAAATCTCCTCTGCATCCTTTCTAAAGCTTTCATATCCTTCCTATAATGTGGGGACCAGAACTGTACTTCAGGGAAGAGAAGAAATTTTGAATTTATGAATTGCTTTATTTATTGTCATGTGTATTGCCACGCTCTGGCATCATCTTAAAACACAGAAAAATAAACCAAAACATAGACAATAAAGGCAGAAGAATAAAGTAAAGCACAAATATTCAACATTTCCAGTCCCTCTTGTTAAGCGGTCTGCCACGAGTCTGCACTGGGCCCACCTGAGTCCACTCTCAGCTCATTCGCTAATGAGACTGAGGAACTCCTCCCACCGTCACAGTTTCTACTCACTGAGATCTTCAAGGAAAATGCACCAATCATAGTATATGTCCTTTTATAATCTCACCAGTGGTTTTTGACTCTGTCAACAAAAAATATTTATGGATGTTGCCCCAGCACCATTTTGCATTCACTCTACAATGATCTGTACAATGTGATCCTCATACAGAACCACCATACCACAAACCAGTGAAGACACAGCTCAAAGAAGACTGTGTTTTCGTCAACACTCTATCTTCCTTGCTGTATAACTGCACTTCACCCTCAGCAAATGGGGATAATGCACAGAATAGAAGGAAGACTATTCAACTTATATGGCCTTCAATTGCAATCTAAAACCACTCCAACTCAGTCATTGAACTCCAGTTTGCAGTTCTGTGTGAGTTCCATTAAGAACATAAGCTCTGAGTTACTGTTCCCACCTTCTCTGATGCACACAGGCAAATGAGACTTTCACTGAACATCCAGAATACGAAGGAACTCTTGCAAGGCTTCCCCAAATGATTAAGATCAAAGGTGAAATCCTTAAAACTGTGGCAATGTTTCATATCTTGGAGCCTTTTCTCAATGGAATCAGAAAAAGATGATGAAATTTGTCACCTCCTCCAGAGTCCCAGCTCAATCTTTGGCCAAACAAGCAGAAGACAAAGGTTATGGTTTTCTTGAAACTTTAGAAATCAAAGTTGTCCTCCAGCAGCACATTCGCAAAGCCCTCCAAATCCAGTGGCAAGAAAGATTCACAATATCTTCTCCCAACCCGTGACCAAAACCGAGGCACTCACCACTTGAATCCACTCCTCTGAGGAGCTCATATCATGCATATGACTCAATCCAGACCCCTGAAAGAATTGTCCCACTCAGAACTGAGTCACAGCAGAAGCAGGAACACTTTAGCTACTTGCTCAAAGTATTCCGGAAGAAATGAAACATTCTCACTGACTCTTGGGACACATACAGCCATCCTAGTGTCCCTGAACCAATATGACAGTTAAATGTGGCTTCACAGTCCATCATGCAGCTCAGATTCTCAAACCATTATACAAGGCACTCACTCTGTGTGCAACCTTGGTCTCTCTTCCTCAGAAAGGGTATAGTTGCCAGAGAGGGAGTGTGGCAAAGGTTCACTAGACTGAAACCAGGATGGCAATACTGTCCCATGAGGAGAGGCTGGTTCTCCTAAACCTGTCTTCAGAATTTGGAAGGATGAGAGGGGATCTGATTGAAATGCATACAATTCTAACAGGGCTGGACAGATTGAACGCAGCAAGGGTATTTTCCAAGTTGGGGAATCTAGAACCAGGGGACATTAGTTAGGCTACACTTAGAGTCCTGCATTTAATTCTGGCCACCACATTTACAGTAAGGATGTGGAGGCTTTGGGGAGGGTGCAGAAGAGATTTACTAGGATGCTGCCTGGATTAGACAGTATGAGCTTTAATGCGAGGCTAGAAAAACTTGGGTTGTTTTGTCTGAGGCTGGGGGAAGACTGAATAGAAGGCTATAAAATTATGAGATGCATAGAAAGGATTGACAGTCAGAATTATTTTTCCAGAGTTGGAATATCTAAAACTGGGGGCCCTG
Organism: Hemiscyllium ocellatum; assembly: GCF_020745735.1. NCBI lineage: Eukaryota > Metazoa > Chordata > Chondrichthyes > Orectolobiformes > Hemiscylliidae > Hemiscyllium > Hemiscyllium ocellatum. Next base: position 18,468,840 of record NC_083416.1, on the reverse strand, counting down.
CATTTAAGGTGAGAGGGGCAAGTTGAAAGGAGGTATGAGGAGCAAGCTTTTTTACACACAGGCTGGTAGGAGTGTGTAACGCACTGCCAGGGGTGGTGATGGAGGCAGATACAATAGGGGTGTTTAAGGGACTTTTAGATCAGCACATGAATATACAAGGAATGGAGGGATATGGACAAAGGGCAGGCAGAAGGGATTAGTTTAATTTGGCATCATGTTTGGCACAACATCGTGGGCCAAAGGGCCTGTTCCTGTGCTATACAGTTCCATGTTCTTTGACACAGTCTCAGGATACGAAGGAGACCACTTGGGATGGAGATGAAAAACAATGTCTTTACTCAAAGGGTGGTGAGCCGATGGAATTCTCTACCACAGAAGGTTGTGGAGGCCAAGACAGTGATACATTCAAGAAACAGGCTGTTAAATTTTCAGATTTTAAAAGCATCAAGAGTCTGGTGAGAAAGTGAGAATAATGTATCAAGACAGAGGATCAGCTGTGATGACACCGAATAGCAGGGCAGGCTCCAAGGGCTGAATGGCCTATACCCACTCCTAGTTTCCACGTTTCTGAGTAAGCCTAATTTCCACAATGGGCCTATTCACACAGAAGGTGGTGCGTGAATGGAACGAACTGCCAGAAGAGGTGCTAGTGGCTGGTATTAAATTACAACATTCAAAGATATCTGAATGGATATATGCATACCAAGGGTTTAGATGCGAGCCAAATGCGAGCAAATGGTACTAAATCAGTTTAGAATATCTGGTTTGTGCAGACCAGTTAAACAAAAGAGTCTTGTTCTGTACTGTATAACTCTATGAATCGATGACTCTATGGGAAAAGGTCTATTATTTCTCATTGCACTCGGAAACACTGATTATTTGCTGAAGATTTTTCCTTTAGCGAAAACCCACAGAATGTAACAGACTTTCAGAGATTAGCCTTGAAAATGTTTGCGCAGGGTATGAGCTTGGTTTTGTGCTATGTGGCTGTACATAATCTTTTAATAGAAAATGTCTTTCACTAAGCAATACAGCAATGAACAAACATAACGATGTGATCACTGGAACCATCATTGCTTCTTGTGGGTTTTGATCTTGCCTTATAAATTTTGCGCGCGACAAGTTTAGCCTGAAATGCTCTGCAGGCCTCAGATTTAGCCTCAGGTCTGACATGGATTCAAAACATTACCGTAACAAAGATAGAATCAAATTCCAATTAATTCTGGGCAAATTTTCTGACTTTAAAAGCATGAAGGGTCTGACAAAAAAGTGGGATTATGGGATTGACACAAAGGATCAGCCATGATTACACTGCTAGACTTTTGGGTGAAAGTGAGGAATGCAAATGCAGACGTTTACAGTCGAGACTGTGGTGCTGGAAAAGCACAGCAGGTCAGGCAGCATCCAAGGAGCAGGGGAATCAATTTTTCGTGCAAAAGCCCTTTACAAGGAATGCTAGACTTTCCACCATTCGTATGGTTCCACCATTCCAATGTTCCTATGTAATACAATGTAACAGCAGGTGTAATTCTAACTCCTGACCTCTTCCACTGAGTTTAAACAGAGAAGGAGGGCAACGATGAAGATCATCAAGAACCACAGCTCTAAGGTTACCTCGACAGGTCAGGTAGAGGTGAGGTGACCATCTTTTTCGCTAATGCACATGGACCTGCAAGAACACTGAGCTACGTTTTACTGAAGCCATTAAGCTGCAAGCAACCTTCCCTATGACATTGATATCCAATTAATTAATAAGAGGGGCTCAGATTGCTTTGTAACTTCAAACCTGAAATCCAGACACCATGGTGTGACACCATGGGTGAGTTATCAAGATGGTGTGTGGATGGGTGATATCCAGACTCCACTGTTACAGAACGGTCTTACTATCAGAGGCAATCTCTGAGGAGAAAGCAGTGCTGTGATCTCATCTCAGAGACCACATTTGTGAGAAGAGGTTTAATAAGGGTATATTCTGAGCAACATGGTTGAAACATCTATGCCAACACAGGAAGAACACTCTTCCCAAAAAAGAAATTTAAACAGAGACTTGAGCTGGCCTTGGACTCCCTAGTGAGTTCTGGGATTTCACTTCAGAGTCACAGAGGTCTACAATATGGACAATGGCCCTTCAGCCTTGTTCTGTGTACCTTAACTGGAGTACAATGAGAGAATCTGCTCCTTCCAACGTAAACTAAAACACAGCCATCCTTCTGTATCTTCTGAGTGGGTTGAAAGAATTCAAGCCTCTGTTGCTTCAATTCTTTATCTCCAGGAAAGCAAATGGAACAAAAATCTCATGAAATCATAAAACATAAACGCACATTCTGTTTATAAACGCAGTAATTTCCTGTGAGAGTGTGTATCTGTATGATTGAATGAGTGGGTGTTTTTACGTACATCCAGGTGCTTAACAATAAATGATTATCTTCTTTTAAAAAACTTTCAAAAGCCTGTCAATTAACTGTCCCTGACAAGTAAAGCTCTCAGGAGTTAGAACAGCTATTTTTAAACAAGCTGTCTCCAGTCAGCGGTTGAATGAATGTGATGGAGAGCACTGCCTCTCATCTCTCTCCTGTACATCACAAAAAGCATTGGAAAGGTTGGTCAGATATCAACACACTTCCTCAGTCCCAGCCCCAGCTGCATGGCCCATAGCTGAGCATCACTGTCATTCTGTCCATCAGATCTTTTTGAAATTTGGGCCATGGATTTCTTTTGGACTAGAGTTATCACCTCTACCACAACCAAACTTGAATTTATGTTGTGTGTTTTTTTGTTGAGGATACGGATATACAGTATCCCAGTAAGGGATTCTCACTTCTTTATTTGATATAATTTGACTTAATTGATCTCAAAAGGGCTTGAAGACATACGTGGGGTCCAAAGCAGGGGTCTCTCTGTAGCGTCTGTAACAAGGTCAGCAGACTGGACCTCATAGAATAGAATTGGGGCTGTTAATCTGGTCCAATCAGGGGGACTTGGCTGACATAAAAGAATGAATGTCAGGGATATTGAGTCCTGAAATACCTGACTCAGTGAGATGCAGTGCTATTATCAAAGGCTATGCATTTGTAAATAAAAGGCAATTGGTGTTGGGACACCAGCCTGTGAAGAGTTATTTCACTCTCTATGTGGGAGGCCTCCCGATTACCCAAGAGGATTTAGTGTGGACGGTGTTGTACATGACAGGCCCCTGTGCACAATATAGATATGCAGGCAATCTGTATTTTCTGTTGCCTTGAGGACTCTCACATCACAGGTGTGCTCGAGGCTGCAGCTCCCAGTTTGTTTTTAGAAGGGGCTGCTTCTTGAAGTTTATTTTCACTTCAGCCCCGCATTCCTGATCTTCAGGCCCTTGACAGGAGGAGGAATATATGGCATTTATGTGGCACGAATGTTACTTATCATTTGTCAGCTCAATATATCCAATTTGTGTTACAACAGTGTCTGAGGAGTTGCAAGTGGTGCTGAACATTGTGCAATTGTCGGCGACCATCCCCACTTCTGACCTTATGATGGAGGGAAGGTCATTGATAAAGGAGCTGAAGATTTTTGGGCTTTGGACATTACCCGGAAGAACTCCTGCAGAGATGTCCAGAGCTGAGATCACTGAATTCCAATAACCACATACGATTCCAACTAGTGGAGAGTTTATCCCTTGATACCCATTGATTCCAGTTTTGCTCGGGATCCCTAATGCCACATTTCATCAAATGCAGCCTTAATGTCAAGGGCTGTCACTCTCACCTCATCTCTGGAAATCAGCTCTTTTGTCAATGCTTGAAGCAATGCTGTAGTAAGATCAGGACCTTGATTAGATCACCCCTTAACCTTGTAAATTCTAGAGAACAGAGGCCTAATTTATCTAATGTTGCCTCATAACCTAACTCCTAAAGTCCATGTGTCATCCTTGTAAATCTGCACTGAACTCTGTCCAGAACCAAAGCATCCTTTCTCAGGAGTGGTGCTCAGAGCTGTTCATAGTATTTGAAGTGGGGTCTAATGAGAGTTTTGTACAACTGCAGCATAACATCCCTATTCACCAGCTCTTCAGAAATGAAGGATACCATTCCATTAACCTTCTTGACTAATCTCTGCACTTATTCATAGCATCTTGAAAAGCTATGCACCTGAACCCCCAAATCTCATTGGGCACCCATTATATTTAACTTTGTGCCTTCTAAAAAATACCCTCAGCTATCCTATTTTGGTCAGAAAATAATAACCTCACTCTTGCTCATATTAAAATCCATCTGCCACAGCTTTTCCCATTAATGTAATCTATCAATAACAACTTTATGCAGTTGTCAACACTGTCTACAAAGTTGCCCAATTTTGTGTTTTCAGCAAATTTATGTATTGACTTATTATGCTAACATCCAAGTTGATTGATTTACTATTGTCACATGTACTGAGATGCAGTGAAAAGTATTGTTTTGCATGCTAACCAGATAAATCCTACCTCGCATAAGTACATCAAGATAATAGAACAGAATGCAGAATATAATGTTACAGTTGCAGAGAAAGATCAATTCCAATAAATGAGAGGCCTGCTCATATGTGTGATAATAGTGGGGAAGAAGTTGTTCTTAAATCTGTGAATAGGTGCTTTCAAACTTTTGTATCTTTTGCCTGATGGAAGAAGGTAGAAGAGAATGTAACCAGGGTGGGAGGGGTCTTTGATAATGTTGGCTGCTTTCCTGCGGCAGTGGGAAGTGTAGACATAGTCAATGGAAGGACGGCTGGTTTTCGTGATGGACTGGAGTTGTGTTCACAACTTATTGTGATGCATCTGGGTAGGATGCATCTATAAAAATTGGTAATTGTCATTATGGACATGCTGAAATGCCTTAGCTTCTGAGGAAGTAGAGGCATTGGTTTCTTTCTTGACTGTATCATTGATATAGATGGATGAGTTTAGACCATTGGTGATATTTACTCCACGGACCTTGAAGTTCTCGAACACGTTCACCTTAGCACCACTGATACAGACAGGGGCGTGTCCTTAAATTGATGATCAGCTCCTTCGTTTTGTTGACATTGAATGAGAGATTGTTGACTATACACCGTTCCACTAAGCTGTCTATGCCCTTCCTGTACGCTGTCTTGTCATTGTTTAAGATCTAACCCGCTATGGTGGTGCCATCAGAAAATTTGTAAACAGAGTTAGAGCTGAATTTAGCCACACAGTCGTTTGTTCATAAGGAATATAGTAAGGGGCCTTGCGGGGGCATCATTGCTGAGGATCATTGTGCGGGAGGTGTTGTTGTCCATACTTACTGACTGCAGTCTCCAGGGCAGCAAGTCAAGGATCCAGTTATGGAGGGGTGGGGGGAGGTGGGGAGAGGCTGGGGGCAGAGTTCTTAGTCTCAGAGTTGGAGCTGAGTTATTTTTCACTCATTTGTGAGATGAGGTGTTGCTGACTAGGTCAGCATTTATTGCCCACCCCTAAATGCCCAGAGGGCAATGTCAACCACATTTCAGTGGACCAGACCAGGTAAGGATGGAACTTCCTTCCCGAAAGGACATTAGTGAAGCAAGTGGGTTTTCCAGACAATCAACTCATGGTCATCAGGGAGGAGAAAGTGAGGACTGCATATGCTGGATTTCAGAGTCAAGAGTAGGGTGCTAGAAAAGCACAGCAGGTCAGGCATCATCCGAGGAGCAGGAGAGCAATTCCTGATGAAGGCTCTTGCCTGAAACATCAATTCTCCAGCTCCTCAGATGCTGCCTGAACTGATGTGCTTTTCTAGCACCACACTCTTGTTTCATGGTTATTGTTGACATTTATGGTAGGATTTGAATCAGGCCTCCAGAACATTACCTGGGTCTCGGGATTAACAGTCCAGTGAGAATACCACCAGGCCATTGCCTCCCCATTGAATTATGGTGTTGAAGGTAGAGCTAAAGTCAATAAATAGGAGGCATCCTTGACATTCAGATGTTACAGAAATGACCGTATGGCCAGGAAGAAAACATCTGCCATGGACCTATTGTGATAATAGGCAAAATGTTCGTGGATCAAGGTAATCAAAAGGCAGGAGTTGATGTGTGCCATATTTAACCTCTCGAAGCACTTCATAATGATGGATGTCAGAGCTCCTGGGCAGTAAGTCATTATGAAGGGCTTTTGCCTGAAACATCGATTTTCCTGCTCCTCGGATGCTACTTGACTTGCTGTGTTTTTCCAGTACCACTCTAATCTACTAAGTCATTAAGGCCCATTGCCTGATTTTTCTTTGGCAAGGAGGTGATAGCTGTGTTCTTATCTTCACATTATAGTAAAGAGAGATAAATGATGTCTGCAAATACTCTTGCCAGCTAGTCCATGCAGGATTTGAGGGTACAGCCAGAAACTCCATCAGGACCAGTCTCCTGCACATCCAAACTGTACCATAGGACCCTCAGTACTAATGCCTTATATAAAGAGAGGGAGAGAAAATTGGAACTATGTAGAATAGAAAAGGATCATACCTTCATTCTGAGTAGCTGCTGACTGTATGTGAAAGAGATCAGTCACAGATAACATGAGCCTGGGTCTGGAGAACTCCAATTAAGACATCTTCTCTTATCATACTCTGGCTTTGTTATGTTTAATAAATTGTTGCTGTCTGCAGACAAGGGAGTAGATTTTAAACTATTACAAAACACAGAGAACTGAGATACAGACAAAATGAGAGAGAGAGAGACAAAGTATAGAATGTGACGGAGACAGATGTTGATAAGATAATGTAGTTCAGTCAGACTTTTGACAAGGACTCACATGGCAGACTGATTAACACACTAAGAGGCCATGGCAATTTGGAAAACTGGATCCAAGATTGGCTTAGTGGCAGGATGTAGATGATGTGACTGGAAGCCTGTGACCAATGGTGTAACAGAAGATTCAGTGGGTCCTTTGCTGTTTACTCTGTGCATTAATGACTGTAGAAGGTATAATCAGTAAGTTCACAGATGACATGAAAATTGGTGATGTGGTAAATAGTGTGGAGGTAAGCCTCAGATTTTAGGGTGATATCAATGACCAAGTCAGATGGACTGAACAATGGCAAATAGCATTTAATTCTGAAAAGTATAAGGTAATGCATTTTCAGAGAACTACAAAGGCACAGGATTACTTGATGGATCTTAGAAAGGATAGGGATCAGAAGGACTTTGGTGCACATGTCTATGTCCATCCTTGAAGACAACAGGAGAGATAGATAAAGTGGTTAAGAAGGTATATTTGTTCGTCGAGACATTGAATACAGAGCAAGGAGATTATAATGGAGTCATATATAACTTTATCTCAGCCACAGACCAAGTAATGTATGCAAGCCTCATTAAACATCTTCCCACAGAAGAATTGGTCTCCGCCTCAACCTCAAGAAGACTCCAATCCTTTACCAACATGTCCCAAGAAAAGTTCTAACATGGAACATTTGTCTTATCTGGGAAGTTACTTCTCACCAAGGCTAATATTAATATGAAGATTCAACATCTCATCCAATCTGCCACACTGCCTTCAGACTCCTAAGGGTCACAAGATCCTTGTGTATTAGGGAGTCAACATTCCAATTCTTCTATTTGGTTCCAAACCTTGGACTATGTATAAATGCCACCTCAAGACCCTTGAGCCGTACCATCGATGCAGTTAAGAGACAGATTCTCTGCATTACCTTGGAGGACAGGAGCACTAACATCAGCATTCTTGAAACAGCTAACGGTACCAGAATCAAGACCATGATCATCCAAAACCAACTCTGCTGACTGGCCATATGTGTAGGATGGCTGTGTTCTGACTGCCAGAGCAAATCATCTGGACCCAGCTCAAAGAAGACATTCACATGAAGGAAGGTCAAAGGAAGTGTTTTAAAGACGTCATGAAAGCTTCCCCCAAGAAACACAACATAGGTGTCAATGTGTGGGAGACCCTTGTTCACATGAAACTGACTTGGAGGAAGCTCCTGTATGAAGGGACACAATTCTTTGAGAAGACCTGGTGGCAAGAGCAAGTATGGAAAAGGAACCGGAGAAAGGAATGCCAATGGCCAAGGACCAATTTGAGAGTGGCATGGTGGCTCAGTAGTTAATATACTGTTGCCTCACAGTGCCAGGGACACGGGTTGGATTTCATCCTTGGGTGGTTGTCTAAGTGGAATTTGCACATCCTTCAGTATAATTGCTAGAGTGTTGTCAGAGCCCATGGCCTTTGTAGCATTCAGCACCTCCAACTGTTTTGATATCACATCGAATAAATTGAATTGGCTGAAGACTGGCATCTGGATCACTGGAGGAGGCCAGGATGGATCATACAGTCAGCACACTAACTGAAGATTAGAACATAGAACATAGAACAGTACAGTACAGAACAGACTCTTCAGCCCACGATGTTGTGCCGACCATTTATCCTCATGTAAGGTAAACCTAATGTACGAACCCTCAAATTTCTGTGACCATATGCATGTCCAGCAGTCTCTTAAATATCCCCAATGACCTCACTTCCACAACTGCTGCTGGCAACGCATTCCATGCTCTCACAACTCTCTGCGTAAAGAACCCGCCTCTGACATCCCTTCTATACTTTCTGGCAAACAGCTGAAAACTATGACCCCTCATATTAACAATTTCTGCCCTGGGAAAAAGTCTCTGGCTATCAATTCTATCTATGCCTCTCATTATCTTGTATATCTCAATTAGGTTCTCTCTCTTCCTACGTTTTTCCAATGGAAAAAGTCCAAGCTCAGTTAACCTCTCTTCGTAAGATAAGCCCTCCATTCCAGGCAGCATCCTGGTAAACCTCCTCTGAACCCTCTCCAAAGCATTCCTATAATAGGGTGACCAGAACTGGACACAGTATTCCAAGTGCAGTCTAACCAAAGTTTTATAGAGCTGCAACAAGCTCTCATAGCTCTTGAATTTCATCCCCCTTTAATGAAAGCCAAAATACCATATGCTTTCCTAATAACCCTGTCCATTTGGGTGGCAATTTTAAGGGATCTATGTACCTGCACACCAAGATCCTGCTGTTCCTCCACACTGCCAAGAATCCTGTCTTTAATCCTGTACTCAACTTTCAAGTTGGACCTTCCAAAATGCATCACCTCACATTTATCCAGGTTGAACTCCATCTGCCACCTCTCAGCCCATCTCTGCATCCTGTCAAAGTCATGCTGCAGCCTACAACAATCCTCTATACTGTCAACGACACCTCCAACCTTTCTGTCGTCTGCAAACTTGCTGAGCCATCCTTCAATCTCCTCATACAAGTCATTAATAAAAATTACAAAGAGTAGAGGTCCAAGAACAGAGCCCTATGGAACCACTCACCACTGACTTCCAGGCAGAATACTTTCCTTCCACTACCACTCGCTGTCTTCTGTTGACCAGCCAATTCTGCATCCAGACAGCTACATTTCCCTGTATCCCATTCCACCTGACCTTCTGAACAAGCCTACCATGGGGAATCTTATCAAATGCCTTGCTGAAGTCCATATACACCATATCCACCGCTCGACCCTTATCAAAGATTGTAGTGAGTTCTTCAGCTTTATCTTTTACACTGCTGTGTTGAGCTCTTCCATCATTGAGGATGGGGATATTTGTGGAGCCTTCTCCTCCAGTGAGTTGTTTAGTCGTCCACCACCATTCATGACTGGATGTGGCAGGACTGCAGAGCTAAAATCTGATCTGTTGATTGTGGGATCACTTAGCTCTGTTTATCGTTTGTTGCTTATGCTGTTTGGCATGGCAAGTAATTGTTCACACCTCATTTCAGGTATGCCTGATGCTGCTCCTGGCATGCCCTCCTGTGCTGTCTATTGAACTAGGGTTCATCTCTTGGCTTGATGGTAAAAGTTGAGTGGGGGATATGCTGAGCAATGAGGCTACAGATTGTGCTGGAGTATAGTTCTGCTGCCGTTGATGGCCCACAGCGCCTCTTGGATGCCCAGTCTTGTGTTTCCAAATCTGTTGGAAATGTACGTCATTTATTACAATATAAATACCACACACCATGAAGTGTATCCTCACTCTTCAACTACTATTCTCGATTCTACCACCCAACCTCACTCTGATCCCCATATCCCCAGTGGTAACAGCTTGATCCTTAGACCTCACCTGTGACTGGATTAGATTCCCTACAATGTGGGGAACAGGCCCCTTGGCCCAACCGGTCCACACCAACCCTCCGAAGAGTAGCCCACCCAGACCTGTTTCCCTCTGACTAACGCACCTAACACTATGGGCAATTTAGCATGGCCAATTCACCTGACCTGCACATCTTTCGACAGTGGGAAGAAACCCATGCAGACACTGGAAGAATGTGCAAACTCCACATAGATAGTCGCCCGAGTTTGGAATCGAACCTGGGACCCTGGTGTTGTGAGGCAACAGTGCTAACCATTGAGCCACCATGCCGCCCAATATTTTCCACTCCTGGCACAATTCTGCCATCCTCAAAGTTCCTCCTGACTCCATCAAATACTCCAGTGAATTCGCACACCAGTGAAACTCCCCCACCACTCTAACCCTGTCACCTGCAGATTCCATCAAACTTCCACTATCCCAATGCCTCCAGGTTCATGATGGAGGATGTCCTGGACTCTGGACAATTCTGGTGTCTTTCAGCCTTTCTCTGGAGTCTACAGACCATCCAACACACTGGTAGTGTGCAGGAACCATGATCCCACGGCTGAAATGTCAAACCCCTGCAGTGCCCAGTCTGCTCAAAGGCAATTTCACCTTTCAGTGAATTCACCGGATCCTGGCTGGATGGAGCATGAATGTGGTTAATATATTGCTGATTGCATATGAGATGTAGCTCCAAGAGGATGCCTGACCTTCCCTGTGTCCCACCTATCCAGTATCTCTGATCCTCATCCACAGCCGAATCTTGTCCCAGCCAGCTTCACTTTCTCTGATCTTTGACCGGACACATTCTGTAGCATGTAGTTCCCAGTCAGATTGTTTACTGCTCCCAAACCCTTACTCAGTGCTTTATCATCTGTCAAACCCAATTCAGCAGCCTCTGAGACAGATGCTGATTAATCGTGCACCCTATAAGCATTTGATGTAAAACATTTATTTCCAATTCATCCCCTGTGCCTCAATCAACCTCAATTCTCCATCTGTTGCAAGCCAGAACCAATACAGCAAGGCAGATTAAACAGAGAGAAGAAAAAGACTCATGAATTATGAATCAGATGCATGCATGGAGACAGGAATCAATCAGGAAGACTAGAAAACAGCAATACAATTCCTTACAGCCTGGGAACTCTCCACAGTGTTTACATGTAACTCTCACTGGCTCTCTCCTGTCCAATAATCGACTAAAATAATCTGCATTGACCAAAGTTCCCTCCTTATAACACTTGCAGAAGCATTCTGAAGAACAGTCATGCTGGACTCGAAACACCAACTCCACTTCTCTCTGCCGGATGCTGCCGGACCGGCTCAGTTTCTCCAGCAGTGTCTATGTTGTTACAGGACTTAATTGGTTAGAAAAGTTTTTTAAGCCGTGCTATTTAAATGAAAATATTTCCTTTTTGCTATTAAGATCTCCCCACACCATGCTACATCAAATGAAAACATCCCAGTGATCAATGGCACCCAGTTCTAGTACTTCATTCCCTCTATGGTCGTCCTCGGGATATCAGCAGGATCAGAGGGTCATCTAGCACAAAACACTCGGCTCTCTTAATCCCTATGCAAGGGCACCAAGGACAATTGTGAGTTCCCTAGCTGTAGCTGCCATACTGTACACACCTGGGACTGAGCCATTCCTTCAGGAAATCATTTCTCAGTGAGAGTGCTTGGTTAGACAGTATGTACACAACACTCTGTGAGCTAACATATATGCATTCTAATCCTGGCTTTGTGTTCCTTGTAATCCCTCTTAGTCCCTTCTTATCAAACACATAACTACTCCTTTCTCAACACCTCCTCAGCTGGTATGCTTACTCCTTCATGCACCTCTCCCTCACAAACATTCATCCCTTTTCAAAATCACATTTGTTCAGCTTTACAGATTCTGCTCAAATATCTGTAATCAGTCCTTGTTCACTTAATCAATGACACAATATACCATCCACGTAATACAGTGATGTGAACAGAATAGGTGTACATGTGAGTGATTGATGTATGAGGCCTGCTCTCATCGGGGCTTGTAACAAGTGCTTAGTAGAACTGCACTCACTGACTAATCCTGTACAAATTAAGGACCACCTCTCCCTGTGGATTTCAGGGGTATTCAAGACTTAACATTAGATGTTAACTGTATCGTTTAACAGCCAGCACATCCAGGCTTTACTCTGGGCTTATATTGAGGCTAGGCAGAAGTGAGGACTGCCGATGCTGGAGATCAGAGTCGACTGTGTGGTACTGGAAAAGAACAACAGGTCAGGCAGCATCTGAGGACCAGGAGAATTGATGTTTCGGGTAAAAGCCCTTCATTGAGCCTGTTGTATAGGCCAGAGGGCCTCATGAATCAAAGTCGAATTTCAAACAGTATTCCTGTTTCCAGTCAATATTCAGACACCATGCCTGTAAAGTGTATGTGAACTGGGAAGATGGCTTTTGAAAGTGTGATGCCCTTTGTAGTGGAATATCTGCGTACTTTCAGCATCTTGTTTTTCTCCTGTAGAATGGAAATTTGGTTGATACACTTCAGAAATCTTAGCCTTTTCTCATAATCTTATGCCCATATTCCAGAGTTTGGACTCCATACTGACTAGTTGAAGAGATGGAAAGCTGTCTTCATGCTTAGGCTTCTTTACAACTTTATTTGGTGCATGTTAACATTAAGCACATCGTATTCTAAGGTCCACTAGGCTTGAATCTTACTGTTACATTGTAGAAAGACTATCGTTGACATATGCTTCTCTCTTCATGTTCCCTTAATTCCACCCACAAGGTGCTATTTAAGCCCGGGGGAGCAGTTCTGTGATATCATTGCAAGATCGATCCAGGGTCCTACAGCCTTGCACAATATCTCTAATATATTTTTTTGTTGGCATGTCTCACACTTCAGACAGTGGGCGGAACCTTGTTGATATGGAACCTTGCCTAAGGCCAACGGTTTAGCCTTTAGGAGTGAGATGGGGAGAAACTTTTTCACCCAGAGTGGTGAGTCTGCAGAATTCTCTGCCAAAGAAATTATCAAAACGCTGAAAGTTTTCAAGAAGGGGTTAGATGTAGCTCTTAGGGCTAGAGGGATCAGAGTATGGGGAGAAAGTGGGAGCAGCGTTGGATGCTTAGCCATGATCATCTTGAATGGTATAGTAAGCTCACAGGATATCAATGTAATCCAGCAATGGAAACAGAATAGATGTCTTCTGTTCATTATCACCTGGCCTGGAGACCCCCTCCCCTGTCCTGAGGTGAGGCTTTAACAAAAAAGTGGAAACGATGGCCACACTCAGCTGTGGGTCTACTTGCAGCCCAGTGTTCTCCTCATGCTTGGATTAATACACCCAATGCATCCAATAAAAATATTAACAAATAGAGAGACAGTAACTAATCCCAATCAATCACCAAGTGAACATAGAACATAGAACATAGAAGGATACAGCGCAGTACAGGCCCTTCGGCCCTCGATGTTGCGCCGACCGAATCCTACCTAACCTATACTAGCCCAATAACTTCCAAATGCCTATCCAATGCCCGCTTAAATGACCATAAAGAAGGAGAGTTCACCACTGATACGGGCAGGGCATTCCATGAACTCACAACCCGCTGTGTGAAGAATCTACCCCTAACATCTGTCCTATACCTACCACCCCTTAATTTAAAGCTATGTCCCCTAGTAACACCTGACTCCATTAGCGGTAAAAGGTTCCTAGTATCTACCCTATCTAAACCCCTAATCATCTTATACACTTCTATCAGATCTCCCCTAAACCTTCTCTTCTCCAATGAGAACAGCCCCAAGTGCCTCAGCCTTTCCTCATAAGATTTTCCTACCATTCCAGGCAACATCCTGGTAAACCTCCTCTGCACTCGTTCTAAAGCTTCCACATCCTTCCTATAGTATGGCGACCAAAACTGCACACAATACTCCAGATGAGGCCGCACCAGAGTCTTATACAACTGCAACATGACCTCAGGACTCCAGAACTCAATTCCTCTGCCAATAAAGCCCAGTACACCATATGCCTTCCTCACAGCACTATTTACCTGGGTGGCAACTTTCAGAGATCTGTGTACATGGACACCAAGATCCCTCTGCTCATCCACACTACCAAGTAGCCTACCATTAGCCCAGTAATCCATCATCTTGTTATTCCTACCAAAGTGAACGACTTCGCACTTAGCTACATTGAATTCCATTTGCCACATTTCCGCCCAGCTCTGCAACTTATCTATATCCCGCTGTAACCTACCACTTCCTTCCTCACTATCCACAACTCCACCGACTTTCGTGTCATCCGCAAACTTGCTTACCCAGCTTTCAAGTCCTTCCTCTAGATCATTTATAAAGATAACAAAAAGCAATGGTCCCAAAACAGATCCTTGTGGTACACCGCTAGTAACTGCGCTCCAAGATGAACATAATCCATCAACTACTACCCTCTGTCTCCTTCCAGCCAGCCAGTTCCTAATCCAAACCTCTAATGTATCCTCAATGCCATACCTCCGAAGTTTTAGCATTAGCCTACCATGGGGAACCTTATCGAACGCCTTACTAAAATCCATATACACAACATCTACTGCTTTACCCTCATCCACTTCCTTGGTCACCTTCTCAAAGAACTCAATAAGGTTTGTGAGGCACAACCTGCCCTTCACAAAACCATGCTGGCTATCCCTGATCACGTTATTCCTACCCAGATGTTCATAAATCTTATCCCTTACCATTCTCTCTAAAATCCCTTACCATTCTCTCTAACATGCTCAATGGCTCTCTGGAGAATTGACTGTTACCTTGGCACGAGCCTAGCTTCCAGGTTATTGGTTACCAATGGTTTAATGGCTTACTCCTGCTCCTGTTTCCTCTGTTTCTATGTCTCCATGACTCAGTGGTGGTCTCCCTTAGCAGCTGGACAGTCACTGAGAGTCTCACTCTGCCTAGTTAGATGGTAAACCACATTCCTAAACACTCGCAGGGCTGTCCAGCGAGAATAGTTGCCCAATCAGATTAAGGGTTCTCAGGTCTGGTGGGGGTGGGGGGGGGGGAAGAACGGGGTCAGAGATATGGGCAAGGGGTAGTTCCCACCATGCTGAAGTTCACTCTATCGATCTGTCACTGACTGCCTTTGACCAAGGTCTACACCTCCAGCCTGAGGTGACCTCCTGCAGCTGTGTTAATACCAGCATGGGTGGAATGGGGGTGAGGTGTGGGTGGTTCTGGGGCCTTCAAGTAGCTGTTAAAGAGTGTCAATTGGCAGTGCAGTGGGATGGCATGGGTACACCACTACCTCCACCCAACCCACCTTAAGCTTGACAGTCCCAGGAGTAGAAGTTCGATCCAAACCTGAGCTGAATAACTCAGAGGTACAGTTGTTTGGGCATTCTATTCATTGTCTGAACCCCATTGTGATCTTGCCCTTCTTTCCCTATGCTTTCCACTTCAAACACCAGTAATACCATAGGTGGGGGAGGGGAGATATTGGGGAAAACCAGCTAGATTCCAGCTAAATGGATTTTACAGCCATCAGTCACTGATGAGGTTAAAATAAGCCAAGGTGACAAGGGTCATCACCTGTTGGTAACGATAACCTGGAAGCTGGGCAGGTGTCTAAGTTAACAGTCAATTCTCCAGAGAGCTATTGAGCTTGTTCATTTGGTGATTGACTGGGATTAGTCGCTGCCCTCTCTATTTGTTGATATTTTAATTGGAAAAGCATTGGGTGCGTTAATCCAAACATTAGGAGACACACAGGGCTGCAAATGGACCCACAGCTGAATGTGGCCATCGTTTCCACTTCGCGGATGCATTTTTGTTAAAGTCTCACCTCAGAATAAGGAAGGGGCCTGACAGGCTGGATGATAATGATGTTTGAGGACTGAGCAACGTACCCAGAGCTCACTGCCCACTTGGGGATCACACAGCTTCCTCCTCCTCCTCCAGTCAGGAAGGCAAGGAAGAGAAGGAGGGGGAAATGGGGCAGAGCTAGCTGTTTTGGAACTAGTGAGGAATTTGCTACTGAGAAAGGGCCAGCCAAGGTTGACAGCGACTCAATCAGATCTCCTCTTAACCTTCTTCTTTCCACAGAAACCAGTCCCAGTTTCTTCAATCTATCCTCAAGCTGAAGTTTCTCATTCCTGCAACAATTCTCGTCAATCACCTCTGCAATCTCTCCAAGACATTCACATCCTTCCTAGTGTGGAGTCCACAACAATACACAATACTCCAGCTGACGTCTAGCAAGTATACTCGATGCCCCTTTTGATAAATCCAATGACACTGTCTGCTTTACTTACTGCTCTCTCCATCTGTCCTGCCATCTTTAATGATCTGTGAAAATATACATCCAGACCCTTCTGCTCCTCTAACCCCTTTAGCACTGTACCCCCTATTTTATTTGTTTTTTCCAATGGTCTCCTGACCAAAATGATCATCTCACACTCTCTGCACTGAACCTGATCTGCAAACTATCCACCCACTCCATCAACTTGTTAATATTCTCCTGCAGTTCCACACTCTCCTCCTCATAGTTTACGATGCTTCTAAACTTGAAATGGTCCCCTGTACACCAAGATCCAGATAATTAATATATATCAAGAAAAACAACAGTCTCAAAACTGGCCTCTGGTGAACTCCATTAATAACCTTCTGCTGGCTCAAAAAATATCCACTAACCATTACTCTGTTTCCTTTCAATCAGACGCTTTTGTATCCGTGTTGCTACTGCCCTTTTGATACTCTGTCCTATGACTTTCCTCACATCTGTCGTGTGGCACTGTATCAAATGCCTATTGGAAATCCATGTTCACCACATTAATACCATTACCCTCATTGAGCCTTTCTGTTATCTCCTCAATGAAATCCAGCACATTAGTTTAACATTTCCCCTTCAGAAATCCAAGCTAATTCTACTGAATCAACTCACCCTTTTCCATGTGACTATCAATTCAAATCCCAAATGATTTCTTCAAGATATTTCCCACTACTGAAATTAAACTGATTGCTGGATTATCCTTGCAAACTTTCTTGAACATAAGGCCACAATGTTTGCAATTCTCCAGTCTTCTGACATCTCCCTTTTTGGCAGAAGGCAGAAGGTTTATGGCCACTGCCCCCTTTAATTTCCATTTCTACTTCATTATTTTCATCAGAGATGACACTGATCAGGCTGAGAGTGAGAGGACCAGATGTTTTGTAAGTAAAGCTCAATTTCCCCAAAGTCTAAGGGCTCATCAATTTCTCATATTTGACAAATGATTAAGATCACAATGATTAGTGAGAGGTGAGCTGGAAACTATGATAGAGAGCCAGTAGAATGGTCTCACACAAAATCAGAAGACAGTTTCCCAACAGTGTGGAAGCAGATCATTCAGCCCTTCGAGTCTGCATTGAACCTCTGAAGAGCATCCTACCCAAATCCAACCCCTGCCCCAACCCCCATTTTATCCATCTAACCCTGCATTTCCCATGGCTAATCTACCTAGCGTGGACACTGTGGGCAATTTAGCATGCCTAATCCACCTAATCTGCACATCTTTGAATGTGGGGGGATGGGTGGCAACCAAGGTGAGTGCCTCCATCATTCTCTAGGTTTGCTTCAGATTTCCAGATTTCCTGCTTTTATACAGGTATCTCCATGATGACCACATACAGCAGTATTTGGTATCATTGGAACGAAACAGCTTGTTTTGAAATTTAGGAGAAGAATGAAGAGAAGTATAGCACAGGCCTCCAAACCTGTGCTGATAATCCTGCCCAAATTAAACTAAAGAACAAACCTTCTGCCCTTATTTGGTCTATATCCCTCTATTCCCACCCTATTCATGTTACCATTCAGATGCCTCTCGAATGTTGCCAAAGTTACTGCTTCCACCATCTCTTCTGGCAGTGCATTCCAGGCTCCTACCACTCTACGTGAAAAACTTCCATCGTACCTCTCCATTAAACTTTCCCCCTCTCACCTTGAACCTGTGTCCCCTTGTAATTGAAACTTGAACCCTTGGAAAAAAATTTCTGACTATCCACCTTATATATGCCTGTCATTATCTTTTAGACCTCTATAAGGTCTCCTCTCAGCCACTGTCTTTCCAGTGAAAACAATCTTAATCATTTTAACCTTTCCACTTAGACAATGCCCTTGAGGCCAGGCAACATGCTGGTGAACCTTCTCTGCACTCTCTCCTGAGTGTCCGCGTCCTTCTGGTAATGTGGTGACTAAAACTGCACACAGCACTCCAAATGCGGCCAAACAAGTGTTTTATATAGCCGCAGCATGGTTTGCCAACTCTTGTACTCCATGCTTGGCCAGTGACATATACTTTCTTCATCACCTTGGCCCCCTATGTTGCCACTTTTAGGGAACCATGGAACTACACACCCAGATCCATCTGGATGTTGATGTTATAGAATCATAAAATCCCTACGGTGTGGAAACAGACCCTTCAGCCCAGCAGGTCCACAGTGACTCTCTGAAGGGCATCCCACCCAGACCCATTTCCCTATTATTCCACATTTATCCCAAATAATGCACCGAACCTACACATCCCTGAACACTATGGGCAACTTAGCATGGCCAATTCACCTGACCTGCACATCTTTGGATTGTGGGAGGAAACCGGAGCACCTGGAAGAAATCCATGCAGACACAGGAAGAATGTGCAAACTCCACACAGACAGCTGCCTGTGGCTGGAATCGAACCTGTGTCCCTGGTGCTGTGAGGCAGCAGAGCTAACCACTGAGCTACCATGCCACCCTTAAAGGGTTCAGCTATTTACAGTATAATTCACACCTAAATTTGATCCACCTACATGCATTACCTTGCATTTGTCTGGATTAAACTCCATCTGCCATTTCTGTGCCAAAGTCATCAATCTATCTATATCCTGTTGTATCCATTCAGAATCATCGGCACTTTCAGCATCTCCACTAACCTTCATGTCACCTGCAAACTTACTAATCAGACCACCTACACTTTCCGCCAGATTATTTATATATACCACAAACATCACAGGACCTAAGACTGATCCCTGTGGAATGCTAGTAGTTACGAGTCTCCATTCTGAAAAATATCCTTCCACCACTACCCTCTGTCTTCTATGACCAAGCCAGCTCTGTATCTATTTAGCCAGCCCATCCCAAATCTCACATGACTTTAGCTTTTGCACCAATCTACATGCCTTTATCAAATCCATGTAAACTACATCCACAGCCCTTCCCTCGTCAATAATCCTTCAAAAAATTCAATCAAGTTGGTGAGACATGACCTTCCACATCCAAAACCATGCTGCCTGTCACTAACTACTCCATTTTCTTTCAAATGTGCATATATCCTGTCCCTCAGTATCTTCTCCAAGAACTTCCCCACCACAGACATCAGGCTCACTGGTCTATAATTTCTTGGATTATCTCTGCTTCCTTTCTTAAAGAAGGGAACTACAATGGCTTTCTCCATTCCTCTGGAACATGGCCTGTGGTCTGGGATGTGAGGATATCTGCTAATGCCCCAGATATTTCTTCCTTTGCCTCTCGCAGTAACCTGGGATAGATCCCATCTGGCCCTGGGGACTTGTCTAACTTAATGCAGTTTGGGAGACTCAAAACTTCTTCCTTCAATATATTGACATTCTCTAGAGTATTTACACACTTATCCCCGACCTCAACATCAGTGCTGTCCTTCTCCTTGGTGAATACCGTTACAAAGTACTCATTAAGGATCACTCCCACTTTCTGTGGCTCCACACATAACTTCCCTCCTTTGTCCTTGAGTAGGTCTACCCTTTCTCTTGCTACCCTCTTTCTTCTAATATATACATAAAAAGCCATGGGATTCTCCTTGACTCTGTTGGCTGAAGACATTTCATAGCCATTTTAGCTTTCCTAATTCATTTAAGTTCCTTCCTAATTTCTGTACACTCCTCAAGTTTAAGCCTGAAGGCAGTCCATGACTTTGTCTTCTCCTTGCCCAGTCTGTCTTGAACCCAAGCTCATGGGAAAAAGATAGGAGTTTGACACTTGGGAAGGATTGTTGTGTCTGGACTTCAGGACTCTGGAACATCCTTGTGATGATGTCACAGAGCTGCACATCAGAGTGTAAACAGTGAAGCATGGGCAGAGTTCATTGAAGTAAGACAAGACTGGAAGACTCATGAGCATGATTTTATTTGATCTGATCTATTACTGGCATTTGTATCGACATATAATGGAAAGTGCTTTTTAGGCGGATTGTATTATACAAATACATTGGGGTACAGAAGAGAGTGCAGGATACACTGCTGAGAACATGCAGAGAGAGATCAACATTAACATTTAGGAGGATTGGATCAGAGCCTGGTGTTTAATGTTGCTGAATAGTAAGTCTAAGCCTGAAGAGAGTTTTTGACTTTGCCTCCTCCCTGCCCAGTCTGCAAACTAATAGTGTGGCTTCAGACTATGTGAAAGAAGATGAATTGTGTAGTTATAAATTATTGAACATTTATTAAATATTTATACTATATACTCTCCCATTTTCTTTACTTCTCCAATCTTCTTCCACAACATTTGAAAACCCCATACCCCTCAATCCTTAATCTCTCGATTGAGTGTTTACAGTGAGATCCAGCAGGCTGACACATCAGGCAAGATGCTCATAGTGCGATTTGTGTATTATATTATTTTAGATAGGGATCTAAAATAATCCCTATTATTGATGTGCTGCAGGCTATTCTCCACCTGTCTGCCTCTATTAGCTTTGGAAGAGTGAGATATTGTACACAGAAATTGTCCTTCCACTATTCATCATAAAAAAAGACTGAACTACAGAGGAACCTCGATTATCTGAATAAGATGGGTGGGTAGTATTTCGTTTGGATAATTGATAATTCGGATAATTGATTCAATGTCTCTTCTCTGGGACTTGGAGTTTTCTGAAGTTTCCTTCTTCCTCGCTCTGCCTGCCTTGCTCCCTCTCTCTGTCTCAGGGTTGGTTTCTGGGCAGACACACACTTGTGTGTAAGGGACCAGCAGCATTGCTGAAGCTTCCCCTCCTCTCCAATCAGTTCAAAGGGATTGACAGAGCGAGCATGCGCTAAGTTCCCTTCCCCGTTCAGGAGACTAGGCAGCAGCACACCATGTGGGTGGCCCCGCCCACCCCCGTCTGATCACCCCCATGCTCTGTCCGCATCCCCCAACCCTGTCTCCTCCAAACACGCCCCCACCGCTCCCTCTCCTGGGCAGCCAGACTAGACACCAACAACAAGACTGCTGCTAATTTTGGGGTGGAGGTGTTGGGGGCTGGTGAGTCTCAAAATAGCACACACACACACACACACACACACACACACTCTTAACTGCAAACTTTTGACAGGTTCCACCTTTGCCTTGTACAGGACAATGTTGGCGAGATTATCTGGGGAAGGAGGGTTTAGGGTACACCACTGTGTAGAACTCCAGGGAAAGTTTGGAGGGAGAGAGAGAGAGAGAAGACAGGTGATCAGTCATTTGGAGATGGTGCCTGGGCTCCCATCGATGTTCAGGACTGTTCTTGGCAGCATTTCAGAAAGCGGAGTTCACTTTTAATCATTGTAATCAAAAGACGCAATCAGTGTTGAACAGCTCTTTGAGGTAATGTTTCTATCAGGACCTTGAGATTTCCTTTAGATAATCTGAAATTCAGATAATTGATATTCGGATAATCAAGGTTCCCCTGAACATTGACATTATGCTGTATTACTGGATAGTAAAATTTGTTACTGTGAAGTTTAAGCCTGAAGTAGTTCTTGACTTTGCCTTCAGTCTCTAAACTAATAGCTTGATATCAGATCACATGATCAAAGATAAATTGTACAGTTCTAAACCAATGAGCATTTATTAGCTATTTATATTAATAAATACCCCATTCTATTCACTTCTCCAATATTCATCTACAGCATGCCAAGATCCCATACCCTTCAATCCTAAATCTCTCATTTCAGTGTAATACCATGAGATCCAGCAAATAGTCATGTTGCAGTGTATTGTGTTATTATTTTACATAGAGAATCAACATGCTGCTGCCTATTTGCAATCTGTCTGCTTCTACTCCATTTGAAGAGAGTGAGATACTGTACATAGAAGTTGTCCTGTTACTACCCATCACATTAAAACAAGACTGAGCTACAGTGAAATGATACCACAGAGTCTAAATTACTACAAGACTGTCTCTGACACACAGGAGATATTAGTCACCAACACTGGAGCTGTGAGGGCATGATTGAGCAGATCCATTGTTCTGAAGTTTCTCAACCTTAGCATTGAAAATGTTTCTTTCTCTGTGCTCAGGATTCTTTTTTTTCCCACTCAGGCCTCAGGAGGACATTTTCAAACCCACGCCTTACATTTCTGTCAGGCACCACATGTGATTGGAATAACAATGCCGAGAGTGTCTGTGATGGAAGGAGTTTGAAGACATCTCTTTCAAATCCACAGGAGAATGATAGCATTATCTGTTGTGCCGCAAAAAACAGTGGTTGAAAATCCCTCTTCCCCTCCCCACTGTGAAGCATTCTGTTCCAAACAGCTTAATCAGACAACATCACAATCCAGTTGAGAGAATCCACTACAGATGTGGAACTGAAATACATAGTTCAATAATTGGAAATGTAATGTTTAGTTAGCATCTCAGTATTATCAATATCATTACTGTACCTTTAAGAGAGTGTGAAAGCTGGTTAATACTCTACGTTGTGGACACAGCAACCTCTGTTCAAATCTCTGACATGTGACTGACGAACAAGCAGAGTGTGCTGGAAAATTGAAAGATGTAACATTTTGGCTGTAAAATAGATGCCTCAGTTGTTTTGACCACCATTTGAATTTAACCAATCAGTTTAAATTATGACCCAGGATACTAAAACCCAATCAAATTTGAATTTTACTGTTTTGACAAAATCTGATGTTTAGGGCATATACAAAGCAGGCATTTTGGACAGTTAGCCAGAAAGAGCACCAACTGCCATTAAAGACTGCTATTCACCATACCTTCTAGCAAAGGTAGTTTTTTCATATGAAACATCTTTGTAGCAGAACACTGAACACGACCCAGGGAGATCTACAGCCAGAGGAAGATTGACAGTGGAGATGACAGCTGTTGTCTGATTTTGAAAATTAAGATGCTGTAAATTTAATAGGTGCTTTATTGGATCTGATTATTGTTATAGCATCGGAGGTAGATGACAAACCTTTAAGGGAAAGGAGGCTTAGAGTTGTAAATAATTGTTGTTTTAATGTTCACTTTTAGCGTGAAAGAATAAATTGACCTTTTTTGCTAAATAGCAGAATTTCGGTAGTTTTCCATCACTCATACTTTAACAGATTACAAGGCGAGGTGAGCATTTCTATGTGTTTGGTTTAATTAACAGAAGGATTCACCACCATGACGCTAATTATGAAATATATTTAGGAGGTAAATTTGGAGGGCAAAAAGGGGCCATGAGGCAGCTTTGGCAAATAGGGTTAAGGAGAATCCAAAGGAAGGACAAAAGACTAACTAGGCAGGGAATAAGCCCCTTAAAGAACAGCAAAGCTGCCTATGTGTGGAACCGCAGGAGATGGGGGAGATTCTAAAATGAGTATTTTGGATCAGTGTTTACTGTGGAGAAGGCCATGGAAGATAGAAAAATTGAGGAAATAAATAGCGACAACTTTAAAATTGCCCATATTACAGAGGAGCAGGTCCTGGATGTCTTGAAATGCATAATCCTGAACAGATATACCCAATTCTGTGGGAAGCTAGGAAAGTGATTGCTGGGTCCCTTGCTAAAATATTTGGATCATTGATAGCCACAAGTGAGGTGCTGAAGATTGCAGGTTGGCTAACTTGGTGCCAGAATTTAAGAAAGGCGGTAAGGAAAAGCCAGGGAGCTATAGACCAGTAAGCCTGACATCAGTTGAGGGCAAGTTGTTGGAAGCAATCCTGGGGGACAGGATTTACATGTCTCTGGAAAGGCAAGGTTTGATTAAGGATTGTCAACCTGGCTTTGTAAATGGGAAACCATGTTTCATTAACTTGATTGAGTTATTTGAACAAGAGTGAGGCATTTGACAAGGTTCCCCATGGGAGACTGGTTAGCAAGGTTAGATCTCATAGAATACTAGGAGAACTAGCCATTTGGATACAGAATTGGCTCCAAGGTATGAGACAGAAGGTGGTGGTGGAGGGTTATTTTTCAGACTGGAGGCCTGTGACCAGCAATGTGCCTCAAGGATCAGTGCTAGGTCCACTGCTTTTCATCATTTATATAAATTATTTGGATGTGAGCATAAGAATTATTGTTTGTAAGTTTACAATTGACACCAAAATTGGAGGTGTAGTGGACAGCGAACAAGGTTACTTTAGAGTATAATGGGATCTTGATCAGATGGGCCAATGGGCCAAGGAATGGTAGATGGAATTTAATTTAGATAAATGTAAGGTGCTGCATTTTGGAAAGGCAAATCAGAGAAGGACTTATACACGTAGAGGTAAGGTATTGGGGAGTGTTGCTGAACAAAGAAACATTGGTGTGCAGGTTCATTGTTCCTTGCAAGTGCAGTTGCAGGTTGACAGGATAGTGAAAAGGGCATTTGGTACGTTTTCCTTTATTAGTCAGTGTATTGAGTACACAAGTTGGGAGGAGAAAGTGAGGTCTGCAGATGCTGGAGATCAAAGCTGAAAATGTGTTGCTGGAAAAGCGCAGGAGGTCAGGCAGCATCGAAGGAACAGGAGATTCGATGTTTCGGGCATAAGCCCTTCTTCAGGAATCATTTAATCAATAGGTTTGATTGAACATTCCTGAAGAAGGGCTTATGTCCGAAACGTCGAATCTCCTGTTCCTTGGATGCTGCCTGACCTGCTGCGCATTTCCAGCAACACATTTTCAGGAATCATTTAATCAATAGGTTTGATTAAACATTTTCAGCTACACAAGTTGGGAGGTCATGCGGTTGTATAGGACATTGTTTAGGCTACTTTTGAAATATTGCATGCAATTCTGGTCTATTTGCTATAGGAAGGATGCTGTGAAATCTAGAAATGTTCAGCAAAGATTTACAGGGATGTTGCCAGGGTTTAAGCTACAGGGAGAGGCTAAATAGGCTGGGGCTGTTTTCCTTGGAGCATTGGAGGCTGAAGGGTGACCTGGTAAAGGTTTATAAATCTTGAAGGGCATGGATGTGGTGAATAGGCAAGGTTGTTTCCCTGGGGGTGGGAGTCTGGAACTAGAGGGCATGAGTTTAAAAGGGACCTGAGTGGCAACTTTTTTACACAGAGGGTGGTGCACGTATGGAATGAGCTGCCAGAGCAGATGATGGAGGCTGATACAATTAAAACATTTAAAAGGCATCTGGATAGGTATATGAATAAGAAGGGTTTAGAGGGTTATGGGCCAAATGCTAGCAAATGGGGTGAGATTAATTTAGGATATTTGGTCAGCATGGGTGAGTTGGACTGAAGAGCTGTACAGCTCTATGGGTCTATGAGGAGAGACCACATACCCTTGAATTAGAAGATTAAGGTATGTTTGATTAAAGTTTTCAACACTTAAATGAACTATTAAGGTGGATAGAGATAAATTACTACTTGGCAAGGATGAAGAGCATTAGTCTAGAGATAAAGCCAGACTTGACACACAAAGGGCTTGGAGAATGTTGGAACTCTCTTTCCACCAACGTAATTAGATCAAATGCTGATCTACATCAATTGTTACTGCATCAATTGTTAATGTAGTTGTTTCTAGATCAACAAAGTCATCTATGTGTGGAGCCACAAGAGATTGATGAGTTCCTAAATGAATATTTCTCATCGGTTTTTACCGTTGGGAAAGGTATAGATGCAAGGGAACTTGGAGAAATAGTGAGATCTTGAAGAATGTCCACACTACAGAAGAGGAGGTGCTGGAAGTTTTAAAACACATTAAAATAGATGAAGTGTATCCCAGGACTTTGTGTGAGATTAAGGAGGAAGTTGTGGATCCCCTAACAGAGATACTTGCATCATCGACAACCAGGGGTGAGATGCCCCAAGAATGGAGTGAGGCAAATGTTGTACCATTATTTAAGACAGGCTTCAGCAAATGCCTGAGAATTATGCACCGGTGAGCCTTAAGGTGGCGGTGGTTAAGTTGTAAAACGGGATTCTGAGAAACAGATCTACAGGTATTAGAGACCAAGGACTCATTTGGGAGAGCTGACATAGCTTTGTGCATGTCTTACAAATTTGATTGATTTTTTTGAAGGTGTCTCCAAGTAGACGAGGGCAGTGCAGTTGACGTTGTCTATGTGGACTTTAGCAAGGCCTTTGACAAGGTACCGCATGGTAGGTTGTTGAGTAACCCTCATGGGATCCAGGGAGAGCCAGCCAATTGGATAGAAAATTGGCTTGATGGTACAAGACAGAGGTTGGCAGCGAGTGTGTTTCAGACTGGAGGCCTGTCATCAGTGACATGCCACAGGGATTGGTGTGGGGTCCACTGTTATTTGTCATTTATGAATGATTTTGATGAGAATTTAGGAGGTATGGTTAGTAAGTTTGCAGAGGACACCGAAGTTGGTGGCATACTGCATAGTGAAGAAGGTTATCTGGAAATACAGGGAGAGCTTGATCAGCTGGGCCAGTGGCTGAGGAATGACTGATGGTGTTTAACTTCGATAAATGCAAGGTGTTGCATTTTGGCAAGGCAAACCAGGACAGGACTTACACAGTCAATGGTAGGAGCCTGGGGAGTGTTATAGAACAATGAGATGTAGGGGTACAGCTTTATAGCTCCTTGAAAATGGAGTCACAGGTAAACAGGGTGGTGTAGAAGGCTTTCGGCATGCTTGCTTTCATCGGTCAGGCCACTGAGTATAGGAGTTAGGAAGTCTTGTTGCAGCTGTACAATATGTTGGTGAGGCCATGTTTGGAATACCATGTGCAGTTCTGGTCCCTGTCCTACAAAAAGGATATTATTAAACTAGAAAGAATGCAGAAATGATTTACTAGGATGCTATTTAGGGTGGAAGATTTAGGTTATAAGGAGAGATTGGATGGACTGGGACTTTTTTCCCTGGAGCTTAGGAAACAGAGGGATGACCTTATAGATGTCTATAAAATCATGAGAGGCACAGATAAGATAGATAGTGGACAGCTTTTCCCAAATGTAGGAGTCTAAACCTGGAGCGCATAGGTTTAAGGTGAGAGGGGAGAGATACAAAAGGGTTCTGAGGGGTGATTTTTCAGAGTCTGGAACAGGCTGCCAGATGTAGGG
This sequence comes from Hemiscyllium ocellatum, assembly GCF_020745735.1. Classification (NCBI taxonomy): domain Eukaryota; kingdom Metazoa; phylum Chordata; class Chondrichthyes; order Orectolobiformes; family Hemiscylliidae; genus Hemiscyllium; species Hemiscyllium ocellatum. The sequence goes on along the minus strand of NC_083416.1, from coordinate 18,441,497 downwards.
TGGAAGTGAGTATAATTTTGTCATTTAAGAAACATTTAGACAGGTACAGGGCTGGGATAGGTCTGGCGGGATATGGACCAACACAGGCAAATGGCACTAGTTTAAATTGTGAGAACATGGGCAAGGTGGGCTGAAGGGCCCGCTTTCATGCTGTAGACCTCTATGACTCTACGACTTTATGACTGCTAATGTAATTGTCACTGGATTAATTGCTAATGCAATTATTACTACATGAATTCCAATTGTTAGTATAATTGCCACTAAATTTAGCAGCACGGTGGCACAGTGGTTGGCACTGCTGCCTCATAGTACGAGAGACCTGGGTTCAATTCCCACCTCAGGCGACTGACTGTGTGGAGTTTGCACATTCTCCCGTGTCTGCATGAGTTTCCTCCGGGTGCTCTGGTTTCCTCCCACAGTCCAAAAAGGTGCAGGTTAGGTGAATTGGCTATGCTAAATTGCCCGTAGTGTTAGGTGAAGGGATAAATGCAGGGGAATGGGTCTGGGTGGGTTGCGGGTCAGTGTGGACTTGTTGGGCCGAAGGGCCTATTTCCACACTGTAAGTAATCTAAATTATTTAGGAAATGGGGCAAAGGTAGATACAGTATATGGAAGCAGAATACTGTGGCTGCCAGAAACGTGAAATAAAGATAGAAAATGTTGAAAATACTCAGGACTATGTTAATGATAATAATCTAATAATTAAGCACTCATTGGAGTTTGATTAACTTTATGGGTTAGTTTATTTAAATAGTAAACACAAGTTATGAAGCAGATGATAGAGAAACCAACTGATTGTGGTATGTGTCACTTCTAAACCTGAAGAGGAGTCGTATTGGACTTGAAACATTATCTCAGTCTTTCTATCTCTCTCTCTTTCCACAGATACTGCCAGACCACCGAGTTTCTTCAGCACTTCATTTTTATTTCGGATTTCCAGCATCAACAGTATTTTGATCTGATTTTTCTAAATCCATTGCAGTCTAACTGCCAGGCAGAGTACAGCTTGAAAGAGTAAATGCTGTGCCTAACACTAGTACTTTAAACTTCATTAAAGCTATGATGTGGGTATGAAAACTGAGCTAGCTAGAGTGAACTGGGATATTAGGCTAGTGAACAGATTAATAGAAAAGCAGTGGCAGACATTTAAGGAGATATTTCAATAGCTTCAGAGTAAATATATGCTGCAATAAATAAGATTCCAGGTGGAAGACCATCCATGGTTCACTGAAGAAGATAAGGAAAGTATCAAGCTTAATTGTGCAAAGATGAGTAACAGCTCAGATGACTGAACAGAATATAAAGAATGGCAGAGAATGAATTAAAAATTTTTCAGGGGCGACAAATTAGAAGATGAAAAGAAGTTTGCTAGAAATACAAAAATGGATAGCAAGAGCTCCTACAGATATTTAAAAGAGGAAGGGGTAAATAAAGTGTGTCTGTGTCCTCTATTGAATGAGAATGAGAAGTTAGTAGCAGATTGAACGGAAATGGCAGATCAAATGTGCAAATATTTTACTTTTGTCTTCACTTTGGAGAAGCCAGAACATAGTCCTCTAATAGCTTTAAATCAGGGTGTGGAAGACAGAGAAGACCACTGGGAAGTGACATTGAGAAAACTGTTGACAAATCTCTGGATCCAGATATGCTTTATCTTTGGACTGGAAAGAGGAGGCTAATAAAGTTATGGATGTCAATTAATGGCTATTAATGTTATAAGTGTTAATTTTCCAAACAAATTAGAATCTCGAATGGATTGGAAAACAAACACAATTTATCACTATAAGAAGGAAAGAAGCAGAAAACAGGAAATGATAGACCAGTTTTCTTGACACTTATCGCAGGAGAAGGTGTTAGAAATGATTATTGAGGAGCTTATAGCTAGGTAAACAGAAAAGTTCAAGATAATTGGGAAGGGTCAATATTGTTATGTGAAAGAAATCATGTTTAAGTAATTCCTTTTGAATTCTTTGAAGGAGTAACATGCATGTAGCTAAAAGGGAGCTGGATATATACGGCATTTAGAATACCAGAAGGCACTTGATCAGGTGTCACATCAAAGGTTATTGGAGAAGATAAACCTTATAGTATTAGGGATAGAAATATTAACATGGAGAGAAGGTTTGTTGGCTAGCAGAAAACAGAATACACCAAAATGGGTATTTATTTGATGGACAAGAGGTAACAAGTGAACTCCCACATGGGTCTGTGCTGAGGCCTCAGTTTTTCATGCACATACATTTAACAGGCTAATAGATAGTCTTTGTTGCCACTTAAAGACATACTTTTTGCGTGAATTGTTTGGGTAGGTACACAACTCTTTGAAACTGTATCAGTCTGCGCGTTAGTGCACTGCTTCAGCTGATGGCTTTTCCTGACAACATTGATCTAAAATTTGGCATTTCCTTTGTGTTCGCAGAAAGCCACAGCTTTCACATCTTGCCAATCTTTGGGTATTCTATTGGAGGTGGATGCTTTGGAGAGGGTACAGCAAAGGTTTACCAGGATGTTGCCTAGTATGGGAGATTTTAGCTATGAAAAAAGATTGGATGGACTGGGTTTGTCTTCACTAGAACACAAGAAGTTGAGGGGTGATCTGAAGATTATAAGATTGTAAATGGATTGGATACAGTGGAAAGTACGAGGGTTTTCTCCCCAGGGTGGAGGGGTGAATTACTAGGGGACCCAGGTTCAAGATGCAAGGCAGGTGGTGGGTGGGGTGCAGTTTAAAAGAGATGTACGGGGCAGGTTTTTCACACGAAGGATGGTGAGTGCCTGGAACGCACTGCCAAAGGAGGTGGTGGAAGCAGACACGATAGCAGCATTCAAGAAACACCTGGACAAATACATGAATAGACGGGAATAGAGGGATAGGGATTCTGTAAGTGAAAATAGTTTTAGTGTGGAAGGGCAAAATGTGTCGGCGAAAGCTTGAAGGGCCGAAGAGCCTGTTCCTTTGCTGTAATGACCTTTGCTCTTTGTTCTATGTCAATTGTTGAGTCTGTACTTAGATTCACTGACCTATGTGAACCACTTCGCACTTACATTCATTCTCCAGTAACTTTTCAATGCTATAGGTCTTCAACCTTTCTGGAAAACAGTGATCACCAACTTAGCAATTCTGCTTGCTACCTCCCCTTCTGAAAAATCACACAACGGACCTTTATTCCACATCCACTGACAAAGTGAACTATGAATTCTGCCTAGATGACATGAGTTCCAGTTGATGAGTATACAGGTTTAAATTGATTCTAAGTTGATCTTCTAATGTAGTTCATGGGTATAGGACCTTTTAGCTCTTCGGCTGTTAAACCATCAAACAGCGCGAACAAAACTGGAGTCAATGGGAATCACAGATAATCTTATTGATGTAATGATGCTTATCTAGAATAGGTGAACTTTCATAATTATGGATTGAATGTTACAATGCTGCTTTCTTGCCATTTTGTTTTTGTTGTTTCCTGGGATCATACTAACTTTCGAATGTTAAAAAACGGTTGCGTTGGGAAGTATTTTGGATATGTTGGAAACAAGTAATGTACCTGAAAGTGTTTGACTCTGAAAGAGTACATTACACAGAACAGAACATAGATAAGAGGAAACAAAATAGAATAGGAAATAAATTGAAATTGAAGGATTAAGTGTGTAATGAGATCATAATAAATTGATGAAATATAAAATCTTAAATTTTGATTCCAAGAAACATTATTCACATGAAATGAAGAAGTAACAAAGAGGATTGATTAGGGCAGAGCAGTAGATGTGATCCACATGGATTTCCGTAAGGCATTCGACAAAGCTTCCCGTGGGAAACTGGTTAGCAAGGTTAGATCTCATGGAATACAGGGAGAATTAGCAATTTGAACACAGAACTGGCTCAAAGGTAAAAGACAGAGGGTGGTGGTGGAGGGATGTTTTCAGACTGGAGGCCTGTGACCAATGAAGACCACAAGGATCGGTGCTGGGTCCACTACTTTTCATCATTTATATAAATGATTTGGATGTGAGGTATAGTTAGTAAGTTTGCAGATGACACCAAATTGGAGGTGTAGTGGAGTGCCATGAAGATTACTTCAGATTACAATGAGATCTTGATCAGATGAGCCAATACACTGAGGAGTCACAGATGGAGTTTAATTTAGATAAATGCGAGGTGCTGCATTTTAAGAAAGCAAATCTTAACAGGATTTATGCACTTAATGATAAGGTCCTAGGGAGCGTTGCTGAACAAAGAGACCTTGGAGTGCAGATTCATAGCTCCTTGAAATTGGAGTCGCACGTAGATAGGACAGTGAAGGCAGTGTTTGGTATGCTTTCCTTTATTGGTCAGAGTATTGAATACAGGAGTTGGGAGGTGTACAGGACATTGGCTAGGCCACCGTTGGAATATAGCGAACAGTTCTGGTCTCCTTCCTGTCGGAAGGATATTGTGAAACTTGAAAGGATTCAGAAAAGATTTACAAGGATGTTGCCAGGGTTGGAGAATTTCAGCTATAGGGAGAGGTTGAATAAGCTAGGGCTGTTTTCCCTGGAGCATCGGAAGCTGAGAGGCGACATTATACAGAGGAACCTCGATTATCCGAATACCAATTATTTGAAAATCAGATTGTCCGAAGGAGAGCTTGAGGACTCCATAGAAACATTACATTAAAAATGTGTTTCCAACAGTGATCACGTCGTTTGTTTACAGTGCTTAAACGGGCACTGTCTCTAAATGACTGACCCCTCGCCCTCTCTCCCTCCCCACACTTTCCCTGGAGTTCTACAGAGGGGTGTACCCTAACCCTACCCCTTCCCCAGATAATCTCTCTAACATTGTTCTGTACAGGGCAAATGTGGAACCTGTTAAAAAGTTCAGTGAGTGTGTGTGTGTGTGTATATATACTTGGCCCCACAAAGGCAACTGCAGCAGTCTTGTTGGTGTCTGGTCCGGCTGCCCTGGAGAGGGGGCAGTGTTGGACGGGGCTGGGGGTAGGGGCGGGGGGCAGTGCTGAATGGGATTGGGGGGGCAGTGTGGGTTTAGGGTTAGGGGCGGTGTTGGATGGAGTTGGGGCAGAGCCAGTGTTGGAGGGCAGGGGCGGGGGGCAGTGTTGGACAGGGTTGGGGGTGGGTTTGGGGGGCGGGGTTAGGGGCAGGGTTGGTGTTAGAAGGGGGCAGTGTAGCAGGGGCAGGTGGAGGTGGTGTTGGATAGGTTTGGGGTGTGGGGCTCGCGTGCTGTGTGCTCCTGCAGTCTCCTGAATGGGGATCAGACTTTAAAAACTCCAAGCCCCAGAGGAAAGGCATTTAATTGATTAACCGAATATTCAATTATCTGAATGAAATAGTGCCCGCCTATCGCTTTTGGATAATTGAGGTTCCCCTGTAGAGGTTTTTAAAATCATGAGAGGCATGGAGAGGATAAATAGACAAAGTCTTTTCCCTGAAGAGGTGGGAGGGAGTCCAGAACTAGAGGGCATAGGTTTAGGGTGAGAGAGGCAAGATATAAAAGAGATCTAAGGGACAACTTATTCATGGAGAGGGTGGTACGTGTATGGAATGAGCTGCCAGAGGAAGTGGTGGAGGCTGGTACAATTTCAATATTTAAAAGGCGTTTGGATGGGTATATGAATAGGAAGGGTTTGGATGGCTATGGGCCAGGTGCTGCCAGGTGGGACTAGTTTGGGTTGGGAAATCTGGTCGGCATGGACGAGTTGGACTGAAGGGTCTGTTTCCGTGCTGTACGTCTCTATGACTGTAGAAAAAGATCCTCATGATTTGGCAGGATGCCTTCTGAAGATACTGCAGAGAAGCCAATGAAATAGACAACTCTTATAAAGTTTTCCCATAGCAGCACTCAATTAGTACATAGTTTAAGAACACTGAGTACTTAACCATTTGCTGCCTGTTCTTTCCTGTCACAGTCAGCTTAGCAGCACAACCACTGAACTTTGCTTGATGACAACGGTTTTGTTTCTGGCACAGTCAATGTGGTTTTCTTTAGCTGAATTTGGGTCCTTACCAGCTTTTCTCAAAAGTATTATTTCACAAACCAAATTCTTGTGGACATGGGATCACTGGCGAGACCAAGAATTTGTAGCAAAAACAGAATATCCTAGTAAAACTTAGCAGCTCAGACAATATCTGTGTGAAGAAAGCAGAATTAACATTTCAAGTCCAGTAACTCTTCATCCGAACTGTTAGCAGCTTGGAAAAAGTAGTTCGTCTGCTGAAGCTGAAGTTGAGGGAGAGGACGGAAGAGGAGAGGTGAGTAGATAGGTGGAGATGGAGCCCAGAGAACACAATAAGAACGGTTTAGGCAAACAAGAGAATAATGGGTCATAGAGTTATAGAGATGTACAGCATGGAAACAGACCCTTCGGTCCAATCCGTCCATGCTGACCAGATATCCCAATCAAATCTAGTCCCACCTGCCAGCACCTGAGCCATATCCTTCCAAACCCTTCCTATTCATACACCCATCTGAATACCGCTTAAATGTTGCAATTCTACCAGTCTCCACCACATCCTCTGGCAGCTCATTCCATACACGTACCATCCTCTGCGTGAAAAGGTTACCCTTAGGTCTCTTTTATATCTTTCTCATCTCACCCTAAACCTATGCCCTCTAGTTCAGGCCTCCCCGACCCCAGGGAAAAGACTTGGTCTATTTATCCTATCCATGCCCCTCATAATTTTGTAAACCTCTATAATGTCACCCCTCAGCCTCCGACGCTCCAGGGAAAACAGCCCAGCCTATTCAGCCTCTCCCTATAGCTCAAATCCTCCAACCCTGGCAACACCCTTGTAAATCTTTTCTGAACCTTTTCAAGTTTCACAACATCTTTCTGATAGGAAGGAGACCAGAATTGCACGCAATATTCCAACAGTGGCCTAACCAATGTCCTGTACAGCCGCAACATGACCTCCCAACTCCTGTACTCAATACTCTGACCAATAAAGGAAAGCATACCAAATGCCTTCTTCACTATCCTATCGACCTGCGAGTCCACTTTCAAGGAGCTATGAAGATACTGCAGAGAAGCCAATGAAATAGACAACTCTTATAAAGTTCTCCCATAGTAGTACTCAATTAGTACGTAGTTTAAGAATACTGAGTACTTAACCCTCTAAGGTTTCTTTGTTCAGCAACATTCCCTAGGACCTTACCATTAAGCGTATAAGTCCTGCTAAGATTTGCTTTCCTAAAATACAGCACCTCGCATTTATCTGAATTAAACTCCATCTGCCATTTCTCAGCCCATTGGACCATCTGGTCCAGATCCTGTTGTAATCTGATGTAACCCTCTTCGCTGTCCACTACACCTCTAATTTTGGTGTCATCTGCAAACTTACTAACTGTACCTCTTGTGCTCACATCCAAACCATTTATGTAGGTCGCAGGCCAGGATAGAAGAAAAGCTGAATCAGTGTTAAAGTGCGCTAAGAATAGGAGAGAATGGATGAGCGGTACTAACCTATATTAACCTACATACTGTAATGTAATAATAGGCTGAGAAGTAAGTGACAATGGGTGACTGACCCATAAGCAACCCATGTCATAACAGGACTGGGAGTGGTTGGGAAAAAACCATGGAAGGGTGGAATCAATATCTAAAGTAATTGAACTCGATCAGAAACAAAAACAGAAGTTGATGAGAAAGCTCAGCAGGTCTGGCAGCATCTGTGAAGAGAAATCAGTTAACGTTTTGTGTCTGGTGAACCAGACCTGATTTCTCTTCACACAGATGCTGCCAGTGGACATAATGTTGGTGTTCCTCAAAGTGGTCACCTTTTTGTTTCCCCAGTATAGGGGAGACAGCATTGCGAACAGCAAAGACAGTCGACCAGTCAGAATGAGGTACAGGTAATATTGCAGATTTATCTCGAAGGAATATCTCGTGTCTTGGATGGTGAGGAGGGAGGAGGATGTTACATCTTCTGTGAGAAGGAGCTGTGCATGTATAAAGAGATGCTGGGAATGGAGACTGTCTTAGATGGACCGGTCCCTGTGGAACGTTGACAAGAGAAGGGAGAGGAGTATGTGCCTGGTTGTGACATCCCATTGGAAGTAATGAGGATGGCAGCTTACTATCCTTTGGATGAAGAGACAGATGGGATGGTGAGTGAGGACTGGGAGGACCCTATCGTTGTTGTAGGAGAGAAGAGAAGGGTGAGGGCAGAATTTTGGGAGCAAGGTCAAGGGAATCTTTGGTTGAGGAAAAAGATCGACATTTCTGATGCCCCCCCAACAGAAGGTGGAATCATCAAAACAGATGTGACACAGATGGTGAAACTGGGAAAATGAGATGGAAGCCAGGGGTAAGGATGTATAGCTCAGGTAACTGTGACAGTTGGTATATGTGCAATGGATATCAGTCGTCAGCCGATCTCCAAAAATGGAAACAGAGATATCAAATAAGGAAAGGAGGAATCAGAGATGGACCAGGTGAAGGTGAGTGCAGGGTGGAAATTGGAAACATAATTGCTAGGTTTTTCCAGTTCAGAATGAGACAGGAAAGCAGCATCAACGTACCAGAGAATGTGCTATGGAGAAAGACCTAAGCAGGACTGGAACAAGGAATGTTCCACATAACCCACAAAGAAACAGCCACAGCTGGAGCCCATGCAGGTACCTACAGCCACACCTTCGGCCTAAAAAATGTAAGTGGACTGATCATTCTGAAGAAGGGTCACTGGATCCAAAATATGAATAGCTGTGCCACCCACTTTCATCTCCCATAATACCTGCTCTCTCATTTCCAACATTCAGCTTCCACCCCTTCTGAAGAAGGCATCCTGATTCTGACCTTTGCCTTCACTGATGCTTGCCGAAAGCCAGCTCACCATTCTTTCCTTCATGTCAACACTAAATAACAAGGCAAGACAGAAGTCACATGAGCTTCATATTTCTGGTTGAAGGTAGAAGGGCAAAAGGCAATGGAGGTAGGCTCAGAGAAAGTGACCAGCTCGACAGCCAGTGAAGATCCTGGAGCTGCAGCTGGGTCCAGTCCATGAGCTGGGTGTGTGTCACTGAGCACACAAGGTCCTTGCAGCACTATGACAATTAAGTGGATCAGAGATATGCCATGAGGATACTCAGTGGTTATACATGTTGAATGGCGATGTCCATTGGGTCGATTGACTGATGCAAATCGACCATGCTCCGAGATGTTATACTATGTTGATTATAGCATGTAACAGTACAAACCTCATTTGTTTTTACAATAAGTTTCACTGCTTTACTGGTTACTTCCATTTTAACACTGGGTCTGATACAGTATGTTACTGGGTATATTCCAGTGTATTACTGGCAAGGTTTCAGTGTATAAAAGCAAAATCTAGCAGATGTTGGAAATCTGAGACAAACACAGAAAATGCTAGAGAAACTCAGCAAGTTTCCGAAAGTTACTTGATACATTGCAGGATATTACTGAGTATGGTGCAGTACATAATCGATAAGTGTTTGTGAACAGAGAAATTGGTTAATGTTTTGAGTCCATTATGACTCTTCATCGTGTTTCAGTTCATAACGGAGTATGTTTCAGATTATTACCAAGTATTATTGTGCAAGTTTCAGAAAGTTACTCAATGCATTGCAAGGATACTACTGAGTATATTATAGTACATAATAGGTAAGTGTCATTACATTACTAACTACTTTCAATATATAAATGATTATATTTCAATGCATTACTGAGTGTTTCTCAAATATTATCACATACATTTCAATACATTGTTGGGGATGTTTCAGCATTTTACTCAGTGAGTTTCAGGATATTATTGAATAGGTTTCATTCTGTTACTGAACACCTCTTAGCATATTACTGAATAACATTCAATATTTCCCTGGCTAAGATTCAGCATGTTAGTGATAGGTTTCAGTATATTACTGGGTACAGTTTAGTATATAAAAACCAAAAGAACTGTGGATGCTGTAAATCAGAGACAAAAACAGAAACTGCTGGATAAGCTCAGTAGGTCTGGCAGCATCTGCAGAGAGAAATCAAAGTTAATGTTTCGATTTGAGTGACCCTTCCTCAGAACATATAGTAGCTAGGAAAGTGTTGGTTTATATGCAGAAGGTAGTGTGGGGGAGGGGATACTGAGTAAATGATAGGTGGGGACAGAGCCAAATGAGAGAGAAGAGCAGTTGGACAGAAAAAAGTGTGGATAATGATCTGTCTAGGGAGGTGAATATCTGTTAAAGGGGACTGTTGGTTGATAACTATGGGTTGTGAGATAACAAGTCAAAACTTGTAATGCTGGAAAAGCACAGCAGGTATCCGAGGAGCAGGAGAGAGATGTTTCAGGCATACGCCCTTCATCAGGAATGTGATAACAAGGTCTGGTGTGTTTGCATTGGGGCGGGACATGGGAGAGCTCAAGTCCTCAAGTTGCTGAACTTGATCTTGAGTCCAGAAGGCTGCAGGGCCCCCAAGCTGAAAGTGAGGTCTCGTTCTTCCAGCTTGCAATGAGTTTCATTGGAGCACTGCAGCAAGCCTGAGATAGAGATATTGTATGCTTCATTTCCCCAGTGCAGAGGAGGCCACATTGTGAGCAGCACATGTAGGAGACTCAATTGTGTGAGGTGCAGGTAAAGTGCTGCTTCATTTAAATGGTGCATTTAGGCCCTTGGATACTGAGGAGGGAGCAAGTAACTGGACAGGTGTTACATCTATATCTCTGCATCTGTCATATTTTTCTGATGACACCAACATCAACAAAGGAGCCTCTGAAATGTCCATCTTCTTCTTCAACCGAGGATTCACCAGGACCATTGTTGACAGGACCCTCAGCAATGGGGTCCCCTTTTCCTTACCTACCATCCCATCAGCATTCCCATCCACAGGATCATTAGCCACCATTTCTTCCACTGCCAGCGAGATGCTACCACCAGACACATCTTCCCCTCCCCTCCCTTATCAGCCTTCCACAGGGGCCATTCTCTCTGGGACACTTGGTTTATTCTTCCTTCCACTCCCAATTTCCCCTGCAACTGCTGAAAGTGTAACACCTTTCCATTTACTTCCTCCCTTCTTGGTATCCAAGGGCTCAAACATTCATTTCAGGTGAAGCAGCGTGTTACCTGCACTGCACACAATCTAGTCCCCTGCATTCGCTGCTCACAATGTGGTCTCCTCTACACTGGGGAAACAAAGCGAAGATTGGGTGACCGCTTCACTGAATACTTGCAAAAGTGTTTGCAAAAAAGACCCTGAGCCTCCAATTGCCTGCCACTTTAACACACCACCCTGTTCCCTGGCCAATATCTCTGTCTCAGGCTTGCTGCAATGTTCCAGTGAAGCTCAGCGCAAGCTGGAAGAACAGCGCCTCACTTTCCGCTTGGGGACCCAGGGCCTTCCGGGCTCAATATTGAGTTCAGCAACTTTATGGCTTGAACTCTCCCATGTCCCCACCCCAACCAAAATACACCAGGCCTTATTATCTCACAGTCTGCTATTGCACACAATCCATTGTTAGACACTAACAGTTCCCTGTAATAGCTATTCCTCCCCCTTTGCCTGTTTAACTCTCTCTCTCTTTGGACTATTTCCCCAATTATCATTTATGTTTTAGTCCCACCCCCACCCTGTCTTTTGCATATAAACCGACATTTTCCGAGCTACCATACATTCTGAGGCAGGGTCACTCAACCCGAAACGTTAACTTTGATTTCTCTCCACGGATGCTGCCAGACCTACTGAGCTAATCCAGCAATTTCTGTTTTTGTGATAGTCGAGTATATTACTGTTGCACATTAATGAACAGGTTTCAGTACATTACTAAATAGGTTATGATATATTTATCAGTAAGTTTCAATATATTACTGAGTAAGTTACTCTATATCACAGAGTAAGTTGCCCTATATCACTGGGTACATTTCCGCACATTACTGGTTGAGTTTCACTTTGTTACTGAGTACATTTCAGCACATCACGACGTATGTTTCAGTATTGTACTGGATACATTGCTCTCTATTACTAAGTTTCAGCATAATGTTGGGTGTTCTTCCATGTATTATTGGATCAGTGTGAATATATAGCTGAATATGTTAATGGAGATGCTTCAGTATTTTTCTTAACATGTTTCAGCAATTTACTGAGTAGGTTTCAACATATTACTTAGTAGGTTTGAGTATATCACTGGATAAATTTCACTAATCTGGATGTAGGTTTGCTCACTGAGCTGGAAGGTTCATTTCCAGACGTTTCGTCACCTTACTAGGTAACATCTTCAGTGGGCCTCAGGCGAAGCAGTGTACATGATAACTGCTTTCTATTTATATGTTTGGGTTTCTTTGGGTTCTTAGGACAAGCCAAACAGAGACACACATGAGAATTCCTAGAAGCATAGCATTCTAATGGGAACTCTATCAACAAACACATTGAGTTTGACCCCATCTACCACCCCTGAGAAAAAGAACAGGAAATGACATCACCACTGGAAATGATATCACCAACCTAAAGAAACCCAAACATATAAATAGAAAGCAGGAATCATGTTCACTGCTTTGCCTGAGGGGCACTGAAGATATTATCCAGTAGGGTGATAAAACATCTGGAAATGAACGTCCCAGCTCAGTGAGCAAACCTACATCCAGAACCTCAACCTGAGCTACAAATTTTCTCAAAACTCACTAAAATTTCACTATATTGCTGAATAGCTGTCACTATATTACTGAGTAAGTTTAAAGATTTACTGTATAAGTTTCAGTGTATTACTGAGTATATTTAAAACTATTACAGGCACTGAGGAATCAACACCATATTACTATGTAAGGTTCAGTATATTATGGATGTGTTTCAGTACATTACTGACCAGGTTTCAGGATAATACTGACTAAATATCAGTAGAATCCTGAGTATGTTACACTATACTACTGGCTATTGGGCGGCACAGTGGCACAGTGGTTAGCACTGCTGCCTCACAGCACCAGAGACCTGGGTTTAATTCCCACCTCAGGCGACTGACTGTGTGGAGTTTGCACATTCTCCCCGTGTCTGCGTGGGTTTCCTCCTACAGTCCGAAGATGTCCATGCTAAATTACCGTAGTGTTAGGTGTAGGGGTATGGGTGGGTTGCGGGTCGGTGTGGCCTTGTTGGCCCAAAGGGCCTGTTTCCACACTGTAAGTAATCTAATCTAAAGTCTTAGTATAATGCTGGATACATTTCCCTATGTTACTGAGAAAGCTTCAGTGTATTACTCACTGAGTTTCAGTATATGACTGAGTATGTTTCAATATGTTACAATATATTGCTCTGTAAGTTTCAATATTTTACTGAGTCAGTGTTATTACATTACTGGGCGTGTTTCAGTATATTACTGAGTCAGTTTCTGCATTTTACTACTTGAGTTCCTTTATTGTTCTGTGCATATTTCAGTACTTTCCTATGTGAGTTTCATTATATTACTGGATGAGTTTCTGTATTATGCTGTGTGAGTTTCTCTATTTTACTGGGTGGGTTTTAGAATTTCACTGAGTGAGTTCCTATTTTTTACTAAGCAACTTTTCGTACATTTCTGAGTAGGTTTCAGCCTAATGTTGGCACATTTTTTAGTGTATTAATGATATATTTCAGGGTATTAGTAGGTAAATTTTGCTATAATACCTCAATTTCAGGATATTACTGAGTAGTTTCAGAATACTCTGGATAAGTTACACTATATTACTGAATATGTGCCAGTATATTACTGAGTAAGTTATATTACTAAACAGATTACATCATATTGCTGAGTAAGATTCACTGTGTTACTGAATATATTTCAGTACATCACTGAGTAAGTTTCACTATGTTGCAATCTTTCAATACATCACTGATTAAGTTATTGAATACATTCCAGTACATTACTGAATAAGTTATATTACATTACTGAGTCAGTAACACTACATCAGTTTCAGAATTTTGCTAGTAAGTTACACTATGTCACTGAATATGTTTCCATACATTACTAATTAACATTCAATATATTCCTGGGTAATATTCAACATGTTATTGAGTATCCAGCACATTACTGGGTAACGTTCAGTATATTACTGGACATGTTGCATATTAATGAATAGGTTTCAGTACATTACTGAATAGGTTCCAATATATTTCTCAGTAAGTTTCAGTATATTAATGAATAATTTTACACTACATTACTGAGCCATTTACATCAAATTAGTGAACAAATTTCCTTATGTAATAGAGTAAGTTACATCATGTCACCGAATAATTTTCAGTATATCACTGAGTCCGTTTCATTATGTTATCGAACACATTTCAGTACTGTATATTACTGAGTCAGTGACACTATATTACTGAAAAAGCTTCCTTATGTAGTTGAGTTAGTTACACCATATCATTGAATAAATTTGTGTATTACTGAACAAGTTACACTATGTTACTGAATACGTTTCAGTAGATTACTGAATAACTTTCAATATGTTACCAAATAAGTTTCATTATGATTTGGACGAAGGAATTGAGTGCAAGATCTCCAAATTTATAGATGACACTAAACTGGGTGACAGTGTGTGCTGAGGAGGATGATAAGAGGCTGCAGGGTGACTTGGACAAATATTTGACTTGAACAGTATTTTGGGCAAATACATGGCAAATACAATATAATGTGAACAAATATCCACTTTGGTCACAAAATCAGGAAGGCAGGTTATTATCTGAATCGTGGCTGTTTAGGAAAAGGTGAGGTACAACAAGAATTGAATGACATGCATAAAGGATGCATAGAATTCCTACATTGCAGAAAGAGTCTATTTGGCCCATTGGATCTGCATTGACCCCCCGAAGACCATCACTCCCCATCTCCCATCATGGTCAAACAGTCGCTGAAGGTTGACATGCAGGTGCAGTAGGTGATGAAGAAAGCTAATGGCTTCATAGCAAGAGGATTTGAGTATCAGAGTAAGAATGTCGTGCTGCAGTTATACAGGGCCTGGGTGAGGCCACATCTTGAGCTGGACATGACCCTTGTGACTAAAGGGATCAAGGGGTATGGAGTGAAAACGGGAATGGGATACAGAGATTGCATGATCAGCCATAATCATATTGAATGGTGGGGCAGGCTTGAGGGACTGAAAAGCCTATTCCTATTTTTTATGTTTCCATTATGTTACTGATTAAATTTCGGCATGTTACTGAATAAATTTTGGCATATTACTGAATAGGTTTCACTGTGTTCTGAATATGTTTCAGTACATTACTGAGTAAGTTTCACACTGTGGCCTAACCAGTTCTATTGAGGAAGTAGAGCTATCCTCATAGACCTGTGGCAAAGAATGGATCGCTGTCCTTCAAACAGTCGGATGCCCAGATATCATAAGGAGAAACTGCAAGTTACTCATGAAATTTCTAGGCATGGCATAATGGAATGGGGAAAACATAGGCATTAATAAGCAGGTAATTTACACAGCCACGATACCATACTGACATAGTGCGGTTCCGTAAAATGGCACATGTCAGAATCATTGAATGATTATGGTGCAGTAGGAGGCCATTTGGCCGATTCTGTCGGTACCATCTCTATTATTTTGTGCCAATCCCTTGCATTTTCTCCAGATCCCTGCAAAAAATTATGATTCAAAATACTGTTGACTTAACCTGCCTCCATTACATTTCCAGGCAAGTGGCTGGAAAACTTCAACATGTAATCAGACCAGCACCTTTGAATCAGTACCAGTCTTTGAAAAGCTACTGAGCTGAGTTTTAGTGGATTGTGTTGGGCCATTACCAAAAATGAAAACAGGATATCAATTAATCCCCATGATTACAGATATGATGACAATTCCCAGAAGCTATTAATTCAAGGACAATTAATGGGCGGCACGGTGGCACAGTGGTTAGCACTGCTGCCTCACAGCGCCTGTAGACCCGGGTTCAATTCCCGACTCAGGCGACTGACTGTGTGGAGTTTGCACGTTCTCCCCGTGTCTGCGTGGGTTTCCTCCGGGTGCTCCGGTTTCCTCCCACAGTCCAAAGATGTGCGGGTCAGGTGAATTGGCCAAGCTAAATTGCCCGTAGTGTTAGGTAAGGGGTAAATGTAGGGGTATGGGTGGGTTGCGCTTCGGCGGGTCGGTGTGGACTTGTTGGGCCGAAGGGCCTGTTTCCACACTGTAAGTCTAATCTAAGTCTAAAAAAAAAAAAATTATAGCTAGGGTCAGTGGAAAAGTTAACGCAGTTAACACAATGCTGGTATCAAAAAGGAGGTGTTAGGTGATTGAGAAAACATTATATTAGATAAGTGACGAGGTCTGATAGAAGTTATCCGAGAATACCGAGAGAGAGGAGGGAGGAAATTTCTAGGTTCTTGCATAAAATCTTTGAATCCTCTTTAGTCACAAGAGGACTGGAGAATAGCCAAAGCTGTTCCTTTGTTTAAGAAGAGCAACGTGGATAATCCAGAAAGTTACAAGCTGGTGACCTTTATGTCAGTGGTCTGGAAATTATTGGAGAGAGCTCTTTGGGAAAAATTTACCCACATTTGGAAAAATATGGACTTGTTAGTGATAGTCAGCATAGCCCTGTGCAGGGGAGGCTGTATCCCAAAAACACAACTTAGCTTTTTGAGGATATGACAAAGATGATTGATGAGGGCAGCGTGGTAGATGTTGTCTATATGGACTTTAGCAAGGCTTTTCACAAGATCCCTCTTGGCAGGCTGATACAGAAGCTGAAATCACATGGAATCTGTGGTGAGCTGGTAAGATGGAACAGGACTGAGCCAATCATATGCAAAATTGGCTTGAAGGTACGAGACAGAGTGTGGTGGTAGAGGGTTGCTTTTTGAGCTGGAGGTCTTGTGACCAGTGGTGTGTCACAAGGATCAGTGCTAGATCCACTGCTTTTTATCATTTATATAAATGATTTGAATGTGAATATAGAAGGAATATAGTAAGTTTGCAAATGACACCAAAATAGGTGGTGTAAAAGAAGAAGTTTATCTCAGAGTGTAGTGGGACCTTGATCAGATGAGCAAATGGGCTGAGGAATGGCAGATGGAATTAAATTTAAATAAATGTGGTGTTCCATTTTGTAAGTAAACCAGAGTAGGACTTATACAGTTAATGGTTGGGCCCTGGGAGTGTTGCCAAACAAAGAGACCTTGGGATGCAGGTGCACAGTTCCTTGAAAGTGGAGGTGTAGGATGACAGGATGGTAATTAAGGCTTTGGTATACTTGTCTTCATTGGTCAGAACATTGAGTATAGATGTTGAGACATCATGTTGCAGCTATACAGCACCCTGGGGAGGCCATTTTTAGAATATTGCGAACATTTCTGATCATTCTTCTATAGGAAAGATGTTGTTAAACTTGAGAGGATGCAGAAAAGATTTACAATGATGTTGCTGGGACTGGGAGAGTTTGTATTACCAGGAGAGGTTGAATCGGCTGGGACTTTTTCCCTGGAACAT